>NW_019154130.1:6435815-6541418 GCF_002288905.1 Enhydra lutris kenyoni
TCATGATCCCAGCGTCCTGGGATCGTGACCTGAGCCGAAGGCAGCTGCTTAACCAACTGAGCCACCCAGGCGTCCCTCTCTTTTTTTTTTTTTAAGATTTTATTTATTTCTTTGTCAGAGAGAGAGAGTGCGCGCATGCGCACAAACGGGGAAAGGCAGGCAGAGGGAGAAGCAGGTTTCCCAGGATTATGACCTGAACCAAGGGCAGATTTAACCAACTGAGTCACCCAGGTTATCCCTGTTTTTTCTTTTTCAATTGAGTAGATTGTGTCCCCCCCCCTTTATTCTATTCTTTTAAAAAGATTTTATGTATTTGTTTGACAGAGAGAGACACAGCGAGAGAGGGAGCACAAGCAGGGGGAGTGGGAGAGGGAGCCACAGGCTTCCCGCTGAGTCAAGGAACCTGATGCTTGATCCTAGGACCCTGGGATCATGACCTGAGCCGAAGGCAGAGGCTTTAACCCACTGAGCCACCCAGGCGCCCCTAATATAGTGTTTTACATTGATTTTTGCATATTGACCTACTGTTGCATTCTTGGGATAAGTCATACTTGATTATGCTGTATGATCCTTTTAATAAGCTGATTTGGTTTGCTAGCATTTTGCATCTGTACTCATAAGGGATATTGGTTTGTAGTTTTCTTCTCTTGTGATATCTTCATCTTGCTTTGATATTAGGGTAATAGTGGCCTCATAAAGTGAGTTAAGAAATGTTTCCTCCTCTTCTGTTTTTGAGAAGAATGAGGATTTGTGTTAATTCTTCCTTAAATGTTTGATGGAATTTGCCGTTGAAGCCATGTGGTCCTGGTCTCTTCTTTTTTGGAAGTTCTTTTTTGGTTATCGATTCATTTTCTTTACTTGTTATGGGTCCATTCAGTTTTTTTTTAAGTAGGCACCCAACGCAGCACTTGAACTGAGGACCCTGAGATCAAGACCTGCACTGAGACCAAGAGTCAGCCGTTCAACCAACTGAGCCACCCAGATGCTCCCCATTCAGATTTTCTATTTCTTATTGAGTCAATTTTGGTAATTTGTATCTTTCTAGAAATTTGTTCATTATATCTAATTTATCTAATTTGTTGGCATACAAATGTTCATAGTATAGTCCTCTTTCTGTAAGGTTGTTCGCTAACTCCCTGCTCTCATTCTTGATTTTTGTCATTTGAGTCTTCTCTCTTATTTTTTTAGTTAGTCTAGCTAACAGTTTGTTAATTTTCTTGATCTTTTCCAAGAACCAGCTTTTGGTTTATTGATCGTGTTGTTTTTCTTTTCTCTGTTTTGTTCATTTTTTTCTTTCTTTTTTAATATGTCATCATTTTTTCTTTTTTAAATTTTATTTTTTAAATTTAAATTCAATTAATTAACATATAATATATTATTAGTTTCAGAGGTAGAGGTCAGTGATTCATCAGTCTAATATAATACCCAGTGCTCATTATATCACATACCCTCCTTAATGTCCATCATCTAGCTGCCTCACCCCCTGTGTTTTTCATTTTCACTCTAATCTTTATTATTTCTCTGGCTCTGTTAGCTTTGGATGTAGTTTGGCCTTTTTTTAGTTTGTTTGTTTCTTTTTTTTTTTAAAGATTTTATTTATTTGAGAGAGAGGAGAGAGAGTGCACGAGGAGGGCAGAGAAGGGAGGGGGAGTGGGAGAGGCAGACTCTCCATTGCGGGGCTCGATCCCAGGACCCTGGGATCATGACCTGAGCTGAAGGCAGACACTTAACTGACTGAGCCACCCAGACACCCCCTTTTTTTTTAGTTTCTTTCTTTCTTTTTTTTTTTTTTTAAAGATTTTATTTATTTATTTGACACAGAGAGAGAGAGAGAGAGATCATAAGTAGGCAGAGGCGCAGGGGGAAGCAGGCTCCCCGCCGAGCAGAGAGCCCGATGTGGGGCTCGATCCCAGGACCCTGAGATCATGACCCGAGTCGAAGGCAGTGGCTTAACCCACTGAGCCACCCAGGTGCCCCATTTTTTTTTTTTTAAGATTTTATTTATTTATTTCACAGAGATCACAAGTAGGCAGAGCGGGAAGCAGAGAGACAGCGGGAAGTAGGCTCCCTGCTGAGCAGAGAGCCTGATGTGGGGCTCGATCCCAGGACCCTGGGATCATGACCTGAGCCAAAGGCAGAGGCTTTAACCCACTGAGCCACCCAGGTACCCCTTTTTTTAGTTTCTTAAGGTGGAAGTTCAACTTACTGATTTGAGATCTTTTTTCTTTTTTAATTTATGCCTTTACAGCTATAAATTTTCTTCTGAGTACTATGTCCTATAAGTTTCTGTGTATTGTATGTGCCTTCATCTCAAAGTATTTTCTAATTTCCCTTGTGATTTCTTCTTTTACTTACTGTTTACTCAAAGGTGTGTTGTTGAATTTCTGTATATTTATGAATCATCTAGATTGCCTTCTATTATTGATTTCTAATTTTATTTCATGTGATCAGAGAAGATACTTAGTATGATTTCAGTCTTTTAAAATTTTAAGTATTATTTTGGGACCTAACACATGATCTATCTGGAAGGTGTTCCATGTGCACTTGAGAAGAATGTGCATTCTGCTGTTGTTGGGTAGAGTGTGCTCCCTAACCAGTGACTGTTACAGCTTGTCAGTTCATAGTGTTTTTCAGGTCTATTTCCTTGCTGATCTTCTGTCTGGTTGTTCTCTCCCTTAGTGAAAGTGGAGTACTGGAACTATTATTGTTAAACTGTCTAATTTTTCCTTCAGTTCTATCATTTTTTGCTTTATATATTTTGGAGTTCCATTGTTTGGTATATATGTGGTTATAATTGTATCTTCTTGATAAATTGACCCATTATCAGTGTGTAATGTCTTTTAGCTTTGTAACAGTTTTGTTTTTTTTTTTAAGATTTTATTTATTGGGGCACCTGGGTGGCTCAGTGGGTTAAAGCCTCTGCCTTCAGCTCAGGTCGTGATCCCAGGGTCCTGGGATCGAGCCCCGCATCGGGCTCTCTGCTCAGCGGGGAGCCTGCTTCCCCCTCTCTCTGCCTGCCTCTCTGCCTACTTGTGATCTCTGACTGTCAGATAAATAAATAAATCTTTAAAAAAAAAAAAGATTTTATTTATTTATTTTAGAGAGAGTGCAAGGGCATAAGCAGGGAGGGGTAGAGGGGGACGGAGAAAGAATCTGAAGCAAACTCTACACTGAGCATGGAGCCCAATGTGGGGCCTGATCCCACAACTGTTGAGATCATGACCTGAGCCAGAACCAAGAGTCAGATGCTTAACCAGTTGAGCCACCCAGGTGCCCCTTTTGTAACAGTTTTTGATTTAAAGTCCATTTTATCTGATATAAGAATAATCATTCCAGCTCTCTTTTGGTTACTGTTTGCATGGAATATCTTTTTCTTTTTACTTTCAGCCTATTTGTGTCTTTAACCAGAGTATCCTTGTAGATAGCATATAGTTGGATCATGTTTTTTTCAAATCTATTATGCTAATTCTGCCTTGTAATTAAAGAATTTAATTCATTTATATTTAATGTAATCATGGATTTGAAAGACTTCTGTTTTGTTCTTTTTTTCTATATGTCTTACATCTTTTTTGTTCATCAGTTCCTCCATTACTGTTTCTTTTGTATTAAATGGATGTTTCTTGTTTTATTTTACTATTTACTTTTGAGTTATTTTCTTAACGGTTCCCCTTCTTTGAATGATTCTTACACAGCAAGAATGATGTTCTGACCCTTTGGAATCACCAATCTAAAGGATATTGATTCTGAATCTTTTTGTAAAGGCAAAAACCTTTCTACAGTGTGAATAACTACTACCTACTGTAGCCATCATAATATGAAATCAGATTGACACACATTGTTTTCTAGGAGTGTGGTGCGTATTAAATGTAGTACATGTCAAGGAGAGCGTAAGCCAGACATGGCCCTTCAGGAGAGAAGAGCCAGAAGTGAAGCCTTTTCTGTCATGGGCAGTAGATGTGGATTTGTACAGTACCACAGTGTTTCTTTTTCAGCTCATTCTTGGAATCCCAGAACAGGCCTTAAGTCTTCTCCACATGGCCATTGAGCCCATCCTGGCTGACGGGGCAGTGCTGGACAAAGGCCGTGCCATGTTCTTGGTGGCCAAGTGCCAGGTGGCTTCAGCAGCTTCTTACGATCCACCGAAGAAAGCAGAAGGTAGGGAGCCACTCAGAGATTGCTAGGCAATACCAATGTGGAAAAAAAAATTAAATTTAGGACCCAGAAGAAGAAAGACATTAAATTTGGGACAGTATTTAAGTTCCCAAATATATGTTAAAATTTCATGCTGTATTTAAAGTACTTTGCCATGTTTGCTTGGCATGAAATTTAAGGGCAAGTGAATCATTATTTTAACCAAAGACCTTTTTAAAAACCTCACCCTAGTGTATTTTTTTTCCTTCTTGAATAGTAGAATTACAAAACTATCTGGTACATGTTAAATCAATAAAAGTAGATTTTAAGTTGTTTTTTTTTTTTAAGATTTTATTTATTTATTTATTTGACAGACAGAGATCACAAGTAGGCAGAGAGGCCAGCAGAGAGAGGAGGAAGCAGGCTCCCCGCTGAGCAGAGAGCCTGATGCGGGGCTCGATCCTAGGACCCTGAGATCATGACCTGAGCTGAAGGCAGAGGCTTTAACCCACTGAGCCACCCAGGCGCCCAGATGTTATGTTTTGAAAATGATGTGTAGGGGCGCTTGGATGGCTCAGTGGGTTAGAGCCTCTGCCTTCGGTTCAGGTCGTGATCCCAGGGTCCTGGGATCGAGCCCTGCACTCTGCTCGGCGGGGAGCCTGCTTCCTCCTCTCTCTCTGCCGGCCTCTCTGCCTACTTGTGATCTCTGTCTGTCAAATAAATAGATAAAATCTTAAAAAAAAAAAAAAAAGAAAGAAAATGATGTGTAGACTGTTGAGTTAAACATGCGTGGTGTTTTCCCACTCTCCCTCAGCTCTGGAGGCAGCCATCGAGAATCTCAACGAAGCCAAGAACTATTTTGCAAAGGTCGACTGCAAAGAGCAAATCAGAGATGTTGTTTACTTCCAGGCCAGACTCTACCACACACTGGGGAAGACCCAGGAGAGGAACCGGTGTGCGATGCTCTTCCGGCAGCTGCATCAGGAGCTGCCTTCTCATGGGGTGCCCTTGATAAATCATCTCTAGTGAGCGCGTCCCTGCCGAGCCACCATAAAGGCTAGAAGATTTTGGACTTGTTTACATCCCCTCCCTCCATGTAGATGATGTACTTGATGTCTGTCTGATCAATAAACTGCATTCTGTTTAGTCTTACTTTGTTGCTAGAGTATACATATTTTTTCCCTCCCTTTTTTTTTCTTCAGGTTTTTATTTAGGGACACCTGGATGGCTCAGTTGGTTAAGCGTCTGCCTTTAGGTCAGGTCATGATCCCAGAGTCCTAGGATAGAGCCCCACATCGGGCTCCCGGCTTCTCCCTCTTCCTCTCCCCTGCTTGTGCATTCTCTCTCGCACACTCTCTCTGTCAAATAAATAAAATCTTGACAGAGAGTGAGCAAGAGAGAGACAACACAAGTGGGGAGGGGAGAGGCAGACCCCACTGAGCAGGGAGCCCAACATGGGGCTCCATCCCAGGATTTTGGGATCATGATGCAAGCCAAAGGCAGACACTTAACCAACTGAGCCACCCAGCAGCCCCACCCTTCTCTTTTTGATAGCAAAAGATACCAACTGTTTTTGATAAACAGCTGTTTCATTAAATTAGTGCAAATGTTAAGGATGATGTTCTCTCTGAGCAAAGCTGCCAATGTCTTATTAGAATCTGTGCATACTCTCCATCACATGAATTCATTTAGCATCGGTCCTCAGACATAAGCTCTTTTGGGTATTGGTAGACCTCTCTAGTGGGTCAGTACAAACAAATATATATACATATATTTGTTTATTTGACAGAGAGGGAGCACAAGCAGGGGGAAAGAAAGACGGAGAAGCAGGGAGATGCAGGGCTCGATCCTGGAACCCTGGGATCATGACCTGAGCCAAAGGCAGACACTTAACTGACTGACCCACCCAGGCACCCTAAAAGGAAAAGATCTTTTTATGGTTTTTGGACCAGTGACAAGAAACCTGTTTCAGTTACTTTCTGGGTATTTGGTTTTATGTATCTTCTGCATGAGTGTATTTCTTCTCTCTTTATATAAATGGGAGGTGATGATAAGTCTAGCATCATAAATAAGGTGATTATAAATTATTATAAATTCATCATAAATAAGGTGATTATAAATTAAGAAAGGGTCTGAAGGGGCGCCTGGGTGGCTCAGTGGGTTAAAGCCTCTGCTTTGGCTCAGGTCATGATCTCAGGGTCCTGGGATGGAGCCCCGCATTGGGCTTTCTGCTAGCTGGGAGCCTGTTTGCTCCTCTCTCTCTGCCTGCTTCTCTGCCTACTTGTGATCTCTGTCTCTCAAATAAATAAATAAAATCTTTTTTTTTTAAGATTTTATTTATTTATTTAACAGAGACCACAAATAGGCAGAGAGAGAGAGAGGAGGAAGCAGGCTCCCTGCTGAGCAGAGAGCCTGATGCGGGGCTCGATTTTAGAATCCTGGGATCATGACCTGAGCCGAAGGCTGAGGCTTTAACCCACTGAGCCACCCAGGTACCCCTAAATAAAATCTTTTAAATTAAAAAAAAAAGGGTCTGAAGCTCAGAGGTGTGTGGGTGCTATCACTCAAATATAGAATGTATCTAATTTACGTCTCAAACCTGCAATTAAGCAGAACCAGTTACTGCTTTGTCTGTGAATTTATCTTATCCCTCGGTATTTGTTCACAGGAAAGTCACCGTGTTTCAAGTCCAAAACAGCAACAAGGAACCAACCAAATTTTACGGTTTCTATCATTGGCTCTTTCTCTGTTAAATTTAAACCTTCTTATGGGAAATAATTTATCTCTAGAGCTCTTTGAAACAGTGTAAAACAACTCCCACTCATGGGGGTGCGTTTGTTGGCTAAAGACAGCTGCTCTGGAAACAAGAGGCTTGGTGTAGAGACTGAGACAGTAATTGGTGTGTTGATGTTGAAAAATCTTAAATTTGAAAGGTTATATATGTAGATGGCAAAAATTAAATATTCTATTTTTTTTCTGGATTTTATTTATTTATTTGACAGAGAGAGATATCACAAGGAGGCAGAGAGACGGGCAGAGAGAGAGGGGGAAGCAGGCTCCCCGCTGAGCAGAGAGCCGGACATGGGGCTCGATCCCAGGACCCTGAGATCATGACCTGAGCTGAAGGCAGAGGCTTAACCCACTGAGCCACCCAGGCACCCCCAAAATTAAATATTCTTAAGGGCTGTAGAGTAAAAAGTAATTTCCTCCTATAAAGTAACCACTATTATCAGGTTTTGGTTTGTTTTTTTGTTTTTTTGGGTTTTTTTGACAGGCAGAGACACAAGTAGGCAGAGAGGCAGGCAAAGAGAGAAAGGGGGAAGCGGGCTCCCTGCCGAGCAGAGAGCCCGATGCGGGACTCGATCCCAGTACCCTGGGATCACGACCTGAGCTGAAGGCAGAGGCTTTAACCCACTGAGCCACCCAGATGCCCCTATCAGTTTATTTTTAATTCTTCCAAATGTATTCTCTCAATTGATAGATTTTTGTCCATGTAATTAGTCTAAGAAGTGATCCTAATCACTCTGCCTCAGCAGAAGAAGGTCCAAGAGATGGGGCAAGGTTGCCCAGCCGACCCCTCACGTATCAACATAGAAAACCAGAAATCAGACCTGACTGGGACCATCTATATAATGTGTAGGGCCAGCGCCAAGTAAAAATACAAACCCTGTATTAAATAGAGCATTAAACCAAGGAAGGGGCACAATTTACACACCCGTGAAGCTAGCCTGCCTGGTCCTGCTCCCAGCCTGCACACTCACCCTTGCAGAACTGAATCCAAAGCTAATATAGTCCGTGGCCTGCCGCCATCTGTGACTTAGATTTGTTGGCTGAGACCCTCTCCTCCAGAAAGGAATAAGGGTTAAATGGCAAGTTGGAAACATCGGAATGAACCACCACCACCACCCCACCCCGCCCTGAACTGTCTGGG
Organism: Enhydra lutris kenyoni; assembly: GCF_002288905.1. NCBI lineage: Eukaryota > Metazoa > Chordata > Mammalia > Carnivora > Mustelidae > Enhydra > Enhydra lutris. The sequence continues at coordinate 6,443,878 of NW_019154130.1, forward strand.
TTATAGCTAATTGGCTTTTTTCCTGGTGGAGCATCTGGGCAGGGAAGATTCAGAACGGTGTAATTATGGATGGTTTAACATGGAAGTGTAACTAAATGATGCTTTGGGTAAATGGGGAAAGGGTTTGGTGAGGAAGGAATTGAGGCTGTATTGCCAGTGGGTCTCTATAGAAGAAAGGTGTGGTGACCCAAGCCAGTGACTCAGCATGGTGGGACCTCGACTAGCAGATTTAGTGATGAGTGTTTCCAGCCCTGCAGCAGGTGGGCACAAATATTTTAACACAGAGTGCCATGTTGTAATTTATGTATATTGATGCATTTAATCTTTATAACAATCCTAAAACGTAGGCAATTGCATTTTTGTACAAGATTTTATTTATTTGAGAGACAGAGAGCACATGAGCAAGGATGGGGGGAGAGGGGCAGAGGGAGAGGGAGAGGGAGAGGGAGAAACAGGTTCTCCACTGAAGAGGGAGCCCTGTGCAGGGCTCAATCCCAGGACCCTGTGATCATGGCCTGAGCTGAAGGCAGACACTTAACCGACTGAGCTACCCAGGCGCCCCAATAGGCAATAGCATTCATCCCATTTAACAGATGTAGAAACTGAGGCATAAGGAGGTTAATTCACTTACCTAAGGTCACACAGCTGGTAGGTTGCAGAGATGGGATTCCAGTCCAGTTCCTACATTACCCCCAGAGCTCCCTGCTTCCGGAGTTTTGAGAAGTACCGTAATATTTTGTGAACATTCTTTTCAGAATTTAGATTTGATAACTGGTAATACCAGGCACATTTATCTAGTGCTCAGTATAGGCCACTGTGCTAGGTACTTCCACCCGTACCATCTCTAATGCTTGTAAGCCAAATACTATTTTACAGTTGAGGGAATAGCCTCGGAGATTTGGCCTGACCCAGCCCCCTCACTAGGAAGGATCTGTGGGGATTCCATCCCGGGGTGACAGGCTTCTCAGTCTTGTCATTGGAGCATCTTCCTGTTGACCTACATGCCTTGAACACTCCTACTTGCTGAGAGTGTTTTGTATTTGGCCCCAATATTTTTGGATGCTTACACTGATTTTTTCTTTCTCATAGTACATCTAAGACAAATGAAGAGCTGCTTCATCTATGTCCCCACTGACTTCTCCTTTTATGCTCTCGTTTTAAACAATTCTCCAATTGTTTATGTTTAGGACTAACAAACATTTTAATCTCAATGCCCATTGAAGGGAAACTTCTCAGGCTCGCTCTCTCTCTCCTTTTTTTTTTTTTTTTTTTTTTTTTTTGGGACCAGTGTTTCTCTACTTTCCTGTTGAATGGGGAGGAATTCAGTTAATACAGTATATCAGTGTGATTAATCCTGCTATCTCTACCTGGATGTTTGAGGTTTGGGAGGTGGAATATTCCAGTGAACACCATGAGTAGAACACAGAACAGTTCCCAGAGGAAAAGACAAAGCCTTGGCAGGAGCTTACCTAGGGGGTAAGATAATTCTTTAGTCTTCAGTTTTCAGCCCCTCCCTTGTACTGTCCCAAGTTTTCTTAAAAATAAGATTCAGATGCTTTGTTTACTTATTTTCTTGGCAATCTGGGTTGTCAAGACAACAAGATCGGTTTGCCTAGAACAGGTTTTCCTAGTGTTCTTAGAGGATAAAACCCAAAAAGCAAAGCCAATTTTTATTTTCATATCTCTAAGAAGAAAATGGTTTTCTTCAGTGGGATGATTCCTATCATAAGGAAGGCCAAATGTCAAAGAAAGGCAATTATGATGTCCTCTGCTTTGGTTAATTCACTTTAATAAGAAAGGCACATAATCAATGGGATTTTTAGCTTTGTACTAAGTATGTATACATGTATATTTTTAAAGATTTTTAAAATTTATTTGACAGAGACACAGCTAGAGAGAGGGAATACAAGCAGGGGAAGTGGGAGAGGGAGAAGCAGGCTTCCTGCTGATCAGGGAGCCCAATGCGGGCTCGATCCCAGGGTCCTGAGTCCCTGGACTCCGAGATCATGACCTGAGCTGAAGACAGAGGCTTAACCCACTGACCCACCCAGGCGCTCCTAAAATTTTTATTTTTTTTTTAATTTTATTTATTTATTTTTAAAGATTTTATTTATTTATTTGACAGAGAGAGATCACAAGTAGGCAGAGAGGCAGGCAGAGAGAAAGGGAAGCAGGCTCCTCGCAGAGCAGAGAGCCCGATGCGGGGCTCAATCCCAGGACCCCGAGATCATGACCTGAGCCGAAGGCAGGGGCTTCAACCCACTGAGCCACCCAGGCGCCCCTTTTAAGATTTTATTTATTTATTTGACAGAGATCACAAGCAGGCAGAGAGGCAGGCAGAGAGAGAGGAGGAAGCAGGCTCCCTGCTGAGCAGAGAGCCCTATGTGGGGTTCGATCCTAGGACCCTGAGATCATGACCTGAGCCAAAGGTAGAGTCTTTAACCTACTAAGTCATCCAGATGCCCCCTTTACACACATTGTTGTATTTAAACCTCACTGAACCTGTGAACAAAGCTGGTTATCTTCACTTGACAGCTGATGAAACCAGAGTCCCTGTCCAAGGCCAAGGCCACAGACCTCTTCACTAGCAAAGCTGGGATTTGCACTAGGTCTTTCTTGACTCCAAAGTCAGTGCTTTCAACCCCAATGCTGAAGGTAAACAGATGTTTCAGATGCAGTGCTATCTATATTCCAGGAATTAATAGCTCTACTGGCAAATCAGAACCCATTAGTGAAAAGGAAAGAATAGAGACAGCCTGGTGGTTGAGACTGAAATCCGTGGCAACACTCCTTGCTATAGGAGGTCAGAGAGGGCAGAGGCCAAGGAGGGCCTGGATCATAACATTTCAGGAAATTCTTCCAGAAAGAAGTGTATCTTAGGCCAGAGTTTAGATTTGAATGAGCACTTTCTTGCCTTTCTCACATAATTGGCCTCTACCTTTACACAGTAGTGTGTGTGTTTACCTAAGTTTCTGCCTGCTAACAATAGCATTTTAATAAAACATAGACTGGGGCGCATAGGTGGCCCAGTCATTTAAGCATCTGCCTTCTGCTCAGGTCATGATCCTGGAGTCCCAGGATCAAGTCCCACATCGAGCGCCACATTGGGCTCCTGCTCAGCAGAGAGTCCGCTTTACCCTCTGACCCTCTCCCCTCTCATGCTCTCTCACTCTCTTTCTCAAATAAATAAAACCTTAAAAAATAATAAAACAGAGACAATTTAGTAACATACAGAATAATATATTTTAACAAGTAACAGAAAGAGACATCAACCAATATCTATTTTGGTTTCTTTAGTAAAGCAGGGGTTGCCAAATTGTTGCTCACATGGGTTGAATCTGGCATGCCACCTGTTTTTTATATGTCCTGCTAACTAAGAATGGTTTATGCATTTTTAAATAGTTGAAGAGAAATCAAAACAATAATATTTTGTGACATGTGAAAATTATATGAAATTTAACTTTCAGTGTCTGCAAATAAGACTTTTATTGGAACACAGCCACACCCATTCATTTGTCTGTGCCTGCTAGGAAGGCAGAGCTGAGAAGTTGCAACCACATGGCTTGAAAGTCTAAAATAATTACTACCTGGACGTTTGCAGAAAAAGTTTGCTGACCCCTGACATAGAGTCAGAAATGTTCAAAATGTTCCCCCATCAGTCCCAATACATATTTTGGGGGGAGAAAATAGCAAAATATGGAAAAACAGAACTATGCATCCACCATTCAGAACTGACTTAACATTTTAGCATTTGCTGAATTCATTTATAAGTAAAAAGCACAAAACTGTCCAACATTCCTTATGCTCCCTGTCCTTGTTCTCTGGCCCTACTTCTGTCTTTGTGGCAGACTGTCATGAATTTAATTTACACTCAATCCCCACTGAGCTTTTTAAAAAGGCTAAGCATGTGTCCATGAATGAGATAGCCTATTTATTTATTTATTAAAGTATTTTATTTATTTATTTGACAGAGAGAGATCACAAGCAGGCAGAGAGGCAGGCAGAGCGAGAGGGGGAAGCAGGCTCCCTGCTGCGCAGACAGCTGGATGTGGGGCTCCATCCCAGGACCCTCAACCCACTGAGTCACCCGGGGAACCCCTATGTGGGGGTTTTAAAATACTAATTATACATCATATTGTATACTTCAACTTGCTCCTTTACTCAGCATTCTGGTTTGGGGATCTTCCCACCTGTGTGTACAAATAGAGCGAATGTACGTACTCCTTCGAACTATTGCATAGTATTCCATGAAATGGCCATTATACCTTTTGTTTATCCGCGCCCCCCCCCCCCATGAACATTTAGGAAGGTTGTTTTCCGGCTTTTTCGGGCTTTTACTATTACCAAAAAAAAAAAAAATCATGCGTGATGAGTGACATCAGAAATGGTGGTCATCTGGTTGAAAGCTCCGAATTGTCGGTGAGCACCCTTGCAGCATGGAAATACTAAATAAACTGAAGGGGACTGGAAATCCATCCAGTACAAGAGGACTTTGAACCTTTAATTGCTTTGGCCCCTGACTCCCCTCTGGACTCGAATCCCTTTTGGCTCCTTGGCAGGGTCAGCGATACACCGACTGGGTACCTTTTGGGTCAGGACTGGGTTTCGAAACCATCTAAGGTCTGCGGGTCAGGCAGCCTTTGAGGTCTCCTCTCTCCCTCCCCCTGCAATGCCGTTACCCAGCTGGAGGACTAAACACATTCTTAAGGCGCCACAAAGGAGGGCGCCCCAAAGGGGTAGAATGCTTGTGAAAAAGAAGTATTCCACAAAGAGCATCTAAGTAGTCCTGGGGACAAGCCAGAACTTCACTGGGGTTCATGTAGTTTGGTACATCCGGGTGGAGTGGGGGGTGGGAAAGGAACACCGTTGCCCAGTCTTTAGGGCGGGCCCTGAGTAGTGGTCAGTGGGGAGGCGGGTGAGGAAAGGGGTTTCCCGGAATGGGTGGAGACCCGAAATCTAGGCCGCATCCCCCGCCCGGCGCCTGGTGCAGAGGCAGCAACCCTGGGTCAGAAGCCCGGCCGCTAGGCAGGACCCCGGCTGTCCCGCAGGCTTGGGGAACTTTCCGCGACTCAGCCGCCGCCCTGCAGTCCCCGCGTTTGGCCAAACAAAGCGAGCGCTGCCCGCGCGTCCGGCCTGCCCGAGGGTGCCGCAGCCGCCGCGCGGAGAGCCGGGGCAGGTGCGCGCCGCGGGCGGAGGCAAAGTTGCCGCGCGGCAGCCCGTGCTCCGGCGCGCGCCGGGTCTCTCCCGTCCTCCCGGCTCGGCGGCCTCCGGCGGCCGCTCCCGGCCCCACCTCACTTCCCCTAGCCTTCGCCTCCTCCCCTTTCTTTTCCTTTCTCCACCCCGCCTCCTCGCCGCTACTTTAGTCTCCACCGGCTCCCGCTTCCCCTCCCTCCCCGGCGCGGGGCCGAGCCGGCGGGGGCGCGCCGAGGGCGGCTCCGCGCCCGGGTTTCCAGCGGCCGCGGCCAATCCCGGGACCCGGCGGCTCCTCCCGCCCCCACCCCACCCCCTGCGCGCCGGCCGGGACCGCGGAGAAGAGCGCGCGGCCGCGTTGAGCCGGGCAGAGCCGAGCCGGGGGCGCAGAGCGCGGGAGGCGGCGGCGGCGGCAGCGGCGGCGGAGGCGCGGAGCCCAGGTGAGCTGACGGGAGCGGGGCCGCGGGCCGGGGACACAGCGCCGCAGCCCCGGGCGCCCTCGCCCTGTCGGGGCGGGGGACAGCTGCTGGGGTTGCAGACAAAGCCCTGAGGCCGGCCCCAGGTTCCCTTCGCGGAGAGGACCCCACGTGCGGCGCCCCACGCCCCGCCACGTGGGGGGACTCGGTCCCCGGGCGCCCCTTCCCCCGCGTCCTCGGAGCGCCTGGGGCCTTGGAGTGGCCTCCTTGGCCGGGCCGCGCCCGGCTGGGGGTGGCAGGGGCGGTCCCGGAGTTTGGAACCGATGTCACCGGGGCCGGGGCAGTCAAGGATCTTGGAGGCGGCCTAGGCCCACCCTCTCGCGTTTGACAGGTGGGGAAAGCTACAGAGTGCAGGGAAAGAGAGGGCCGCCGGCCTCTGAGCACCCCACCCCCGCACCCCGCTTGTCTTGGGGGCAAACTCAGGCCCTGGTGGGTGGGACCGACAGCAAGGGGCAAGACCCTGGATCAGCAGTTGCGGGGCCGGGGGACCTTTGCCTCTCTTAGTTGGCCCTCTGCCTCCGCCCTCCGGAACCTCGCTGGCTGGTCCTTTTGACCTAAATTTACCTCCGGTCCGCAGCACTCAGTGCGGAGAGGTGCCTTCTCCGTCACCCTCTGCTTGAATGTTGGGGACGCGGGGGGTTTGGGCCCAGCCCCGTAAGCATTGGGTCTTGATGCCTGGAATGCCACCCTGTCCAGCCTCGAGCTCCTCCTGGCTCCCCCCACCTCTGCGCTGCCCAGTTTGGGAAGCGGGGTGTTTTCACAGCTCTGCCAGCCGCTCTGCTGCTCTCACTTGTCCTTAGCGAGGTTGCACCTTAGCCTCTCCTGTCTCCATCAGAAGTTTGGGGTGGAGGGATACCGTTTGGAGAGGGTGCTGGGAACTCAGTGCCCTCAGTAAGAGAGTGGCTCGCTGGCTTGAGGTGGGACATGTAGTGTCCACTTCCTTAAAGGTAACTTTAATCTGGAAGTCCCTACAGTCCTAGAGATAGAAACTTCATATCCCCTAGAGTGGTACCGTCATTTACCACACCCCCTCTCCTAGCCCTGCCCCCAGGGGAGAGAGAAGAGGATAGCTCTCTGTCCCCATAGGCTGCCATGTTCTCCGGGAGGTAGGGGCAGCAACAAGGGGAGGGTTTTGGGAGAGTGAGCCCCCCCCCCCCGCCTCCCAAACCACCCCACAAAAACATGCAATTTAAGAATAAAGTGTTCGTGCTATGCAGATACAGCTTTGTGGTGAGCCCTGGCACCTCCTTCCAGATTGCTCAATTTAAGCCCTTCCTATGTAGAAAGCAGCTATTCCTAGTGAGAGCACAGTGTATTTTTGTCATAAAAAGTAATAGCCATCATGGGGCGCCTGGGTGGCTCAGTGGGTTGAGCCGCTGCCTTCGGCTCAGGTCATGATCTCAGGGTCCTGGGATCGAGCCCCGCATCGGGCTCTCTGCTCGGCGGGGAGCCTGCTTCCTCCTCTCTCTCTGCCTGCCTCTCTGCCTGCTTGTGATCTCTCTCTGTCAGGTAAATAAATAAAATCTTAAAAAAAAAAAAAAGTAATAGCCATCATTTGATGAGCCTCCAAACACTGTGCTATGTGTTGCATTTATTATCTCATTTAATGCCTACCAAAATCCTAGAGGCAGAAATGTTTACTCCCATTGTAGAGATGAGGAGTTCAAGGGTGGAAACAATCCTGCAGTGTTCCTTGGAGTTAGCCGCATTCTGTAGAGGGATCAGAGAGGTTAAGCAGCTTGCCCAGGGTCACACAGCCAACCCAGGCCTGTCAGGCCCTTGAGCCTATGCACTTTACCACCTCTCTTACAGCAGGGTCCCTTACAAGGCTGTCCTCAGCTTTTTGAGGGACCCAGAATTGTTTACTAAGCCAGCTTAGGAGGACACAGAGCTAAGCGGGCATGGTACTGATGCGAATTGACTTGTCTTTGCTCCCAGATTGTTAGTGGGCTAGTGGCCAAATATATTCACTAATAACTCTGCAATAGCTCTTACCAGGGGCAGTCGCACCTTCCTGGCAAGCATTTGGAAAAGTGCCTGGTGACTTTTGGTTGTCAAAGTGATGCTGAGCACTTCTGGCTTTGGTAGGCCGGAGCCAAGGATGCCAAATGTCTGGCAAGCATGCCAGATCCATGCCAGGCATGAAGAATTGCCCTGCCCTGAATGCCAGGAGTGTCCGTGTTGAAACACACCAGGAGGAGTAAGTGTGTTGGGAATGAAGGAAGCAGAGGGCGATGGAGTTTCTGGAGAAATCTCTTCTTGCTGGTATGAATCCAGGAGGCTCCCAGAAGGAGGTGGTGCTTGTGCTAAGTCTTAAGGGATGGGCTAAAAAAAAAAAAAAAAGAGGGGGGGGGGGGGGGGCCACCTGGGTGGCTCAGTGGGTTAAAGCCTCTACCTTCGGCTCAGGTCAAGATCTCAGGTTCCTGGGAATGAGCCTTACATCCCCCACATCGGGCTCTCTGCTCAGCAGGGAGCCTGCTCCCTCCTCTCTCTCTCTCTGCCTGCCTCTCTGCCTACTTGGTGATCTCTGTCAAATAAATAAATAAAATCTTCAAGAAAAAAAAAAAAGAGAGACAGAGATTGCATGGGAGTGGGAGGGGAAGGGTCTGACCTAGAGCGGGAACTTTCTGCAGTCACCCAGGAGTTTCCTCCTTGAGAACCTCAACCTGCATCCAAGATGGGCTGCTGGGTGGGGCAGGCCAAGCCTATTTTCAAGGCTTTGTTTGGCTCAGATTTCAATGTGGGTTGCAGAGTCGTCCTCATCCCATCATGAACTCATTTAACGGAAGGGCTCAGACAGGCAGGGTACTTGAACTTGGTTAGGGTCAGTTGCAACCTTCCTTTCTTCATCCCACCTTCTGGTAACTGGGAAGCCTTGAGTTTTTGCTACCTTTCCTGATCCTGGAGATTTGGGGCAAATGCTGTTTCAGATTGTGCTTTGGGTCCGACGGCCTTGCGTTGCTATTTTTCCCTGGATGTTTTGCTCTCCCAGTCAGCTCCTCCCCTTTGAGCTACAGGACCCTGGGGGGTGGGGAGGGTGGGGTTAAGGCACGCCTGCCTCCAGGGTGCCGCCTTGGCCTTCTCCCTCAGTTCTGCGCCTTCTTTCTTGGAAGTGAAGGAAATTGCATTCCTCTCCTGGAATGGCCTTTTCTTCTTTCAGCTGTGCTGGTTCCCTTATGGACCCGTTAATGTGACCTTTTGTGTCTGGCTTGTCTTTCTTGGAGCGAAATGTTTCCGAGTTTCACCCATGCTGTAAAGTATGTGGGTGCTTCTCTTCTGTGGCTGAGTAGTATTCCCTTGTATGGATAGACCCCATCTTGTTTATCCATTCATCAGTTGGCGGACCCTGGGTGCTTTCCACTGTGAGGGTTTCTTAAGGCCACTTCGTGCATACCTCTGCTTCCTCAGAGCCCAGTTAATGAACCTCTGGGCCTGGGATGTTACTTTGTCACTTTGTTGGCAGACAGAAGGTGGTGGAAGCAAGGGTCTTGGAATTCAATTGGGGAACAGTTACCAGAAACAGGGTTTTCAGGACTCCCTCCATCTCGGGCCCCCTCCAGCTCTGCCACAAGAATCCTGCTTCCTTCGCAAGCCCAGTGCCTCCAAGCTCAATGCACAGGGGTGCGGTGTGATTTTTCAGGGAGAGTGTGAATTTCATTCGGTTCCATTTCTTCAATCACGGTGATTTGTTAGACGCAGGTCCACATGTCATCTTTTGGCATGTATTTTTGTGAGACTTTTTCCAGGTAAGTAAATGCACAAAGTAGAGAAAGCCTCCCCAGACAGATGGAGCCCTAACCCTGTGGCCAGGCGTGGAGGCAGCGCAGTCTCCTGACAGCTTGGCCAGAAATGCCTGCCATGGAGGAAATCAGAAGCCTAGTGAACCCGGAGCTGGGAGGAAGCCCAGAAAAGAGCAGTCCCTTAGCCCCGTCCCTTTGACAGTTGAGTAGGTGGAACACGGAGAGGAGGGGAGAACAGGGTCTTTGGGAACGCTGTCTGTGAGCCAACGTTCATATAGAAGATGGACTCCAGAGTCACCCCCTGGCCGGGCTGTAGCAGCTCCATTTTACAGATGAGAAAATCAAGGTCCAGGCCCCTGGGATTTGTCTAGTTTCCTGGCATACCTACTAATCCTGAGCTCTCGAGTTTACCTTGACCTCCATATGAATGCAGATGATGCCCATTTTCTCATAGAATAGAATCCCTCTTCAGGAGGGTATGGTTTTTTACTCTCTGAAAAATAAGATTTTAAGTGATTATTTTTTCCTTTCTTCTCTGATTGGATCCCTTCCTCAACACAGCGAAAAATTGGGTATATTCCAGAGGAGGTGGGCGCTGTCGCTCGTGGGGGATGCCCTAGCATTCCCTACCGGGGGACGTTCATGACCAAAATGGGGAAGGAGTGATTTCAGCTGCCCGTGTTTTCTGTTTCTGTCATTTTGGTAGTGGTGCTGCTGAACTTTTTTCTTCGATTATGAAACATTTTAAGCATAGAGAAAAGCCAAGTTTTGTTTTGTTTTTTTTTTTTTGACTGGCTCATGTTTTTTGGAAGGCCGGATGGAAACAGGGCAGAGCAAGGCGCTGTGTTTCACTTAGCAGTGGCTCTGGAACCCTGATGATATGTCACTGAACTGAGCCCACACTTTTTGGGGGGCTAGTGACAAGCCCTGTCCTGGGAGCTGAGGGACACTGGCACATGGTCCCTGGACCCGGAGAGCTCACAGATGAGTGGTCTGTGAACTCTTACGGGAGTGCTTTGGGAAAGATAAACAATTCTAGCATCTTCCCCTTTGAAAAAGAGAGAAAGAAAATCCCAAGAGCCTGTTGTACCCCCACCCCCACCCCATCCTGAAGGCTGCTGAGCAACTATTTTTATGTTGTCTCTTTTTATCCGGTTGGCTTCTGTAAATAGTTGAGAGATGGCAGTTGCAGAGATAAAAATGCTAATCACAACCTGGAGAGGAGAGAGGATGGTCCCAGGAAGAGATGCCCCCTCACCCCTCCCCAGGCCAAGGTCTGGCCCCTCTGCCCGCAGGGTCTTGAGGTAGGCGGTGAATGGGTTGGGGGAGGGGCATCGCGGGTGGAGTCTGAGATAAGCCTCTGCTGGAGAAGTTTAAATGGGGAACCCGGTGGTTTGGGTGGGGGCAGGGCATGGAAGAAAGAACACCTCCGTCCGGGGTTATAAGTGCCTTAGGATTTTTGCCTTTGAGGCTCCTGATGGAAAGGGATTTTATTTAGATTCATTTCAGACAATTCTCCCAGGTTCTGTGTCCAGGTGTGGGGGACGGGGTTGGTTCCTCAGAGGCAGAGCCGGTTCCCAGCCCCTCCTGGGCCTTGGCTGGGGTGCTTTGTGCAGGGAGGCTGCAGAGGGAGGGAGGAGGGTGGGAGAAGGGCTGTGGGTAGGTACGGCTGGGGTGCCTGGGCATTCGAGGCTGGTCCCCTCTGTCTCCCACCTGCCAAGCTGCAGAATGTTGGAGTCTGATTACTTCATTTGTTTCAAATTGTTACTTCTTTTCATTACAAACTCAAATTCCAGTTGTTTCTCTGCCTCTTCCTTTGGTTCCCTGAAAGATTGAGTGGGAGAGGGGGAAAGAAGGAAGATAGTCCCTGCCTCCCTTTCCAGGTAGCCCCCCCCACACACCTGCGTCACACCAACCCACCCACTCACACTTCCTTCTTTTCAAGGTCAGGGCCACTGGGGTGCACCTGGCTTTTAGACGCTTGACTGCATGAATTGGGGGGGGAGCTTCCTTGTTAACCAAACAATAACACTGGAGCTCCTTGCTCTGTAAGTGTCCTGTCCCCCAGGGGACATGGGGCTGCAGGGGTCAGAACCTCTGGTTCTCACCCTGGCCTAGTCCGGGACCTGCTGAGCTCCCTTGTGGAGACCACCTCACCTCTCTGGGTCTGAGCAACTCCATGGGCAGCCCTGTGCTGGTGATGAAAGCCTTGGGAGCGTGCACACATTCTTTGGATACATGTAAGCAAGGACGTGACATTCTGTGCACGCTTTGCTTTATTTAAGTCTTGTGAAAAGTGATGCATGTGGACAAGAGTTAGAGGGGAAGATGGAAAGAGTAAAGTTAGCACGGTGGGATTAGAGATAAAGATTTTGTTTTAATATAAATTCAAGCCATGTGAGGGACTTGAACTTGCTAGCCATGGAAGTGCTTTCCTGGCAACAGCGTCCGTTCAGGGAGCATTTGCTGTGTGCAGGAGAAGGGACGTGCACTTCATCACCATGTTCCCCCAAATCCAGGGGCCTTTGGTTTATACCTGTGCTTTCCCAAAGCGCTGTGTGATGTGGGCAAGTCACTCCGACTCTGCCTCAGTTTCCTCATCAGTGAAATAAGCATGTTAAGTGTACCTGACTCATAAAGTTGTTCTGACAGTTAAGTGAGATGGTACATGCAAAGTGCTCAGAACAGAGCCTGTCACTTGGCAAGAGCTGTAGGGGCGTGGCTGCCATCTAACGCTGACTTGGCTGCTGCCGCCCTGATGTATTTCTTGTATCAAAGGTCTGGTCACTATCTTTACTTCACTCTGCCCTGTTCGTTCGCCCTTCCTTTCCCCAGCCTTGATTTTTTTTTTTTCTTTAAGATTAAAGAGGAGAAAAAAGAAAAAGTCTTTGGAAGTTCTGGTTTTTGCCTCAATGTCAAGGTGAAGGCTGTGTGGGTCACTGGGGGACCTGTGGCTGCCTGGCACTTTGGTCTGGTTGAGAGCCTTATGGTGGAGGAAAGTGTTGATCTGATAGGGAGTTTAGTGGAGAGGCTTTTATGTCGATCAGCTCTGTGTCTTCTGTCAGTCAGGACCCTGGGTTGTAAATGACAGAAAACCAATCACAAACTAACTTAAGCAAAAATGGGATCATGTAGTTAAAAGCTTCGTATATATGGGCTTCAGGCATGGCTGGATCCTGTACTCAGACAGTGTCTCTGGGCCTCAGTTCTTCTCTGTCTGTTGCTTCTCTTCTCTGTCGACTTCATTCTAGGTCAGGGTTCTTCCCAGCCCCCAATAACTCTAGAAATACATCCTTATTGCTCCAAGTTTCACAGAAAGAGACATTCTCAATCCTTAAGCCAAGTCCTAGAATGAGATGTGGTGGTCTGACTTGAGTCACACGTCTACTCTTGTATCAGATCTCTTGACCAGAGCAATTCATGCCTCATTAATCAGGCTCAAGTTATATGGGAATCCCTGAAGTTGATGGTACAGACAAGCTCAGTGGAGTCACCTTTCACAAGAAAGAATGGTTTCCCAGATGTAAATCAGGCTGCTGTTATTGGCCTAAAGGAACATAGATTTTGAGCCAACTAAAGAAAACTTCTGAGCAGCCTTGGGATGAGTGATAGAAACAAACGGCTCTAGCCAGTATTTACTGAGTGTCAGCAGTGTTCTGGAAAGTTCTGGGTCCTGGAGTTGATCCGTAAACAAGAAAGGCAAAGCCCTGGCTCTCACAAGTTAAGTCAGGCTGATATCTCCAAATCCTATGCATTTCTTTTCTGACCCTCCTAAGATTTCATGTCTTCATGCTCCCCTCTCAAGCAGTTGAGGTCTTAGGAAGTCCAAGGAATGGGCCGTATGCTCCCCTTTGTTAGGGATTTTGCCTAGCCCGGACTTTATCTAGGATCCAGTACGTGGACCTTGCAAGGCTTTGGTTGTAATTTTTAGCCCCTTGAAAAACTCAGACCAGTTTTAGCTTTTCCTGGAACCACTGTTTAACTTGGGGCAAATCAGTAAATCTTCCTGAAGGTTCATTTTTCTCATTGGTGAATTGAAGTGGTTGGAGCAGGTGACCCCTGATGTGTGCCCTGTTTAGCACGGACATCTGATGCATCTCCAAGCAGAGCTTGGAGGGGTGAGATAGGGCAGGAGCTGTGGGAAAAGGAGGCGGGTGTGTGACGTGTGCACTCAGCCTGTCCTTGGTGTTGAGGAGGCGGGGGGGGGGGGGGGGGGGGGGGGGGGGGGGGGGGGGGGGGGGGGGGGGGGGGTGGAGGGTGGTGGTAGTGGCATCAAGGACTCTGGTACGCAGGCAACTGTATTTCCATTCCAAAGCTGCAGTGAATTATTGCTGGGAGAGAATACAGGCCCGGTGCTGTTGGAGTGCCCAGGACCTCAAGAGACTGGAAATTTTGCCTTTATTCAGAAATGTCCTGGCTTTGAGATGTTGACATCTCATTCAGATAGTTTTATTTTATTTATTTATTTATTTATTTTTAAGATTTTATTTATTTATTTGACAGACAGAGATCACAAGGAGGCAGAGAGGCAGGCAGAGAGAGAGAAGAGGAAGCAGGCTCCCCGCCGAGCAGAGAGCCCCATGCGGGGCTCGATCCCAGGACCCTGGGATCATGACCCGAGCCGAAGGCAGAGGCTTTAACCCACTGAGCCACCCAGGCGCCCCTCATTCAGATAGTTTTAGACACAGGGTAGGCCTGGCCAGTTGACCCCTGAGTCACCACTTGCCACCTTGTTGCTCTCGGGGCTGTGACAGGGACGGGGTCTGTGCACGCTAAGCTGAAACCGGCATTATCCCTCCTGCCCTCTGCCAAGGGAGGGCCTTTGTCTCTGGGAGACAGTTGGGTTCCGTGCCTCCAAACAAAGAGTGCTCGAGGAAAGACATTTGTAAGGGTTGGTGTCACGAAAGGGGTAAGACTGTTTGGCTGGGCCAGGGCTGGAATCTGGAGTGTTCCCGCTGGCATCAAACCTTAGTGCTGTGTAGGCCAGTCCCGCGGAGCCCCCAGGTCTCCTGCTCCTCCTTTGGGAAACACCTGTCATCGGTGGCCTTGAGGCAGCTGGTTTCCGTGGGTGGGCGGGAGCTGTGTTTGCTTGCTAGGCCTGCTGAGAGGACGGTCAGCAGACGGGAGGCTTCGACGGCAGAACTGGAGCCGCTCACGGTTGTGCAGGCCAGAAGCCCTAGGTCAAGCACCGGGAGGGAGAATCTGTTCTGCCCCTCTCCGGGCTTCTCCTGGCTTGCTGGCCATCTTTGGCATTCCTTGGCTCGACAGGGCAGCACCAGATCTCTGCTCCCACATTCCCCTGTGTTCTTCCCTATGTGGATCTGTCTCTGGGTCCAGATTTTCCCCTTTTTATAAAGACACCACTCAAATTTGATTAGGACCCACCCTTAGTGACCTCATTGCAACTTGATTACCTCTGTAAAGACCCTCTCTTCCAAATAAAATTCCATTCTGAGGTCCTGGGTTTATGACTCCAGCATATCTTTTTTGTGGGGGGGAGCAGTTCAATCTGTAACAGGTGCCTAGTGGGGTCCCTGGGACTCTGCCCTGGGTTGCCCTTTGTGTTCTCCATCAACTTTCCCTACAAAGCTCTTGTCCTCCAGCCCCTCCAGCTTCCTTTACACACACCCTCCATGCGCTGACACTTGCGCTCACACTCACGCTCACACTCCGCTCACACTCACATGCCTCCAGTCTGGGGAGGAGGGGGTGGTGCTTCTTTCTGTTCCCTCCACTCTCCCACGTCTTTCCTGGCTCAGGACCTTCTCAGAAGCTCACTCCTCCTGGAACAAGGCCCTGCCCCCTTAGCACCTACCTACCCTGTAGGTCTCAGCCAAAATACAATTTCCTGAACCAATGCCTTCCTTGACCTGCCCCCCCATTCCGATATAAAGTGGGCCCCTCTGTTGTCTCTCTCTCTGTTTTTAAGATTGATTTATTTATTTTTGAGAGATCGAGAGTACGAGCAGGGAGAGGGAGGAAATCCTCAAGCAGACTCCCTGTGAGCATGGAGCCCAATATATATGGGGCTCCATCCCGGGACCCTGAGATCATGACTTGAGCCGAAATCAAGACTCGGCTGTTTAACTGACTCAGCCATCCAGGTGTCTCCCCTATCTTCTGTTTTATCTGGTCTTGGTTTCTCCTCGTTTGTACTTACAGAGTCATTTGTGTACCTACTTTTTTTTTAAGATTTTGTTTTTTTATTTTACAGAGAGGGAGGGCGCACGTGCAGGGGGAGGGGCAGAAGGAGAGGGAAAAAATCTCAAGGGGACTCCATACTGAGCACAGATCCAGTGAGGGGCTTAATCTCAGGATCCCGAGATCATGACCTGAGCTGAAACCAAGAGTCAGATGCTCAAATGACTGTGCCACCCAGGCGCCCCATGTACCTACTTTTTTTTTCTTTTTTAAATTTGACACAGAGACAGCAAGAGCAGGAACACACAAGCAGGGGGAGTGGGAGAGGGAGAAGCAGGCTTCCCCGGGGAGCAGGGAGCCCAATGCAGGGATCTATCCCAGGACCCTGGGATCATGACCTGAACTGAAGGCAGATGCCCAACTGAGCCGCCCAGGCGCCGCTCACCCCCCATGTACCTACTTTTAAGAAATCACATCTGGTTTCTTTATCTGCCACATAGTAGGTCCTTAGTAATTACCTTAAAGAACAAATGGGTGAGTGAATTTCCTTTAGGACGTCCCTGGGCCTCAGTTTCCCCTTGCTAGAGGATGTATCTGGCCAAGCCTGTTATCCCAGGGAGGACATTGTCCGGGGCCCCTTTGTTATCCCATGTACCCAGGAGCTCAGGGAACCCCTTTCAGGGTGAGTCTGGAGTTGGGGGATGTCCCTGCCACGCTTGCTGGCTGCTTGCTGGCTGGTCCTGTGGCGCCTCTGCGTTTGGTGAACAGGCACAGGTTGGAAACAGCCCCCAGGAAATGGGAGCGCGCTTCCTAGAGGTCTGTGCCACTTGGCTTCCTGGCAGAGGAAGGAGCGTTCCCTTCATCCTGGCGTGGAGCCTGGTCCATCTGCTTCAGGAAGGGTCTGGTTGCTCTGTTGAGCTGCCCTGTGAGAGGTGGGGGAGCTTGGGGCTGCCAGCCCTGGGGGGGATGGGGAAGGCTTCAGGGGCAGGGAGAGGACACAGATTTCAGGCAGGAAGCTCTAGGGAGAGGGCTCTTTGCAGTTTGTGAAACCCAAGCAGTTTTGCAGAAAGGGCCCCTCACTACCCGCCCCCCTCAAATGGCGCCCTTAGCTGTCCCTCCCTTGCAGAGGGCTGGTGGGGACCAAATGCCCCAGGCAGAATGTTCAGCCATACTTGGTGTGGGATAAGTGCTCAGCTAACTGCTGTTGTTAGGCAAACCATTGTCTTTGTAGGATTTTTTTCTCCTGGGCAGAGTGTTGATGGGTTTCATCAGATCATTATGGAGCCTGTGACCTTGTAGGGTCTGTGGCCCCAGATCCATTAGAACCCTGGCTTGGACTCTGTAGGGGTTAGAGGTGGAAGACTTCCCCCTCCACCCCGGCCCCCCGCCCTCATGCCTGACAGATGGCTGGCTTGGCTCTCAGGCCTCGCTGGAGACCCGAGACACTGAGGTCTGGGTCCTCTTTTCTGAGACTGGGACACATTTGCCCCTCTAGCATAGAGGCTGTCGTCTCCGCCCTGCCGCCTCAAGGCCCTGGCCAGACGCCAGCTTGTCAAGGAGACTGATTAAAAGCAGCTTTGCTGGGGGCAGATGGCTTGGTGTCCTTGGCCTGGAGTGAAGATCGATAAGCAATTGTTTTTTTCTTGGCAAGAAAAAAATTCTCCATTAACTTTCTCAGGTGCTGCCAGACTAGTTTTCTTTTCAGGAACTCTGCAGCCCTGTCAGAGGTGGCTGTGGGAGGAGGACAGGCCACTGGAGCTGCCCCCTCTTGCCCTGGGGGCGGCAGGCCCCTGTAGCCAGAGTGATGGAACCCACAGGAGAGTAGGTTGGCTGGCTTGGATATCAGTACCTCATAGGAACATTCTGGAACCCAGCCTGGCACGTAGTAGGCATTCGATAGGTAATTATTGAAAAAATAGCTTTTTGAGCATGTGACCATGTACGAGACATGACACTGTGTGCTTAGCTTATTTAATCCTCATGGCTGTCGGGTGACTGCCCATTTTATAGATAAAAAAAACTGAGGCCGGGGAAAGCTAAGTCATTTGTATGTGGCCAGTCCAAGCAATGGAGCTTCAAGGGCCCTGTTTTTCCTTTCCTGGAGGATGCATAGCATAATAAGCTGGGCCACAGAGAACCTTAAACTTGGGTTGGATTCTTTCAGTGATCCGGACGGGCAGCCAGGAACACAGTTAATGATTTCTTTCTCAGACACGGTAAGGGTGGGATAGAGGAATAGGAGTGGGACCAGCTGCCTCCTCCTCCTCCTGCCTCAGCCCTCTAGGTTTATTATCCTAACTCCTACCAGGGTTACAGTTACCTTCTTTCTTTAAAGAATTCATTTCTGGGGGCACCTGGTCAGCTCATTTGGTAGAGTGTACGGTTCTTGATGTCAGGGTTGTGAGTTCGAGCCCCACGTTGAGTGTAGAGATGACTTTTTTTTTTTTTAAGATTTTATTTATATATTTGACAGTCAGAGATCACAAGTAGGCAGAGAAGCAGGCCAAGAGAGAGGAGGAAGCAGGCTCCCTGCTGAGCAGAGAGCCCAATGCGGGGGGCTCGATCCCAGCACCCTGGGATCATGACCCGAGCTGAAGGCAGAGGCTTTAAGCCACTGAGCCACCCAGGCGCCCCTAGAGATGACTTTAAAATAAATTTTTTAGGGGCACCTTGGTGGCTTAGTGGATTAAAGTCTTCGGCTCAATCGAGCCCCGCATCGGGCTCTCTGTTCAGCGGTGAGCCTGCTTCCCCTTCTCTCTCTCTGCCTGCCTCTCTGCCTACTTGTGATCTTTGTCTGTCAAATAAATAAAATCTTAAAAAAAAAAAAAGATTTTATCTATTTGACAAAAGGGGGGAGTGCGCGTACGTGAGCGCGCGCGCGCGCACACGCAGGAACACATGGAGGTGAAGACTCCCCACTGAGCAGGGAGCCCGACAGGGGGTGCGATGCCCCAAAAGTAAAATACTAAAAAAAAAGGGGCTCCTGGGTGGCTCAGTGGGGTTAAAGCCTCTGCCTTGCGCTCAGGTCATGATCCCAGGGTCCTTGGGATCGAGCCCCGCATCAGGCTCTCTGCTTAGCAGGGAGCTTGCTTCCCCCCTCTCTCTTTGCCTGCTGCTCTGCCTACTTGTGATCTCTGTCAAATTAAAAAAAAAAAAAAGAGTTCATGGGGCGCCTGGGTGGCTCAGTTGGTTAAGCAACTGCCTTTGGCTCAAGTCATGATCCAGGAGTTCCAGGATTGATGAGTCCCACATCCAGCTCCCTGCTCCGGGGGAGTCTGCTTCTCCCTCGGACCCGCCCCACATTCATGCTCTCGCTCTCTCAAATAAATAGATAAAACCTTTTTTTTTTTTTAATTTTTTTTATTTTTATTTTTATTTTTTTAGGATTTTTATTTATTTGACAGACAGATCACAAGTAGGCAGAGAGGCAGGCAGAGAGAGAGAGGAGGAGGAGGCAGGCTCCCTGCTGAGCAGAGAGCCCGATGTGAGGCTCGATCCCAGGACCCTGAGATCATGACCTGAGCCGAAGGCAGAGGCTTTAACCCCTGGGCCCCCCCGGCCCCCCCCCCCCCCTTTTTTTTTTAATAAAAGAGTTCATTTCTGAAGAATTACTATTTGCACATGGTACCCAGTAGAATGTTAGTCCTTCCCACCCTGTCTGCCTACTTCTGCAAACCACTTGTTTTCTCTGGAGGCCCCTGTTAACCGTTTTCTTGAATACCTTTTTGGAAATAAGCTGTTGCATGTACAGTTTTTTTTCACATATAGGGCCTATTTCCCCCTACGCCAAAACAGCAACATACTAATGCTTTGGTTTTTTCCATATGACAGCGTGTCTTAGAGCGAATTCATACTGGATTGTGTAGGGTCAACTGAATGCTTGATTTTCTCCTGGAGTACATGCATAATCTTATTTACTCAGTCCCCTGTGGATGGTCATTTCAAACCATACTACCAGAATACATCATTTTTCACATGTGTGAGGTTGTCTGTAGGATGAAATCTCAGGTGTGGAATTGCTAAGTCAAGGGTATGTGCTTTGGAATTTCGTTAGATATCAGTGACTTTCCTTTCATGAGGATGGTAAATTCAGACTCCCCATAGCCTCACCAAAATAGTGCTATGGTTATACTTTTTGTCGCTGCCAACCTGATAGTTGAAAAAGTAGTAATTCCTAATAGTTTTATTATTATTATGTTAGTTTTGGTAAAATATACATAACACAAAATTTACCACTTTCACCATTTAGTGGCATTAATGACGTTCACAGTGTTGTTCACCTGTCACCATTATCTGTTTTTCGGGACTTTTTCATCACTCCAGACTGAACTCTGTGCCCCTTAAACCGTGATTCCCTGGTCCCCTCTCCCCCAGTCCCTGGCCAGCCTCTCTCTTCTGTCTGTATGATGTTGTCTGTTCTAGGTCCTGACTCATACCATTGTAGCATCCAGTATTTGTCCTTTAACATCTGGCTTGTTTCACTTAGCATGTTTGCAGAGTTCATCCATGGTGTAGCATGTGTTGAAACTTTATTCCTTTTTATGGCTTATTAATAGTCCATTATATGGGTAGAACACATTCTTTTAGCCATTCACAGTTGATGGACACTTGAATTGTTTCCACGTTCTGACTGAACGGTGCTGTCAGGAGCAAGGGTGTATATGTATCCATTTGGATCCTAACTTCATTCTTTTGGGTACGTACCTGGGAGAGCACGTGCTGGATCCTGTGGTCATTCACTGCAGTTAGTTTTTGGAGGACCCACCAGACCATTTCATTGTAATTCAAACTTGCCTTTCTCTTACTGTAGCTAAGGCCGAGTTTCTTGATGGGTTTCTTTGTTGCTCTTTTATCTTAAAGTCCTTCTTCATAAATTGTACCTAGGATGCTGCAGTGATTTTGTTAATGCTTTTCCCATTGGTCTTTCCCTCCTCCACAAGAGCACGGACCCCAACCACCTACGTTACTGTCCAGATTGCCGGACACAGAAGCTGTGCCATAAATACTTCTTACAGGACGATCCCAAGAAGGCAAGTGGCATTTCTCTGCCCCTCACCCAGCTCCTCCAGAGAGCACCGACTTTCTGCTCCCATCTTCCTCTCTATCCTCTCACTGCCACACAGTGTCATAAAGAGTTGTCCTTTTATTCATTCATAATGAATGAATCTCTCTACTCAGCACCTCTGTTTGCCTGGCACCTTTGTGATGTGGGTGATCAGTCCGGGGCTGCCACTGTTAGCATCCGTGGATGTACTCCCTGAATTCTGGTGGCACCTGTGACATTTGTCCAGCAGGATTTGTCAAACACGTGAACCAAAGGTTAATAATCTGTCCCAGAAACAGAAGGAATTGACAGTCTAAGGAAGTGTCAACTTTTTTTTTTTTTTAATTCACATAACATGAACTTCACCACTTAAAAATGAACACTTCAGCGGCACTTAGTACATTGAGAATTTTATGCCCTCGCTATGTCTGTTTAATTCCAGAACATGGTCGCCACCCCGGGAGACCCTGTACCCATCAGCAGTCACTCCCATTCTCCCCAGCACCTTCTCAGTCCTAGACAACCACTAATCTGCTTTCTGTTTCTATGGATTTGCCTATTCTAGAAATTGCAAATAACGAGAATTATACGTACGTGATCTTTGGGGTCTGGCTTCCTTCACTTAGCATATTTTTGAGGTTTGTCTGGATTGTAGCAGGTGTCAGGACTTCATTCCTTTAATGGCTGAATAATATTTCATTGTGGTTAGACCACATTCTGCTTATACATTCAACTGTTGGACGTGTACATTGTTTTCCCTTTTGGTTACTGTGAATAGAACTATTGGGGTGTGTACCTAGAAACAGAATTGCTGGGTCATGTGGTCATTCTCCGTTTAGAATTTTTGAGGAACGACCTCAAAAAACTATTTGATGTCAACCTTTTTTTTTTTTTTTTTACTCCTCTTGGGGTGCTTGAACTCACAACCCTGAGGTCAAAAGTTGCATGCTCTGCCGATCAAGCCAGCCAGGTGCTCTGATGTCAGCTTTTTCACTTCCTGTTTGCCTTACGCCTGGCAGGCACCAAGTAGGGTACTGAACTAGGAAAACATTAAATAATAAATATGTTAAAAAAAAAAAAAAGTGGTGGTTGGGGAACAGGCAGTTCTAGGCCCACATCCCAGTTTAGTAACAATCAGCTTGAGCTGGAAGTAGCTGCCGCCTCTGTAGGGGGCAGGCTTACTCTATTTTGGGGTTCCTGCAGAGATGGAGTTTGGAATTCGTCTGTGTGTGAGGAGGGGCTTTTCAAATAAGGAAATGTGGAGTAGGCTCTTCTGTATAGACTTAAGATCACGTCATGTTGTGCAAGACTTTTTAAGGATGTCAACTGGAGAGGGGAGTGAGGTCCCCACTGCGCTGGGAGCGACCCACTTCCCCTGCCCTGCCCTGCCCGCCTCCGGCCACTGACCCTTCCTCTCTCCGCAGGTGGCGCTGCTGCCGGATGGGAGTGCCTGGGCACGCGCACCATGTCATCATGCGTCTCTAGCCAGCCCAGCAGCGACCCGGCCGCCCTCCAGGATGAGCTGGGGGGCGGCGGCGACAGGGAAGGCCAGAAGCCCTGTGAAGCCCTGCAGGGCCTCTCGTCCCTGAGCATCCGCTTGGGCATGGAGTCCTTCATCGTGGTCACCGAGTGTGAGCCGGGCTGCGTGGCGGACTGCGGCCTGGCCCGGGACCGGCCCCTGGAGGCCCACGGCCGAGATGGGCCCCTCGACGCCTCCGGCTCCGGGCCCGACGCCCGGCCCCAGCTGTGCAGTCGCAAGCTCTCTCTGCAGGAGCGGTCCCAGCTGGATGCGAACGGACGCTGCGTCTACGCGGCCCTGCCCCACTCAC
The DNA here is from genome assembly GCF_002288905.1 of Enhydra lutris kenyoni. NCBI lineage: Eukaryota > Metazoa > Chordata > Mammalia > Carnivora > Mustelidae > Enhydra > Enhydra lutris. The sequence goes on from NW_019154130.1 coordinate 6,466,298, forward strand.
CGGTGGGCTCCCCGCAGTCGTCGCCGCGGCTGCCCCGGCGGCCCACGGTGGAGTCCCACCACGTCTCCATCACCGGCATGCAGGTGAGTGAACTGGCCGGGCCGCGGGGTCCTCTGGTAGGCGGCACTGTTCCAGAACGTTCATTTGGGAGGTGACCTCAGGAAGCCCAGGTGGGGGTGGGAAATGAGGGTAGAAGAGAAGGACGTCAACAAAGGGTGCCTGAGGGAATTGGTTGTGGCCATACACAACTGGGGCTCCATCTTTGGGGAGCCCTGTTTGACCTGTCGAAAGTTCTGTACCTCAGAGTTATCCTGCCTGAGGGCCAAGGGAGCTGGGCTTTTCATACTGACTCCTGACAGTTGCTGGTGAGGGCTACTGGGGGGCAGGTGACCTGCCCTGAGAGTGGGCACAGCAGCTCTGGGGCCACAGGGAGCGTCTGTCGGAGATGCAGGTGCTGGTGGTTGGAGTTTGGCTGGGGATGGTGGTCAGTGAGAAGCCTCCGGTCCAGCAGCAGGGGGCCAGGCACTGCTCTCTCTCTGCACTGTGTGTAAATTTCTCATTTGATCCTTACTGGAAACTTCTGGGAGGTAGGTTAGAACTTAGAGCTCCACTAGGGCTCACCAGGCCCTGAGTGCTCTGCCCCTGCCCCCTCTCCCACCCCATCTCCTGCCTCTCTGCTGCCAGCTCACAGGGCTCTGTCCACATTGCCTTCTTTGTATTCCTCAGATATCCATGCTCGTTCCCTCCATTAGGCCTTTACCCCTGCTGTCCTCTGTGCTTGGGCCCCCCACCCCCTGTCTTTGCAGGGCTGTCTCCCCTTGACAGCCAAGTTTCAAATCAAATGTCTTCTCCTCTGAAGGACCTCCCTGACCACCCCCTGTAAGCCCCCTCAGCCCCCAGCCCCTCTCCACTGTCACCCTGTTAGCGACACTCATCACCATCTGATTATCTGTGTGTCTGTTGAGTTGTTTTTGGCCTGTCTCCCCAGCTAGAATGTAAGCTCAGAAGGAACAGTCCTGTCCACCATCACGTTCCCAGCGCCTGGCACGGTACCTTGTACATAGTAGGAACACAAAAATATTTGTTGAAGGAATGAATGAATTTAATTGGGAGAAGCATGGATATCGAGAATGGCCTTTTATTTTTTTATTTTTTTAAAGATTTTATTTATTTATTTGACAGACAGAGATCACAAGTAGGCAGAGAGGCAGGCAGAGAGAGAGAGAGGAGGAAGCAGGCTCCCTGCAGAGCAGAGAGCCCAATGCGGGGCTCGATCCCAGGACCCTGGGATCATGACCCAAGCCGAAGGCAGAGGCCTTAACCCACTGAGACACCCAGGCGCCCCGGCCTTTTAAAGGGGCCGGTATTTAACTATACTTTGAAGGCCGGGTAGGACTTTCATAATTGGAGATGGGTATACACAGAGAGTTCACTGCAGGGGAATGCACAGTGTGAGCAAAAGCCCAGGGGTAGAAGGCAGGATGTGGGGGAAAGGTACTCAGGGCTTCAGCTAGATGAAGAATAGGGCCCATGTGAGGAGCACTGTGGCAACAGGGGAGTTTGGGTTTATTTTGGTTAGATTTGAGTCAGCCTAGAGAGAGAAAGATACACTGCTTTTCCCCATAGCAGTGGCTTTAACATAATAGGGCTTATTTATCATGTAAAATAAATCTGGAGGTAGGCATTTGGGACCTGTGTGGTGGTCTTGTTGTCCTTAAAACCTCATGGTCTCAAGATGGCTGCTGTGACTATAGCCCTCACAGCTTCATTCCAGGCAGGAAGAAGGAACAGGAAAGAAGAGCAAAAGTCATCTGCTCTCTTAAGTCAGTCCTTTTTCCTGGAAACTCTACCCAACAACTTCTGGCTTCTCCTGCTACCCAGAACGTAGTGTGGCCACCCCTAGCTGTAAGAGAGGCTGGGAAATGCAGTTTTGCAGCCTGAGACATTGCCACCGAGCTATCCATTTATAAGGAAGAAAGGGGAGCCTGGAATTTGGTTGGCAACTAGGCGACTCTGCAAGGTCAGAGGAGTGGAGTCAGTACTTGACCCTGGAAGCATCAGGGCCCGATGGGATCTGAGTGGAATCTGGAAGATGAGTTCAGCAGCATTTGGGGCTTAGATTAGGGGCAGCGAGACCCGTTAGGTCAGCTCTGCAGGGCCCCACTTCTGCCTGTCACATTCCTCTAGGACTCAAGGGAATGAAATCGACACTGGGAAGAAACAGTGGAAGCAACCTAAAATGTTCCCTGGTGAAGGGAGGGCTGTGTAAGCCGAGGAGGGCTTTACAGCAAGTCAAAAGATGCGGGTCTGTGTGTACACTCGGACATGGAACGATCTCCAGTGACGTTGTTGAGTGACAGATGATCTAGTGTGACATCATTTTTGTCTCCCCAAACCCCATCCCAAAACAATGCTCTGTATTTTCAACAGGTGCATGTATGCGTGCATTTACATAGAGAAAGGCCTGGAAGTTTATGCACCAAACTGATGTCAAGGTTCGGGGAAAGGGTTAGAATTGGGGTGGGCTGAGCCACCCAGGCGCCCCGGAAGTGTTATTTTCTATCATGTTTCTTTTCCCTGTTTTACTTCTTACATCACCTAACATTTTCTCCCTAACTATGTTGAGGTATAATTGAATTAAATCAAAGTGCATGTATTTCAAGTGTACAATACAGTCATTGCTGATAGATGCATACATCTGTGAAATCATTGCCCCAGTCAAGGTCACAGACCTTCCCCGCACACCCGATGACACATCCTTCCCCCTTCTTCCCCTTTCCCAGGTACCCGCTGACCTGCTTTTTTAGCATTATAGATTAGTTTGCAAGTTCAAGAACTTTCTGTGAGTGGAATATCTAGTATGTACTCTTTTTTGGGCTTAGCTTCTTTTAAGGCATGATGATTTCGAGACTTGTCCATGTTGTTACATGTTGTTACATGTTTCTTTTTTTTTTTTTTTTTTAAAGATTTTATTCATCCACTTGACAGACAGAGATCACAAGTAGGCAGAGAGGCAGAGAGAGAGGAGGAAGCAGGCTCCCCGCTGAGCAGAGAGCCCGATGCGGGGCTCGATCCCAGCACCCTGGGATCATGACCCGAGCCGAAGGCAGAGGCTTTAACCCACTGAGCCACCCAGGTGCCCCTACATGTTTCCTTTTTATGGCTATTAGCATTTCATTGTGTGCAGTAGACCACTGTTTATTTGTTTACCTGTCAGTGGGCGTTTGAGGCGTTTCCAGTGTTCGACTATTAAACTTGAAGCTGTTTCAAGCAGCAAGTCTTGGCACGAACACAGGTTTTCACACCTCTTAAATGAACGGGTAGGACAGAATGGCTATGTCCTAGAGGAGGTGTTTGTTAACAAACTGCCCAACTGTTTTCCGAAGAGGCTGCACCATTTTAAATTCTTGCCGGCAGTGTGCGAAGCTTCTCCATGGCCTGCATTATTCTGACAACACTTGGTATGGTCATTTTTGAGTTTTAGCCAGGCTAATGGGTGTGGTTTTAATTTACATTTCCCCTATGAGTCATGACGTTGAGTCTCTCTCTTTTTTTTTTTTTTTGGAGCCTCTTTTCATGTGCTTACTGCTCATTTGTATATCTTCTTTTTTTAAATGAGGGTGTCGTTATTAATAAGTTATAAGAGTTCTTTTTTTTTTTTAAGATTTTATTTATTTATTTGACAGAGAGAGAGAGATCACAAGTAGGCAGAGAGAGAGGGGGAAGCAAGCTCCCTGTTGAGCAGAGAGCCCGATGTGGGGCTCGATCCCAGGACCCAGGGATCATGGCCTGAGCCGAAGACAGAGGCTTAACCCGTTGAGCCACCCAGGCACCCCAGTTACAAGAATCCTTTATCTATCTGGGTGCCAGTCTGATGTGTTGCAAATAGTTTCTCTCAGGCTGTGACTTGCCTTTTGTTTTCTTAATAGTGAGTATCTCAAAGAGCAGAAGTTTTTTGTTTTTTTTTTTTTCCAAAGAGCAAAAGTTTTAGTTTTTATGAAATTCCGTTTATCACTTAATTTCCTTTTATATCTTGTACTTTTTGTACAGAAAGAACTTTTCAGAAACCATTAAGAAACCATTGTCTGCCTCACAGTCACTCAGATTTTCTCCACTATGTCACTTTATGTTTTTGGAGGACAGCAAAGTCCTTAGATAGGATTATTTGTTTAATTGAAAATCAACATTTTGGAAACACATCTTAAAAATGGGTATTAAAAAAACAAACAAAAATGGGTATTAAAAGAGTACATACTGTATGATCACCTTTTTACAATGTACAGGAACTAGGCTTTTAGAAGTCAGGGTAGTGGTCACCTTGGGAGATGCCTCTGGGTGGCTGGGGGAACTCTCTTTCCTGATTTGGGTCCTGGTGTATATGTTGTTTTGTGAAAAACATACCAGGAGAGCTGCAGACTTAAAATTCATATTCTGTGTGTTTCTACTTAACTTTCCAGGATTGTGTACAGCTGAATCAGTACACGCTGAAGGATGAAATTGGAAAGGTAAATATCCCAGGAGCCAGGCTAGTTTTCTACATCTACCAAAAATGTCTGAGATAGAGTGGAGGGAATGCACTAGAGCTAGGAGTGGGAAGAAGTCCTTCGAGGCGAGATTGTGGGAGGGTTTTGTCATCAACGGTCCATCTGGCTTATTTTCTTTCTACATCATAATATTAATGTGTTTCCACAAAAGCTCAGACAACTTCGAGGGAATTCCATATCACCAACATTAGTGGGTTTTTTTTTCCCCCCTCTTATGTACTGTCACATCTATTTTTGCTTTTATTTCAGCCAAATAGTCAGTATCTTTGCAGAGGTCAGAAACTCAAATGCCAATAGAAAGCAAGTGAGTAATATAAATGAGCAAATCATGCTAGGGCTAAGGCAGTAGGGAGTGGTGAGGACTGTGGCAAACTGTTAACATGTAGAAATGATTATAGGCCCATATGGCTAGATCTTCTCATGTTTTTTCAAAAGAAGCTGAGAATTTAGATTTTTATATCTGCATCTTTCTGTTTTTAAATGTTGGCAACTAATTCAAACTTTCTAAAAGCTGCCGATGCAACAAAATGTAATTGGAGAGCAGATTTGGCCATTTGGTTGCTGGTTTGCAGCCCCTGTATTAGGGTCCTCATTTTGCAGATTGTAACTTCTGGATAGTATGTCATGGGCATCTCCCTTTATTCAGGGCTCCTATGGCGTGGTCAAGTTGGCCTACAATGAAAATGACAATACCTATTACGTGAGTATCCACGGCCCCCTCCCCGCCCTCACCATTGGCCAAAGTAAAGGCCTCCTTTCCAGAACTTGATTTCCTGGAAGATTTTCTTTGCTCTTGTCTCATTTTATTCTTAGGTCATTTCATTTTGGGCGTTAGGAAGGAAGTGATGTTCCCATTATAGAGATGTGGAAATGGGGAGGCAAAGTGATGGGCTCAGAAAGAAAGCAGATACATTCAGCAAATGTCTCATACCTTTACTCTGGGCTCCCATTTCTACATCCTCCATAGCACCAAGAACCAGGTGGTAGTGAGACAAATTGCCCTTGTAGCTGAGGCTTTGGGGTCAGTCTAGTATGGGTTCAAATTCTGGCTCTCCCATCTGCCACCTGTGTGTCCTTCCTATGTGTCCTTGGGCAAGGACACACAGTTGTATTGAGTCCCAGCCAGGAGAGTAGACATGGAACCTCAGAAGCACCCTCAGGGCGGGGGAGATCCTGGCAGTCCAGCCTCCAGGCCACTCGCAGCTGGTCAAGCCACTCTGATGACGAAGTGCTCACTACATTGTCCCGAGGCCACCTGCGTGCCAAGAACTTTGGCAGGCCTAGGAGTAGAGGGGACTCTCCCTCTCCCTTCCTCCATTTTAACCGAGATGCGGGGTCTTTTCTCTCATAGGCGATGAAGGTGCTGTCCAAAAAGAAGCTGATCCGACAGGCGGGCTTTCCACGTGAGTTTGGTGGGCCGCACCATTGCTCTTTGATGCAGAGTTGGGGCATGACAGGAAGATCTCGTTGAATGGTGTCCCCTGTAGAGTACCCGGGTAGAGGCCTCAAAGACTCCTATCACTATGACCTGGGGTATGGCATGGGAAGGAGGGGACAGAAAGCTGAGCAAGGGGGCTGGGTCTCCAGCCTCACTGAGTTTCAACAGCAGAGGAGACAGGTGAGAGGAGCAGCCAAGCCCTGCCAAGACCCCCTCCCTTGCATTTCCCCCCATTTGCAGAGGAAAAGCTCTTTGCCCTGACCCTGGGGTGGTCTGTGTCTCCTCCAGGTCGCCCCCCACCCCGAGGCACCCGGCCAGCCCCCGGAGGCTGCATCCAGCCTAGGGGCCCCATTGAGCAGGTGTACCAGGAAATCGCCATCCTCAAGAAGCTAGACCACCCCAATGTGGTGAAGCTGGTGGAGGTGAGCTGGGGGGACAGGGAGGAGGGAGGCGAGAATGGTGGTTTTCTAGGCCCAGCTCTGTTACTACCCAAATGCTGCACTGCTGGTTTCTAGGGAGAGCCAGGCCAGGTTAAGCAGCTGTTGGAGGACTGAGTAGTAGTATTGCTCCAGGTTCTTTCACCACTGTTCTTTCATGTTATCCTCACCCTTCCCTAAGACTATTACTCCCAGTTTACAAATGAGGACATTGAAGGTCAGAGGGCTACTAAGACTTGTCCTTTATCCATTTTTGTCTTTGGAACTGGTTCTGTTTCTCCGTGTTATATGTGCTTTTAGCACAAAGGCAACCATATGCATGTAAACAAATGGGTGTGGCTGTGTTCTAATAAAACTTTATTTACAAAAAATAAGCAGAGGGCCAGATTTGGCTTGTGTGCTGTATTTTCCATCCCTTGTTCTAGATTAGCAGTTCTCACAGTTTTTGGTCTCTGGATTCCTTTATGTGCTTTAGAATTATTGAAGACCCCAAAAAAGTTTTGCTTTTGTGGGTTGTATTTATTATTATTTGCCATATTAAGATTTAAAACTGAGAAACTTAAAAATTATTTATTCATGTAAAAACAACAGAAGTCCCATTATATATTTTTATGAAAAATAAGCATATTTCCTGAAAAAATTTACATTTTGTTTATATTTATTTATTTATTTAAAAGATTTTTACTTATTTATTTGACAGACAGAGATCACTAGTAGGCAGAGAGGCAGGCAGAGAGAGAAGGGGAAGCAGGTTCCCTGCTGAGCAGAGAGCCCCATGCGGGGCTCCATCCCAGGACTCCGGGATCATGACCTGAGCTGAAGGCAGAGGCTTTAACCCATTGAGCCACCCAGGTGCCCCTACATTATATTTTTTTAAAATATTTATTTGTTAATAAATAAATAAAATCTTTAAAAAAAATATTTATTTGTTTATTTGAGAGAGAGAGAGAGAGAGGGAGAGAGCAAGCATGGTGGGGAAGAGCAGAGGGTGAGGGAGAGATAGTCCCAAGCAGACTCTGCACTGAGTGCGGAGCCCGACTCAGGGCTTGATCTCAGGATCCTGAGATCAGGACCTGAGCTGAAACCAGGAGTCAGATGCTTAATGGACTGCGCCACCCAAGCAGTTTACATTTTTGTAAATTTTTGTTGTTGTTAACATCTGGCTTAATAGAAGATGGCTGGATCCTTGTATCTGCTCTTGCTTTTAGCCTATGGTGACTTTGCGTGCCATGTGATTTCTTGTTTCTCTACTAGTAAAGGATGAGAGTAGAAAGGGCAACTATTATCTTAATTTTATTTATTATTATTATTATTATTATTTTAAAGATTTTATTTATTATTTATTTGGACAGAGAGACACAGTGAACAGTGAGAAAGGTAACACAAGCAGGAGGAGTGGGAGAGGGAGCCCAGGCTTCCTGCTGAGCAAGGAGCCCAATGCAGGCCTCAATCCCAGAACCCTGGGATCATGACCTGAGCCGAAGGCGGAGGCTTTAACCTGCTGAGCCACCCAGGCGCCCCGGAAGGCAGACGTTTAATGGCTGAGCCACCAGGCGCCCCTATTTTTTTTTTTAATAAGATTTAGTTTTTATTTATTTGAAAGAGAGAGAAGAGAGAGCATGAGCAGGGAGGAGAGGGAGAAGCAGGCTCCCCACTGAGCAGGAAGCCTGATGCAGTGCTCGATCCCAGGACCCTGAGATCATGACCTGAGCCAAAGGCAGATGCTTAACCAATTGAGCCACCCAGGTGCTACTTATCTTAGTTTTAGTGTGAAAATCGTTTTGACCTCATAAACTCCCTAAAAGCATCTTGGGGATCCCTAGAAGTTCCCAGATCACATTTGGAGCACCTCTGGCCTAGATGACAGGATTTGTAAATGGCGTGTGATCAAGTATGTAATTGGATGGGTGTTGGAGGTCGTGCCGGAGCACGGAGTGCAAGCAGCCCGCCAGCCCAAGCAGCTGAGGAAGGCTTCTCATGGGAACGGATGTTTGAGATGTCCCCGGTTGTTCCCTGCATGGAGATAATAGGGAAAGGACAGGGAAGAACATCACAGAGGATGGAACAGCATGTGCAAAGGGCCGGTGTCATCTGAGGGTACACACCTGCCCTTTGATGGGTGTGAGGGTTAGCAGAGGGCTGCCCTGGGCCTCTGCCTAGGGTGCATCTCATTCTTAGAGCTCTCGTCCTATGGATCTTGGTTGACTGGAGAAGGTGAAGATGATGTGGGAAGAGGCAGGAGAGAAGGAGAAGGATGGTGGCTGCTGGCTGCCTCCACCTGTGACACTGAGTTTCACAGTCTCAGGTCGCTGATGCTGGAGTCAGCCATCTTGGAGGAAACTCAAGGACACTTGGTTAGCAAGTGGCTCTGGGTCCTGGTGGGATCTCCCTCGCCCCCCTGTGGCTTCTGACCTGTACACCCAACAAGACTGGTTGCCACCCTGCCTCTTGGACAGACCTCAGACATTCCTCAGATGGACATGGACATTTAGGCATTTCCTGAGCACTGACTATGAGCCTTGTCTTGTACAGGGCACCACGGAGGCAACTCAGGCGGGTATAGCCATTTGCAGAGAGGGACAAGATAGACATAAGTGACAAGCTGAAAGCCGGATGGCTGTGAGGAGAACGAGGACATGCCATGGTGGTTCCAGGCAGGGGGACGTCCTTTCTTAAGGGGGCAGGAGGTTGGGGGGCACTTCATGGAGGAGTTGGAAGAGCCCAGACAGGACTTGAATTTTTACCCTGAGGATCATTCTGCTGTCTCCTGGGAGACAGGTGGGATTCTTACTGAAGCTGAGACATTTCCCAGGGGAGGGATTTTTTTAAAAAAAGTTATTTTTTATTTGGTTTGTTTTGTTTTTGAGTAATTTCTCCTCTCCGTATGGGGCTCAAACTCATGACCCTGAGATCAAGAGTTGCTTGCTTGACGGACTGAGCCAGCCGGGCACCCCCATTGCCCAGGGGAGGAATTTGCCCCTCCCTTTTATAACCTCTTTTCTAGATGTCTTGGACCCTTGAGGGATTGGGTAGAGGTGCCTATTTTCCAGATGGCCTTTTGGATCGTGCACACTGGGTTTTTTCCTGTGCCCTTCATCTTGACCAGTGGAAAGAACCGCCCTCCCGTTGGCAAATGCAGTCATGTGGATGCTGCTTCCTCCCTGCTCTTATCATTTCTCTCTCTTCCTCTCCCCTGCTCCTCATCTCCGGCCTGTTCCGTGTGGCTGTGCCAACAGGTCCTGGATGACCCCAATGAGGACCATCTGTACATGGGTAAGAAAGCCCTTGCCGTCCGGTGCCCTGGCTCAGGCAGCTGAACCTGCCAAAGCCCAGGCGTCCTCGTGAGCATTCCCTGTCCCTGGTATCTCCTGCCAGAGCTGGGCCCCACAGTGAGCCCCACATGAGGCTGCAGCTCTGGTTTGAAGCAGGAGGTGGAAGGGAGTGCTTGCGGGGACTTTCTCTGGAGGTCCTATTCATTCACTTTCAAATACTTACAGAGCTCATGCTAATGCTGGGTATGTTCTAGGCACTAGGGATGCAGTGGTGGATGAGAATGATGAGGCTCCTGCTCTTGTGAAGCTGATAATTCTAGTCAGGGAATAAACCAGTTAACTTCAGATAGATCCTCTGAAGAAGGTTAAATAGGAATCTGAGAGAGAGGGATTGAGGGCCACTTCACATATGAGGTGATGATTTGGCACCTGAATGTCAAAGACACCGTCCTGTTACATGTGGGGAAGAGCATTCCTGGCAAAGGTGCAGATGCAAAGGCCCTGAGGCTGGTGAGAGCTTAGTGTTTGAGGAAAACGTGGCCTTGACAGTGGAAACCAGGGAGAGGGGATGGGGATGAGGATGAAGAGCCTGAGGCCATGGTGGGGCACGTGCAGCCTTGCAGGGCACTGCACAAAGAAATGAAAGGATGCAGGTGTTCCCTCAGAGACTTGATTTTTTTAAAATTGGTGAGGACATGGGACAGCCCTCTGTCAGCTCAGAGCGTAGATACTGATGAAGGAAGGGAGGGCAGGACTTCCAAACAGGACATTAGGATTTTGAATTAGGATTCAAAACTAGATAGCAGACTGAGCCCAGGAATGCATGATAGGTCATGTGTCCTTGCAATATGACATGGGTGGGTGTTCAAATGAGCCTATACATTTCGAGTGGGTACAGATGACAGTGGGAGGGGTATCAAGGAGGTGAGGAGAGTAGGCACAAGCCCAGCCTGGAATCCAGAAGTCTGCTGGATGTGCGTGGGGATGATGCTTTGTTGCACAAGGAGTGATTATCTGGGGTCTGGTTTGAATGGGTCTGGTTTGAAAAGAGTTCAGAGCTCACTTTTCTCCTCAGGTAGTTGCTATGGTTCAGTTCCAAGGACGTGTTGTAGCTTAGAACATGTTATTTTTCATTCCCCGCTCCTCTTCCCTGCCTTGGATTTTTATTCTTTTTTTTTTTTTTTTCCCTAAAGATTTTATTTATTTAGTTGACAGAGATCACAAGTAGGCAGAGAGGCAGGCAGAGAGAGAGGAAGGGAAGCAGGCTCCCTGCCGAGCAGAGAGCCCGATGTGGGGCTCGATCCCAGGACCCTGGAATCATGACCTGAGCCGAAGGCAGAGGCTTTAACCCACTGAGCCACCCAGGCACCCCTCAGGTTTTTATTCTGACAGATGTTAAGCCTCTACAGAAAAGTTGGAAGAATAGTACAATGAGTACCTGTATACCTACCACCCCGATTCCACAGTTAATAATGTTTGTTGGATTTGCTTTATTTGTCTAGCCACCCACCTATCCATTTCTGTATTATTTTTGCTGGACTATCCAAAATGTAAAGTAGCAGACAGACGTCTTGATACTTCAGCCCCTGAGTACTTCATTGTGCATCTCACATAGGGACCTTCTCCTGTGCGATCACAATACCATTATTACCTCTGAGAAAGTTAATACCAGTTCCCTAAGAGATCTAATGTGCACTCCATGTTCAAATTTTAGAAACTCTTTTTTTTCCAGTTAGTTTGTAAATTTTAGAACTTATAAAATCTTCCTGTGGAAACAATTTAGAAGCTACACAGCAAATAACATCACATGTGTTGAATTTATCTATTTTTTTTTAAGATTTTATTTATTTTTTGAGAGCGAGCGAGCATGAGCAGGGGGAGTGGCAGAGGAAGAGGGAGAAACAGACGCCCTGCTGTGCATGGAGCCCGATGTGGCCTCGATCCTGGGACCCTGGGATCATGACCTGAGCCAAAGGCAGAGGCTTTAACCCACTGAGCCACCCAGGCGCCCCTCACCTCAGGTTTTTAAAATGGAAAGAACAAAACCAAACCAACAAGAACAACAAAAGTCTGTGCAGTTCCCTGGACACAGCTTATCTAATACTTGGTGGTTTGGAGCAGGGGTTCCCCGCACATACAGTGCTGGGAAGGAGCTGGCAGGGTGGGAGGCATTTGCATGTCGTGCATGAATGTGTCAAGAAAAGGCCCTGTTTAGGAATCGTGGGATGAGTTGGCCTTTGAGGTGCTGAAGAAATCTCCACCCCCTCCCCACCCCCCTTCAAGTCCTGTTTTGGATTGGGAGTCACAGGAAACAGTCTGAGGCCCAGCTGACCGCAGAGCATTGAGGAGTTGGAAGAATCTATAAGCGTTCTCCGTCTGTGGCCTGACACAGCCTGGCAATGTGGAGCATATGGAAGGGATTGTTGAAACATGTTCTTGTTTCTTGGATCAAAACTTTGCTGGGGTCCTGAAGACCTCTAGGGCTCCTTCTTTGTGCCTAAGTAAACAGATGTTGGGTTGTGTCCCCATAGACCTGTTCTATGGCATCAGGTGGCTCAGAACCTGGGTGTGACTACGAGAACATAGTTTAGTATCAGTTGTATCCCTGGAATCTCCAAGGTATGAGTGAAGAGAAGAAAGGATCCCATGAGCCATCCCCACGTGTCTCCTGTCTCCCTGCTTTGTTTTCCCTGGCCAGGGGGTCCTTGGCTGTTTTGAGGACTAAAAATACAGCCAGACCGGGGAGGACCTTGCAGGACCTTGACCAGCTTTGGCTCAGTGGATTGTTCCTTTCTCTAGCCCCAGTACTAGTTTCTATGCTGCTTGGTGTTCTATGGGCGATTGGGGAGGAGGAGGAAGATGGATTTCCAATTTCCCAATGTAACAGTTGACCCCCTTTTCTTCCTGCAGTGTTTGAACTGGTCAACCAAGGGTGAGTATCCTGTTTCCCTGGCAGGTATGATGCCTGAAACTTCTGAAGCTGAGCTTCTCATGGGAGGCGGTGCTTGGTTCTGCTGGTGAGAGAAGGTGAAGGCCAGTATGTCTGCTTTTGCTTTTCGACCTTCCAGGCCAGTGATGGAAGTGCCCACCCTCAAACCACTCTCCGAAGACCAGGCCCGTTTCTACTTCCAGGACCTGATCAAAGGCATAGAGTACCGTAAGCAGGGGCCTGTGGGAGGATTCTCACCCGGGGGTGGTTAGCATCCCAGCTAGCGGATGGCAAGTGGGAAAGTGGAATTTCCCTCCTGGAGTGCAAGCAGCAGGTGGGTGGGAAACAGAATTGCCTGAAATGCAGTCTTGGACAGCTGCAGAAAGCTATGCTCCCGATGAACAGAAACACTTCTTTCTGCCACAAAAATTAAGAGTCATATTGATAATGACTGTTTGCCCCAGGACTTTCTTTGTGTACCAGGCGCTGTTAGGGGCTGTATTTGCATTGTCTCTTATGCCCAGCAACCCTGGGATGGGGATCCTGTTAATCTGTTACCTTAGTTTTCTCATCTGTAAAATGGGAATAAAGTGTTTCTCACCACGGTGGAAATCAGCCAGTATATATCAGTAGTTCTGACTGACAGGTGTCCTTTCTGATTCTGGTCGTAAAACATTTTGTCTCTTCCCCTTGCCCATTGTTGGGAGATTTAAATGGGGAAAATGGGAACCACTTAACACAGGGCTTGGCCCCAGGTGGGGCACTCAGCAAATGGAGCTGGTGCCCCTATTACTGGTATCATTGTCGTCACTACCACCAGCAAAGAAATGCAGTTGGGCCTTCCAGACCATAGGAAGAGAGACCATGTCCTCTCCCATAGGTTGACATCCAGGCAGGAAGGAGTTAATGAAGTTCCAGTCTTACTTTGTGGTCCACACTTCCATTGGACCTGCTCCAGTCATTGTTGGTGTGGTGAACAGGTTGAGTGTTGGCATTAGTAAACGAAAATATGTTTGTCATAAGTCGTGAGGCTTCTAGCTGGAAGCCAGCCAGGCTCGACAAAAACGCTGCAGGGACCGTCGTCCCCCATGACTTAGAGTAGAGCAGGTGGTTCTAACTATTATTGTCAGTTGATGTTTCACTCCTTATTTTTGAAGATGGGGTAACTTCCTTAAACAAACTCCCCCCCCCCCCCTTATCTCTCAAAGCTGAGGGTATGTAGGTTTGGGAGGATAAGGCTTGGGGCTTGGGGGCCGTGAAGGAGCACCGGGTCAATGTCTGTGTTTCTGGGCTCTGGGGGCTGCGCAGAGCTCCTCACATGGTTCTCCTGCTCCCTCTCTCCCATCTGGTGTCCACCTCACTCCCAGTACACTACCAGAAGATCATCCACCGGGACATCAAACCTTCCAACCTGCTCGTGGGAGAAGATGGCCACATCAAGATTGCCGACTTCGGTGTGAGCAACGAGTTCAAGGGTAGCGATGCGCTCCTTTCTAACACCGTGGGCACACCTGCCTTCATGGCGCCGGAGTCACTCTCGGAGACCCGGAAGATCTTCTCTGGGAAGGTAGGTGTGGACCTGTCTGAGATGATGAGTTCTGCTTGTGGTCAGGTCCTTTTCCTTTAAGTGGCAAAAATCCCACCCAAACTGGCTTAAACAACGAATCCACTGGATCTTGTAGATGAAGAGCGGCTTCCGGTTTGGCTAGATACCGGGATTCACACAAGAACCCATCTCTCCATCTTTCAGCTGTTTTCTTGAATTGGTTTCCTGTCCAGGTGGGTGGGTACCCCCAGTTCCAGGCTCCTCCCTATCAGCTTACCTACCTCAGTAGAAAGAACATTCTTTCTGAGGAGCCTTCGGAAAAAATCTCGGGATTGGCTGTGATTGGCTCAGCCCGGGTCATGTGCCTATTCTTGAGCCAACCATTGTGGCTGGTGGCGGGGAGGGGTGCTCTCATTGGTCAGGCCTGGGTCATGTGCCTACCCTTAAGCCAATCACTATGGCTGGTGGAAATGAAGCTCTTATGGCCAGGCTTGGCTCATGTGCTCACCCAGAGGCCGGGAGCAGAATCCGGAATCAGAACTGGGTGGTTTCTCAGAGGAAAGCTGAAGGATTTGATTTAGTATTTGGCTGCGCAGGAGCCATAGACAACCCTCGCTGCCTCTTGGCCCCTTACACGAAGCTCTTTCTCTTGCAGGCTTTGGATGTTTGGGCCATGGGCGTGACGCTGTACTGCTTTGTGTTTGGCCAGGTAACGGGGTGGAGTGTCCTGTCTGCTGAGTGTCGCTGGGCAGCCCCGGTGGGTTAATAGTTACCCTTACGGGGAGACAGTACTTAGTCATTGAGTTTACCACAGTTAGACCTGAATGTGAAAAAAAGATGCTTGTCCAAATGTGCATACCTGTATAGAATAGTCCTGTCTGTGGGAAATGATCTGTTAACACGAAGGATTGACAGAAGCTCCAGAGGTTGTAAATAGTTGACAGGTTTGGCGCAAGGATGACAGATGCGCTACCTTCTCTCCCAACTCCGACTCCCCAGACAGACATCACAAGTCAATAGCCGCTGGCACCCTTTCTTCCTGAGCCCAGGGCTTCTTTGATGTTCCTCTCAGAGTGTGTTTCCAGAAGCAGCTGTTGGGGGGACAGAACTGGAATGGGCGTGAAAATCCATTTGGCGTTATTGACTGAGGGAATGCGGTCTCATCTCTTTGTTGTTCTTTTGTTGTCGTCTCTTATTATTATGTTTAGGAACTTTGGTTTTTGATTCTGAAGTTCAGATTAAATTATGTGAACAGTAAAAGCACAGATTTTTCATTTTCATGAACTTGTGCTTTTGTGGAGGAAAGCTTAAGAAACCGCTTATGATGTCCTCCCCACCAATATTTGATGAAATTTTCAATCCTATAGCAAAGTTGAAATGACTGCAGGAAACACCCACACAGCCACCAGCTGTTTCTGCCATAAACATTTCACTGTATTGACTTTATCACAAGTCTGTCCATCTTCAACCTGTCTTTATTTTTTTTACACATTCCAGAGTAAGTTGCTAACATCTCTACACTTGCTTCCAGACGCTGCTTCGGAATGTAGTCATTAGCTAGAGCTCAGTATTTGTTTGTTCTTCTTCTTCTTCTTCTTTTTTTTTTTTTTTCCTTTTTGGGGTAAAATTGGCATATAATGAAATATACAGATCTGAAGTGTACTGGTTAATGAGTTCTGTCAGATGGGTACGCCTGTATAATCCAAACTCTTAATTCAAGTTACTGCTCTCTTTTTTTTTTTTTTTAAGATTTTATTTATTTGACAGTTAGAGATCACAAGTAGGCAAAGAGGCAGGCATAGATAGAGGAAGAGAAGCAGGCTTCCTGCTGAGCGGAGAGCCCAGGACTCTTGAGATCATGACCTGAGCCGAAGGCAGACGCTTTAACGCACTGAGCCACCCACGCACCTGCCAAGTTACTGCTCTTAATGAAAGAATTTTCCTTGGACAGGAAAGGACCAGGTTGCATTCTGTGACTTTTTCCCACATTCTGAGCACCCCACATAAAAGTTCCTTTTCTGGCACTGTACCTGGGTTCCTCCCAGGTCTGTTCCACCATCGGGAAGCACTGATTGTCACCTGGGAAGTGGCATGTGAATGGGCTTCAGAGTCAAAATCCCAGCTTTATGCTTCCCAGGACATGTGACCTCTCTGAGCTTCTGTTTTTTTCTTTTCTGTAAAATGAGAAGAATATTTATGATTTCTTTTTTTTTTTTAATTTTATTTATTTATTTGACACAGAGGTCACAAGTAGGCAGAGAGGCAGGCAGAGAGGGAGAGAGGAAACAGGCTCCCTGCTGAGCAGAGAGCCCGATGTGGGGCTCGATCCCAGAACCCTGGGATCATGACCTGAGCCGAAGGCAGAGGCTTAACCCACTGAGCCACCCAGGTGCTCCGAATATTTATGATTTCTTAAGGCTCTGAGAGGATCAGCAGATATAATTGAAACATTCATTAACTCAACAAGTATTTACCAAACCCCTACTTTGCACCAGGGGTATTCCTGGGCACTGGAGAAACGGCAGGAAGCAAGACCAGCAGCAATCTCCCTGCCCTCTTAGAGCTGATGTTCCCCTGCAGGAGCTAAACAGTAAACGAATACAAATGTAATATAACATCCAGATCGGTGCTCTGAGGAGAAATCACATGGCAGCAAGTGGGGGGTGGTCTGCTTTAAAAAGGGGCTCAGGAAGGCCTCCCTGAGAAGGTGAACTTTAATCATTTACCTGAGTGATGGGAGAAAACGAGCCATGCAGTTGTTGGTGGGAAGAACATTACATGCAGAGGGAACAACCAGTGAAGATTGGTCCTGAGAAACCTCAGTCCAGGGCCTGGCCCAGGTTAAGGCCCAACGAATCACTGCTGTCGCCCCTACATCTTAGGTATTGTTCTTAGTATTATTAGTGTTCACCCAGCAGGTGGGGCTACCTCTGGGTGGAGGAGTCTTTGCTTTTGTCTAAGTAGGTAAAGTAAAGCACAGCTGCTGAGGAAAGCCACAGGGTGGTTGGGAGGGGCTCTAGCCCTTCTAGAAGGACATCCCTGGTTCTTCTAGCCTTGTGGCATGGGAACTGCTCCCTCACTAGAGTGGGCTCCTGGGCATTTATTCCTCTGCTATAACCCACGTGGAGTGATGCTGGCCTGGGCAAGACTGATGTGGCAGCCATCAGTGGCCACTCTGTCCCTGACCTCTCTCTGTAGTGCCCGTTCATGGACGAGCGGATCATGTGTTTACACAGTAAGATCAAGAGTCAGGCCCTGGAGTTTCCAGATCAGTGAGTATTGCCTTTCTGTCCCAACTCACCTTCCTCTCCAAGAACTTGGTGGTCCTTTGTGTGTGTCCCACCCTTAATGTGTCTTCCACCCCCCAGGCCTGATATAGCTGAGGACTTGAAGGACCTAATCACCCGCATGTTGGACAAGAACCCGGAATCAAGGATCGTGGTGCCAGAAATCAAGGTACCTGAGGGCCACCACTCTCCATGGGGTGTGCACCAGGGGCCAGGCCTGTGTCCTCTGCTTGGAATTGTTTGGCTCAACCCTGCCTCGGCCAGGCCCCACGCCTCTCTGTCCACAGCGCTGCGCCCCTCTTGGCACTGTTAATCCTCCCATGCCCTGGGCCTCTGGGCTCCTAAGGGCTGGTGGTGATGGGAGTTGGGGAGGAGGATTTGGACTTGTGTTAACTGTGATTGTGGAAATGGGATCTGCTGCCAGTGGGGTAGCCGGTGCTCGCTCCACTTGGCTTGGGCTGATGGCATTCACCCTCCCTGGACCAGACCAGACTGGGGTCTCTGTGTGCTCCACACCCTGGCTGCCAAGGTCCTAGATCCTTTCCTTGGCCCTGCCCATCCCTTTGAGAAATCTCCGTGGGGATGGGAGGAAATTAGTGAGCAGGTTGACACCGTGTCCCTGGCCTGCTGAATTCCATCCTTTTGCAGAAAGCAGTGTTAGGAGAGAGCCCTTTGCATCCCCTACACCCTGACCAATGGCACATGCACACATCTGACTCTTTAAGAAATCCAAAGGTTTGCTTCAGGAGCTCCTAGGCATCTAGCTAACTAGGATTTGAGGAGGAGGAGGCCAGATGGCTACAGATAAGGACTTGGACCCCAGGGGTGGTGGCAGGGTGGGGAAGATCCCCGCCTGGGTCCTCTCCTGACTCTGTCCTTCTAACTGGTCTCACTGTGCCTCCCTAAGCCTCTCTTTCCCCTTCTGTGAAATGGGGACGGTCTGCTTGCTCTCAGCAGAGCCTTTCAGGGGCATCAGGGAAAGTTGCTGAGGGGTGATGGGTGCTCCTTGGGCAACCATGCAAGGCAGATGTCAAATTCTGGTCACTTCTCCCAAGACCTGGGCTAGATGGAGAGTGCGGTCTGGCGCACATCCCGGCCTGGTGGCTCCCTCCCATTCTCTGTTTCTGTCTTTTCCACGTTTCCTTGCATCTCGCTCACCCCACCCTCTGCCTGGCTTGCCAGCTCTCTTGCATGCCTGACCTCAGGCCGCCACCTCTGCCCTCGCGCATTCCCTCCCTGGCTCCGCTCACTGGCAGGGCCTTGGTGTCGCCCTCTGGCCTCTGGGAGCCAGTCGCCTGCCCCTCACCCCTCCTGTCATTCGTTGAAGCTGCACCCCTGGGTCACGAGGCATGGGGCGGAGCCGTTGCCATCGGAGGACGAGAACTGCACGCTGGTCGAGGTGACTGAAGAGGAGGTCGAGAATTCGGTCAAACACATTCCCAGCCTGGCAACCGTGGTAAGGCGGGACGAACCACTGACCGAGAACAGGGACAGCGTGAGGCGGGCCAGCAAGGACGGGCCGGGGCACAGGCGGGCAGCTAAGAAGCAGACGCTGGGCCTGAGAGTCAGGGGATGGCTGGGTCTGTCCCTGGCTCACAGCCTCCAGGCTCTGGGCCTTAGTCACACATCAGGCCAGGAGGCCCTGCATCTTAACAGTTTTAGTTCTGTCTACAGGCAGATTCTTTGTGACTATAGAAAGGGGTGACTCCTTTCCAAAGATCCTACTGCTCTTTCTGGAATTCCTGCTTTCAGAGTATGGCAGGGCGAGGAGAAGGACCAGGGCTGGTGCCAGGGGTGGGAGCTGGAGCCGAGGTCTCTAAGATGGAATTCCCACCTGGCTGGATGTTCGGTCTCCAGAGTGGATGGCTTAGACTGCCTCACATCTGCCATGTGGGCAGCTCCCACGGCTAGGGGCAGGGGCTCCCAATTCATGTGCTTTTATGGCCTTGCGTTTGGGTCCTGACCTAGGAAAAAGGACCAGAACGTGGAGTCCTCAAGCTTAACCTTGGAGACTCTGGGAATCAGTCATTTGCCAGTCCCCTACCCAGGAGGGCATCTGGCTCCAGGAAGGAGACTAGGACTCTGAAGGTCCTGGGGTCCAGGCGGCAGAGTCCAGTTGGCCGTCCCACTAAGGCCACCGTGAAAGCCCTGGGGTGTGTTTGGCTACCGCTGGCTCCAGTAGGCAGGCAGGGTTCTAGGCTCTGGGAGGAACTGGTGAGACTTTCCACAAAGACACAGTGTCTGGCCTCAGGTGACTGCCCCTTTAGGAGCCCAAGTGCTGGCTCCTTCTCTCCCAGCTTTGCACTTCTCCCTCCTGCTTCCCCACACACTTTTCTCTCTCCTTCTTCTAAAACCTGAGCCCCCGTGGTGGGGCATCCATTCACATCTCCCTCTTCCCGCCCCACCTGGGGCCTCTGCATGACCTTCACGTTAAAACTCACCCACACTCACTCAGTCTTTCTCATCCATGTCCTGCACCCACAGTGGGCGAGGCAGCTGGTGTCAGACCCAGGTGCCCACCACAGGTTATTCTCTTCTAGGCTCAGGGTGTTCTTAGGAGGTCTCTGATCCTAGAGGTCTGGGAGCAGGGGTTCCAGGGATGAGCAAAACCAACACGGTGTGCCTGCCATCTTGGAGAGGCGGATGCTGGGCAAACAACCAACAAAACACAGGGGCTGCAAGGTGTATCCCTAAGCGGGGCCACGGAGCCCTAAGAGGAGGATGTGGCCAAGATGATGGGTTGCAGAAGTCCTCCTGGAAGGAGTGAATATATACTGAGTGGATGGCAGGGTGTTACTGCCTGAGGTGGTATTGGGTAAAGGGTGTTTCTGGCAGAGGGGAGAGCAAATGTGGTGATTCTCTGCTGGGAGGAAGCTTGGCCTACGAGAAGCTTCAAGAAAACCAGGGCCACCGAGACAGGGCAAGGAAGGTGGGGGGATGGTGCCATGAATCTGGGCAGGAGGTGGGGCCAGACCACCCAAGACCTGAGGCCACAGCAGAGATTTAGATCTTGGTCCCAAGAGAGGTGGGGAGCACCTGCAGGGTTTAAATCGGGGGAGTAGCCCCATCACAGTTGGCCTTGGAAAGACCCCACGTGGAAAATGGAATGTGGGCACCAGGGAGGAAATGGGGGCTGCTGCAGCCATCTGAGAGTGGGGCCAAAGGTGGGGAGGTCCAGGTCCACATGCCCAGTGTGTGCCAGGCACAAGGTCACAGAGATGCTCAAGGTACAGCCCAAGCCCTTGTGGGGCTCCTGGCCTTGTAGGAAAGATGGAGGGGGAAAAAATCACCCTCCTTTGCTGTCACACGGCGACAGGCCCGTGCAGAGGAAGAGCCTCTTCTGCTGGGTCCTGAGGGCTGGGCAAGTTGACAAGGCCACAGGGAGGGGCAGGACAGGTGGTCTTGTCGGGGACAGGGAGTGGGGTGGGGAGCGACACCAGCAGAGGCATAGAGGAGGAAAGGGCTGGTACGCTCCTGGAACCACAGAACACCAGTGTTGGCCAGGGAGGGACGGGGAGTGCCTTGCCAGGGGGTCTAAGTCAGTGGTTTTCTTTTTTTCTTTTTTAATGACATAGATCTTGTGTGTCGTAAAACAAACCGTTTTAAAGTGAGCAATACAGTGACATTTATTATGTTTACAATATTGGGCAACCATCACCTCTCTGCTTCTGTCATCCCCCCACCCCAAGAAACCCTGTACCCATTAACAGTCACTCTGTTCTTCCTTTGCCCCAGCCCCTGGCAACCCCCGGTTAGTTTTCTGTCTCTGGATTTGCCACTCCTGGGCATTTCATGTCAGTGGAATCACACAGTATGTGATCTCCTGTGTCTGATTTCTTTTACTCAGCGCGGAGTTTCTGAGGTTCATCTGTGTTGTAGCGTGCTGTTCCTTTTCCTGGCTGAATAACACACCATTGTACGGCTAGGCCACATTTCGTTTATCCATTTTTGAGATGATGGGTGTTTCCACCTTTTGGAACATCACTGTTTTTGTTTTGTTTTGTTTTGTTTTTTTAAAGATTTTATGTATTTATTAGAGAGAGAGAGAGTGTACACAAGCAGTGGGAGGGGGCAGAGGGAGAAGCAGACTCCCTGGTGGTCTTGATCTCAGGACCCCAAGATCATGACCTGAGCTGAAGGTACAAGTACACTTAACCGACTGAGCCACCAAGGCACCGCTGTCCATGTTTTTCTAAATACTTAGATTTCTGGGGTGCCTGGGTGGCTCAGTGGGTTAAAGCCTCTGCCTTCGGCTCAGGTCATGATCCCAAGGTCCTGGGATCGAGCCCCGCATCAGGCTCTCTGCTCAGCAGGGAGCCTGCTTCCTCCTCTCTCTCTGCCTGCCTTGCCTCTCTGCCTACTTGTGATCTCTCTCTGTCAAATAAATAAATAAAATCTTTAAAAAAAAAAAATAAAATACTTAGATTTCTTCTTAGTAGCAGACACATGAAACAATTCAGAACCTCTGTCAACATGGAAAATAGCTTGAAGAGGCACCGTGTTCTGCTGGAGGGGGTGGGGGCCAGCTCCTTTCAGGCTGAGGTCTTTTCCTTAAAAATTCCTTCAGAGGATGCAGTAGCCAAAAGCATCACCAAAAATAACTCATTTGCTCCTTTGTTCCAGAATCATCCTTGGCCCTCTGGCCAGCAGCAGGAAAAGTTCCAGAGTCCTGTGGGTGAAAGATTATGTCCAATAGTGAGGGAATCAGGTCTGGGCTTCGGAGAGGATGGGTCAGATCAGTAGGGGTGAGGCAAAAGGCTAGGAGGCAGAGGAGGGAAGCTGAGCAGGGACCATGGGATGGGATCAGGGAATGTACCTTTTCCCAAGGGATCAGGCAGGTGTCTGCCAACCACGCTGGGGACCCCATCTGTGTTAGAGTGGGTGAGGGGGCCCACGAGCAAGTTCCCACTACTGGCAATGGATCAGCCTGCCCCCAGTGCCTTTCATACTTGGATGGACCTTTGGGAACTCTCAGCCCCTTCTTCACACCACAGCAGCCTGTGGGCTGGCCACCCGCAGTGTCCTGGGGTGTTCCTCAGCTCCTTACACCCTGTCAGGTGTCTCCCATCCTCTACTCAAATGTAGCCCCCTGAGAAGTAGGCAGCCTTGTGTGGTGTGACCACTGTAGCAGTCTGGCTGTTCCTCAGAAGGTTAAACGTGGTCATCACATGATTTAGGAATTCCACTCGGGTACAGACCCAAGAGAAATGAAAACTGTGGGAAACAGGTCCACACACAAAAACATGCGCACGAATGTTCAGAGCAGCATTATCCACAAGAGCCAAAAAGTGGAAACGACCCACATGTCCCCCAGTGGAGGTGTATCCGTACAAAGGGACGTCATTTGGCCCTGAAGAGGAAGGAGGCACTGACACCTGCTGCAGCCGTAGGAGCCTTGAGAACATGGTGCTCAGTGCGGGAAGCCAGACACAAAAGGCCGTACACCGTGTGCTTCCATTTATATGAAATGCGCAGAATAGACGAATCCACAGAAATAACACAGATCGGTGGTTGCCAGGGCCTGGGGGGAGGGGAAATGGGGTGTGCATATACTGCGTGTCTTTTTGGGGTGATGGAAAGTTCTGAAGTTAGATGGTGGTGATGTGAATATACTAGAAATCACTGAAGTGTACACTTTAAAATGGTGAGTGTTCTACTGTGGGACACTTATTTCAGCTTAAAGAGAAGTGCAGCCCCCGAATTTGACCTGGAAAAGAACAGTTGGTTTCTTGTTGGAGTGGTCAGATAGTTTTCACCGAAAATAAAGGTCCAGATTTGAAGATGAGACGGGTTGGTGGGCCACGAAGCAGGTGTAGTGATGGCTTGTGTGTGACAAGTGCCAAGTTACTGGAGGGACAGTGCTGGCCTCTCCTGGAGCACAGAGCCACACGCACCTACCCCCTCCCCGCCTGGGGGTCTTCAGTAGACTGAGACGAGATTAAGACAGCAGAATGTCAGAATGAACGGTTTTGGACATGGACTAGTCGGATGTGGTGATGGCTTTGTTGTGTCCTCAGTGGGCGGGATGCTGCCTGGGATCTCTCAAAGGCCTTTCGCCAGCCACAAGCCGTGGGAGCGGCAGGGAGGCTGGTAGAGAAAGGAAGAGGGAGATCGCTCGTGTAGAGTGGTGCAGGGGAGGTGGTTGCCTGGAGTCTCCCCCGGGTGGCCCAGCTTCCTCTTCTGTCCTTCAGATCCTGGTGAAGACCATGATACGGAAACGCTCCTTCGGGAACCCGTTTGAGGGCAGCCGGCGGGAGGAGCGCTCATTGTCGGCACCTGGAAACCTGCTCACGTGAGTGGCCACCTGCCTTCCTCCGGGCTGGGGAGCTAAGGGCTGAACACAGGGCAGCCCTGCCCAGCGCACCCTGCCCGGGGCCCATCCCTGGAGCTGAAGCGTCTGGAACAACTTAGACCAGGTCTCCCACGCTCGCTCGGGGAAATCAGAGCAGCTGCCTTTGTTTCAGCACCACCACCCCGCCCCACCTGGGCTCGGCCCACCTTTTGTGGATGCCTAACCCATGCTACAGCCTTTCTCCGGGAGACTTGCACTTTAACTGAGGGACTTCTTGAGAGTCAGAATTTTTGTGGCCCAGAAGCATGCATGCTCCATGGTGGGATTATCAGCCCGGCGATGGATGAGCAAGGCCTTTCTCGCCCACGTGACCCTGTGTGTCACAGCAGGGGCACCCTGCTCAAAGTCCCCCTGCAACAGCTCTGGGAAGCTGGTGTTGGGGGTCTGAGTGTCTCTGGGGTGGGGGAAAGGCATCTCATAGATCCCAAGTGTCCCTTCTCACTTCGTTTTCCCTCCCCTCTGGCCATTCCAGCAAAAAACCAACCAGGGAGTGTGAGCCCCTGTCTGAGCCCAAGGTAATGCCTGCCTGCCTGCGCTGTAGCCTCTGCCGGAGCCTGGGGGCGGGGGCAGCTGCAGAGCACGGGGCCTCCCCACCCAGGTGGAGGGTCCTTCCAGCTTGTGCTGCTGTGCCCAGGCTCCCCTTGGGCCTCTGGACCTAGGACAAAAACAAGGGTCATCCAGGGGCTTGGACCCGATGGCGGGTCATGCATGTGGGCTGGGGCTGCGGGTGCATGGCGCTCCACCCGGAATGCCTGTGAATTCACCCAGGTCTCATTGACCCAGTCTGGTACCCACATATGCTCCGGGCACGTCAGTGGCATTGAAGCTATGTCACAGGGTCCCGTGGCTGCTCCTGCCCTGGGGCCATGTGGTCAGAGTGTAGATCAGGCATGCAGTGTTCTGGGGCTCTCCAGTATCCACCCCTTTCTTCTCTGATGGGTGAAGACCTAGAAGATAACTTCCTTTCCCGCCTGCTGCAAATTAGTGTAAGAGTCCTGTGTCCCCGGGGTGCATCTGAATCTTTTCCCTTTGGCCATTTGTCTTCTCAACACTCAGCCTTGTCAGCATTACCAGCATCTCCCAGGACAGATGGGAGTTTTTGTCCCTGTGGACTAATGATAAGCATTTAGCACCCCTGCTGCCTCTCTTCCCTCTAGTGCCTGTGGCAAGATAGAAATTCTAGGATTCCTTCTGTTGAGCTTAACTCACTACCTCGTCCTCAACTGGGAACTCCAGGCAGTCATTTCTGTGTATTTTTTATTAATTTTTTTGACATTTAAAATTTTATAATTGGGAAACCATTTCTATGTTCTAAGAGCAGTTTTACTGACATATAACTTACATATGACATGTAACTTACATAATATGTAAGCTTCACCCATCGGAAGGGCACAATTCAGTGGTTTTTAATATATTCACAGACTTGTACAACTAAGACCACAGTCAGTTTTAGAACATTTTTATTAGCCCCAGAAGAAATCCTGTCTCCCTGCTGTCACCATCAACTCCCCATTCCCAGCGGCCACTAAGCTGCTCTCCGTGTCTGTACAGTTGCCCCGTTCTAGACACTTCATGTCAGTGGAACTGTACAGCGTGTGAGCTTTTGTGTCTGGTGTCTCGCACTCGGCATGGTGCTCCAGGGTTCATCCGTGGTGTAGCAGGCATCAGCGCCTCCTTCCTGTTTCTGGCCAGACGATATTTCGTTGTGCGGGCAGACCACCTTGTACTCCTCCGTTCGTTAGGTGATGGACGTTGTCTCCACTTTGGCTGTCACAAATGCCTGCCGCTACACGCATTCGCATACAAGCACGCGGCCATTCTGTGTGGTGGGAGTTGATGCATGAGATGAAGATTACTGGCCAGCCGCAGCACAGGATCAGGGGCCTGTGGGGGACAGTTTAGGATCAGGGAAAGTGGCAGTTAGCCATCATTCCTGCCAGGTGGTTCCCCACTTATCTGCTGCCTGCTACTCTTTGAGCCTCCCGGGGTGATGGAGCCTAATGGGCTGGACTTTTTCTTCTCAATCTCAAGTTGTAGGGTTTGCCTCGTGCCTGTGTGCTAGTTGGTCATCTGTTTCTTATCTTCAATGAGCTCAAAATCGCAAGGTGCCAGAGATTGGCCCGAAGGGCTTGAAGACTCCTTTATTCCCTCATCCGGAGTCCCAGCAAGACCTGCGGATTACTTCTCTTGCCCTCAGGCTGCTGGTGGGGTGCTTGGCTTGTCTGAGTGACCCAGCACTCTGGAGTTCCCAGGGCTTACTTAATTGTTGGAGGCCTTGGGTGTGAGGCCTGCCGGCTGGCCGCCTGCAACTACACCCGCTGGTCCAAGCAGGCACTTCTAGAGCAGAAATTGAGGACGGGATTGGACATCTAGTTACAGCTCTCCTCCCTGGGAGATTGGACCCCCTCTTCTTTGGCAGAAACCTAAAAGCCAGTGAGCCTGTGCTTCAAACAGAGAGGGGTTTCTTCCTAGGAGTGTATAGACGTCACCCTTTCTTCCATTCTGCCAGGACAGAGTTTCCCTTCTGGCCAGGGACACACAGCAGACAGTAGTGTGGCTTCCCTTAGAAGGGGCCCCTGTTGTTGGCGGTCCAAGTGATTTGGGCTTCTCAAGGATTTTCCTTTCCAGCTCCTTAGTTCAGCCTGTGTGTCCTCCCGGGCACGTCTAGCTGGGGGCATTTCAGGATGTGACCTCTCAGGGACACGGGGATACCTTTCCTCCCACCTCTTTGGTCTCTTCTGCTCTGATCCCTCACATCACCAAGAGGAGGGCCCTTCTCTCCATCCAAGGTGTCCCATGAGCCTGTGTGCAGGTGGCAGTCCTCTCCTCTTAACTACCGTTTTCCAAAAGGCCGGCTCTGTGCCAGGCCAAGCCCAGGTGCCCCCCAGGAAGTTCACCTACACGTGACTGAAGAGCCTTCAACCTTAGCCTGAAGAAGGAAGCTTGGGGTGGGGGCTGGTGGGGAGACATATCAAGATACCTAAAAACCTCCAGGAACAGGCCCCCTTGGTGGCTGCGCCCTACACACGTGGGATGATTTGGGGTGTTACACAGATAGGTTCGCATCTATTTTTATAGTTCCTTTCTATTTTTGGCAAGTGATGCTGCTTTTCCATTTACAGAGGGGGATACGAAGTCTCCTCTGATACTCTTCATCTAGGCAAGAAAAGGGGAGAGACTCTAAAAGGAAAAGCCAAGTCAGTGACGTTGCAGGTGGTGTGGGAAGGTGGGAGACGCAGGTTCAGGCTGGGGCAGCCTTGCCTTAATGTGGGTTTTCTGTTCGGTGAGCAGGAAGCAAGGCAGCGAAGACAGCCTCCGGGGCCCCGACCCACCCCCCGTGGGGGAGGAGGAAGTGCTCTTGTGAAAGGCGGTCCCCGCGCCGAGAGTTGGGGGGCCCCGGCCCCCGGCCCCTGCGCTCGCATGCATCCTCTGCGGCCCGACCAGGCGATGGAGTAGCTGCCCGGACGCGCGACCTCGCATGCAGGCTGCACCCTGCGTTTCCATAGCAGCATGTCCTACGGAAACCCAGCACGTGTGTCGAGCCTTGACCGTCATCTCTGGTGTTTTTGTTTTGTTTGTTTTTCTTCCTTTGTTGTTTTAAAGGGGACAAAAAAAAAGAGACTTGACTCCATGACATCGACCTTGGCCGCTGGCTGGCTGAACGGGCAGGTGTGAGGAGTTGCAGACCCAAAGCCACATGCATTTTGGGACAATTGCTTTTTAAAAGTTTTTATGCCAAAAATCCTTCATTGTGAACTCAGAACCATGTCGGATAATACCAAGTGAATGTGTGTGGGGTTTGAAAATCATGAAAAAACTGGCAGGGAACTCTGGCGGTGTGGGCTGAGACCACAGAGTTAGTTGCTGTGTTTGAGAGGGAGAGGAAGAGGGGGTGTGGCTCCTCCTGCAAACCCCGAAAGCCCCAGACTCCAAGCCCGTGGCCCCTTCCAGGACTGGGGGGCTCACGGGGTCAGGGCCGGGCTGGCCCTAGGAGCTGCTAGGAGCTTTGATGCACCTTATTTGTAAGAAGGACTTTAGACTTTTTTATGGGTAGAGTTGTAGTCTGGAAAAGGGAAAGGGCTTGAAGCTTAGTTGCTTCGCAAAGGGGATTTTCCACCCCTTGAAGGGCGTTCCATGGTAGCTGGGAGACAGGGGGAGCAGTTTCACCTAAAGGGCTGATAGCCACTCACAGCGGGTTTCTGAAATATTAACTGAGCTCTGGTCAGTCTCTCGTTAAAGGACAAAACCTTCAGGGTGAAATCCTACACTTCCATGTACATTACATGGCTTATGAGTAAACAAAATATTTTCGATTCTCTAACTAGACTGAACTCTAGAGCAGTTCAGAGATCATTTAGAGCTTCCAGGATTCTTTCCACGGCTTCAGGCTTGTGATCAGAGTTAGAGCCAATGAAATCTGTGCCTGTATATTAACATGCAGCTTGGCCTGTTTGTAACCTGTGTATCCTAGAGACCGCTGAAGTTTTGTTTTCTCAATTACTAGCTGATTGTTGGTGTCAGTGAAACACTTAGTTTCTGGAGGGCCAGTGAGGAAATACTCTGCTTCAATGGAAACACAAATGATCATCCTTACTGGCAAAGCTCTGTGAGGATCCACACAAGAACTCTGGGGCACCCTGTAGAGAAGGTTGTGGAAACACAGAGCAGTCCTCAGGGTCCAGGAGAACCAGGGCTTGGCACAGGGAGTTCTGTTTTGTAAGCCAAAAGCCCGGACAGAAAAGGCTCACCTTCTTGGTTTCCGACTCATGCTGGGAATTCTCACTGCAGTTCAAGTGTGACTTCTTCCAGAGCCACACATGGCTGAGTGGGAAGTTCAAGGGGGAAGAAAACAGGAAGGCCTTTGGCCTGGGAGATTCCCAGTGTTTTGTTGGTCTCTGGCTTGGGGGAAATGGTGTCGGTAACTGGGCTCAGAGGACATGCTTTCCTGTAGTTTCTGTCTGATCATTGCTAGTAGGACGACTTCTTGCAGAGAGACAGAGGAGTGAGGCCTCGTGCCCCCGCTGCCCAGCGCACTCGTGGAACCTGGGTGTTCTTGGCTTCCACAGACTTTCGTAAGCTCTTGACTGTCATTTAGCCAGACTTTTCTTGCTGCCGTACAGACAGTACAGGATTAAGGAATGCTGGTTTCCAAGAGCAGAGACGACCGTCGGAGGAAGGGTTGTCTGTCCTGCTTGCTTGCCTTTTGTAACCTGGTCCTCCCTCTTGCGTTCCTGCACGTGTTTGTGTCTGCGGATGCCGCCCCTTCTGGGAGCAGGTGGGGTCCGGTTAGTTTGCAGTCAGCACCTTGCAGTAGTTCAAGTCAACCTGTCCTTAGTCCCAGCCTGTCTGTGTGGACTCTGGCCTGGCCAAGCGGCTCGCCCAGGGCGGGCGGGCAGCAAGCTCCCTGCAGAACTCCTGTTTACAGAGCTGCATCCGGCAAGACCATTTCTTCCACCGCAGAACTCGCCACGTAAGATTCCGCATGCGGAATGCCAGCTCTTTAGGTGGGTGGGCTCCTCACTTTTTTTTTTTTTCTCCTCTCCAAAGAAACACCAAAGAAAGCTGTGCAAAGAAAGTGCTTCCCCCAAAAAGTATAAGCAGAGGGCTGTACCACACAGCGGTAGGGTTACCATTCTCTTGGAGCACAAACTTTGGTTTTTTGGAAGCTGGCTCTGTCAGGAAAGGGGAGAAGACATCATGGGCAGCTTCTCCAGGTTAGCAAAAAGGATTCCCTATCAGTTTCTTCCATTGTTGGCTCATCTGTGGGACCAATTCGGTATAAGCAACTTGGGGCCTGCACAAGGTCTTGCCCCATCTTCCTCTGCCCTGTTCCACTCCCCCCGTATCTTCCACAGGCTTACCGGGGGCTTCCAGAAAGCCGTAGCTAGCCCCTTGTTGGCTCTGGGGGCTGGTGAGGCTGTCTCCCTAGGGTTCTGTCCTTTCCTGTGAGTTAGGGCTCCCATCCTCAAAGCCCTTCTGGACCGAGGAGGCAAATACCTGAGCATTTAGATGCATGGGCTCAAACTATTGCTCTCACTTATCTTCCAAAGGGGAGCTTTGCATTGCTGGGGGGAGGAACCATGACCTCCACTTGCTTCCAAGGTGCTAGAGAAGGTTTCAAGGTCGTCGGTTCCCTTCCTCTTTGCAGCTTTATGGGCTGAGTTTCGTGGGACTGCTGACTTTTCTATTCTGTGTCTGATTTAATGCCCGATGTTTCTGTTTTATTCCTGATCCTTTCTACTATGCATTTTCCTTTTATCAGGTGTACAAAGTTAAATACTGTGTATTTATCACTTAAAAGTACATGAATTTAAGAGAAAAATAAGCCTTTGGTGTTTTACCACAGATGTTTAAGCTTCTCTGTAAACTTGAAATAAACAGCAAAATGGTGCAAAGCCTGGGCCTTTTGGAGGTATTTTTGTTGGTCATTGTTTATAGATGTCTGTAGGACATCCGTCCTTATGTGTGTTTTTCTCCCTTAGGCTGACTGTGAGATCAATGGCCCAAGTCAGGGCTAATGATGTCAGCATTACGTTATTCATGTCAGTGTCGCTATGTCCTAGTATCCTGCTACTGAAAGCGTGGTCCCTGGACCGGGATTGTCAGCATCTTCTGGGAGTGGGTTGGACATGCAAATTCCCCGGCCCCATTTCAACAGGATCCCCAGGTGACTCATGACCACAGAAGTCTGAAAAGCACTGCTATGGCAGGCAGGTAATTGCTAGGTTCTTCTGTTGGGAGACCAACTAGGTGAGCCGCTCTGGGAGCGGTAGTAATTCCACACAACACATCCTGTGAGCAGGTGTGTTGTAGGACACATTGCTCTACGAGGTAGGTATTTATCCCATTTTATGGATCATCCTCCGTAAACTGAGGCTCAGTCGTCCGAGGGCTCCAACTTTCAGCAAACGCTGTATTCTACAGAGCTTGGACAACTACCGGTTTTCATGGCGTTTGGAGACTTTTAGAACGGATGCTTCCTCTAGGCTAGAGGCTGGGGGTTCCCTGCACTCCAGATGTGAATCTAGCCTACGGCTTTGCTCTCCTGGCCTTGAACCTTGATTTTCTGTTATGAGGGGACAGCAGATGAAGTTTGAAAGCTCCTTGTTCTGTTGCAGGAATAGAACATTGGGATACTGGCCTTTAAGAGTCCAAGAGTCCAAGACCAATAGGTCTTCCTATTCAAAGACCCCACTGAGAATCTAATGAAAGCTAAAAAATGCACACAGGTGTGTCCCTTTGCAGAATTTTTAGGAGTTCCAGAGATGCCGGAAGCTGCTCCATAGGTGCAAAGGTGAAGGACCCCTACATAAGCAGCAGCGCCAGGGAGGGCCAGCAAGGGGGGACAGAGGTGAATGAGGTGAGTAAAGTGAGCAGCCCCTCCCCCATCCTTCACCCCAGCTGGCCTTAGCATTCCATCTGAGAAAAAGGGAGGCCAAAAGAGGAGACGTCTCCCCACTCCAGTAACCGTCGTGTCTTAGGCTGCAAAATGAAAGCCAGCCCTGAAAAATTCCAGCTCTGCTTGATCTGTGTGTTCAAGCAAGCTTTTTTTTTTTTCCCCAAAGAGGCAACACGAACCAGAGCTTTTTCAAAGGGGTTCAGTAAACGTTTCCCGGCCCCCAAAGCAAGAAAAGCCCAGGTTTCATCCAGCAGAAGCAGGCACTTCTAAAATAAACGTTCCCTTCAGTACTTGGAAATGAATTCGTGATGGGAGGGGGGGCGGCGGGCAAGCAGCTTGCTTTAAGGAGATCCTGAAGACTTGTTGCAGAATTAAATCTGTGTGAAGGCGCAGCTCTAAATAACTTCATTAACATTTCAAACAAAGTAGGTGTAGGTGGTGCTGCTTGTGGCTGGAGACTTCTGGAAAGCAAACGGGGAGGGGAGAAGGATAGCCATGTACTTGTTGCCTTTTAAAATTGTGTCCTCCATAGTGTAGTACCACAATTTTAGGTAAAACAAACAAACAAAAAAAACAAACAAAAAAAAAACCCCAAACACACGTACGGGTAAGATGAGTAGTCAGTACAGGACAAGATCTTGTAAGTTCTGTAGGAACCCAACCTGACCAAGATCAAAAAATCTTAGGCCTTCAAGAGAAGGTCGAAGCAGGGAAAATGCCTAAGCTCCAAACGCAGACTGCTTCGGGAAGTTTTTTCCTGAGCACAGTGAGCTGGGACAACAGATTGGTTTGCTTGTTTAAGTGAAAGGGAGGGGAGGAAAGTTCTAGTTCATGCTATGAAACCACACAAAGATTGAGAAAAGTGTTTTAATGTTTGGTCCTTGACCACCGCAGCGTGCCTTTTCTCAAAGGACACACACTGTCTTGTGACAGCACGGACCTGAAGAGGAACCACGGCCCAGGCACAGCCCGCATGCTAAGGGTCCAGCAACCACACCCAGCAGTCTGTCCTTCCCTCATAAAGTGCTTGACAAGAGACGCTGGGGCTCAGCTGGGAGCGGTCTCACAAGGAGCAGGAGCTGGGAGCCCCCGAAGAAGGCTGGGCTCCGGACGAGGCCCCAGTGGCAGGAGCACCACTGCCCTTGGGCCAGAGGTCACCCCAACACCCACAGGTTGCGGGGTGCTTTGCTCTGCACATCCTACACACAAAACAGCTGGGTGACCATGTCGTTCTCGTGTAGTGGGGATGGATTCAGAATCTGGAACTTTCTCTGAGGTAACACGGCAGCCTTTTCTCCCTCTTGGCTGTGCTCTGATGAGGGCCACAGGGATCCCTGGTGTGGAGGAGCATCACTGGTCCATCTCACTGCCAAGACCCTGCAAAGAATGATATGCTTATTGTTGACTGATATGCTTATGGATAAATGTACCCCCAGCACGTGCTGCACGCAGGTGAGTCTGGAGAATTTGGGGCGGGTGAGAGGCCTTTCAGGCAACCCTTCACAACTGAACATACTCAGGTTAGTCCTTGAGCAGGGGGTCTCAAAGCATGGTGCCAACCCCTCTTGCTATGCGAGGCAAGTTTAAGTAGTGTGGGGTTTTGTCATAATATTCATTATCATAACCTGAGACGTCACTAATTAAGGCTAGATTTTTTTTTTAAGGATTTTATTTATTAGAGAGAGTGCGTGTGAGAGAGAGCATGCACAAACGGGGGGAGAGGTGGAGAGGGAGAAGCAGGACCTCCCCCCACAGCTGAGAGCCCAATGTGGGGCTCCATCCCAGCACTCTGGGATCATGACCTGAGCCACCCGAGTGCCCCAAAGCTAGATTTTAAAAGAGTGAGGGTCTAGAAGTGGAGCAGAGAAGGAGCACTGTGTGGCCACCTGGGTTGACTGCATGCCCAGTAGCACCGCTGTGCTAGGGCCTCGCCCAGTACTCCCGAGTGCTCACCACTGGCATGAGAAAGAGGTGCAGGAGGCAAGGTGCTAGGACCTTTAGGAGGTGACCTACCTGCTCATAATCCTCCACATACTTGTATTTCTTCTCCCGGTAGTAGTTTCTCTTCTTCATGCAGTAGAGGACAATGATGTCACAGAGCACTGTCGCCTGAGTGTGGCAGAGGGTGAGAGAATGAGCCGGGCAGGATGCTTTAGCCGGTTATTCTGTGCATGTCCCTTCCCAGCAAAGCCCGGAATTTTCCAAGGAAAGGCGAGGCCCCAAGGGCTGTGGTCTTGGAGAAGGGAAGGTGAGGTGGGGCTGGGGGCAAGGGCAACAAACCTAGATGATCTGTTCTAGAAACGAGTTTAGGGTCAAGGGGAAGCGCCAAGATGCCAGTGGAGGGTCTCGCCTTGCTGTGCTAACTGCTGCTGCGGAGGCCCCCAGCTCCGGGGGTGAAGAAGCAGTCTAAGTCACTCACCACCCCTAGGAGCGCCAAACCGGAGCCAATGTTGATCATGGTGGGGATGATGTCAAATTTCCCAGCCTGCAAGACAGGAGAAAAAGAAACAGTCATGATAGAGGGCATGAGCAGATAAAAGGTGGGGAGAGGGCCCCCTGTCTGGCCAACCCAGAAGCCTGGGTCTCAGCCAGCGCCCCAAGAGGAGGGGGCGGCCAGGCTACCTTTCCAAACACTATGATGTCGAAGCGGATGCCATAGGCCTTGATGAGCGTGCGGTGCTCGGCACCAGTCGGGTCACTGTAGTACTTGGCGAACCTAGGGAAGGAGGACAGGTGAGAAGCAGATGGGCACGGGGCAGGGACAGACAGGTGGCTGGATTCACCCTCTGGGTCCTGGATGGGGAATATCAGAGCAGAACTTCCCAAGGCACTCTTAACGGATGACGCCTGAGCATCTTGAGGCCTCTCCCAGGCATTGTAGGTCACGTGTGAGGGCTGGGCTGTAGGCAGGGGTGTGCCAGGGCCCATGGGGCACCAGAAGAACTCTTCAGCATCACTGTCACCTCCTACGAGCTGCAACCTCTGACTCTGAGTAGCCCCCATATCACAGCTGAGCCACCTGCCTGTTGCAAGGAGATCTGGCCACTGACAGAATGTGGTCTGTGAGCCCCAAACCCCAGGACTGCCCTGTGGGTGGGGGGCATGGGACTGGCCACGAAACTTCACAGGCCTCACAAAATCTGCACTGGACATCTTTTTAAAGAACCACTGACCCACTGATGGATAAATGAATAAATAAAATATGGCATATCCACACAACAGAATAATTATTTGGCCATAAAGAGAAAGTAATGATACATACTGTAACACGGATGAACCTCAAAACAACAAAACACAATACTGAGTGAAAGAAGCCAGTCACAGAAGGCGACACTGTGATTCCATTTATATGCAAGTCCAGAGAGACAGGAAGTAGACAGTGGTGGCAGGAACAGTTAGGAGGGAGGACAGAGGTGATGGCTGAAGGATACAGGGTTTCTCAGTGAGGTGATGAAAATGTTCTAAAATTGTGGTGATAGTCTTAAAACTTCATGACTAAACACAATTCAGTCCCACACTTTAAGGGGATGAACTACCGTGGTATGTGAACTATTCTCAATAAAGCCATTAAAAAAAGCAAAACCTGACAAGGGGGAATGGAATGGTGGTGGGGGGCAGGGGGCACTGTTGAGCCATGAGGCCATTTGCTGCCTGTGTTATACAGGACATTGGTTCAGAGAAGCCTGAACTCGTGGTCCATGATCGCTCTGGCTCACGGCATCCACGTCCTGGTTGGGATTCAGGTGGGGCCTGATGCTAGTGGAGGTCGGGGGGGCATCTGGTGATCCTTCTGGTGAGGTCTCCCATCAGCTTCTCTGCCTGAGGTTCTGACCCAAGCTTGAGGTTTTCCACAGTGGTTTCTAGAACTGTGTAACAGTAGAGATAGAGCAACACAAATCTAATTTTTCTCTTCGGGAAAAAATTCAAATAGCTCCCCTAGTATCAGTGAGCCAAAATGATAGCCGACTGCAGTTCCAGGCGGTTCTAGGATCACAGGTGTCTTTGATTGTTACATGTTACCACTAGAGGGAGACAAGCGCAACACAAAAGCCCCTCAGACCTCCTTGGGTGGCCCCTGGCAGGGCTGCTTGCTTTAAGAGTGGCAAAATGCATGGAAGAGGCCGCAGAGCACCCACAAAAATGTACATGGCTAAGGTTTTTGCTGCTTCAAGGAAGTGGCAGACCTGACCCTGGCCCCTTGGTCCTGCCATCAAATGACCAGCTCTCCTGGGTTGAACACTGTCATCCAGGATTTGAAATTATGAACATGAAATGCAAGTAGGGAAACAGTGTCTTTGCAGGTAGAAGGAGTTAAGCTGAGCCCATACTGGATAAGCGTGGACTCTGATTCCATATGACTGGTGTCCTATGAGGAGGGGACCCACAGAGATGTGCCCAGAGAGAAGAAGGCCATGTGACAAGGGTGGCGGAGATGTGAGTGATGGGTCTATGAGCCAAGGAACACCAAGCATCACAGGGAGACACCAGAATCTGAAGAGGCAAAAAAAAAAAAAAAAAAAGGTGCTGGCTTTGCTGACACCTTGATTTTGGGCCTCTGACCTCCAGATCTGTGAGAGAGTAACTTCCTATTGTTTCAAGCCACCTACTTTGTGGAAGTCTGTTAAGGCAGCCCCAGGACACATATATGGTACTTTCAGCAGGGAAATACCAGTGAAGGCCTTTCCTGAGGCTTAGACCTGTATCTTCCATCAGACCTGGTCTTTGAGAAACTAATTCCTGGGTCTTTGGACCAGAGGATAACAAGCTCACCCATTCCTCAAAATCAGCGAGCAGAGGTCCTAGTTGAGGCTGGCCCCAGGAAGCTCCAGCAGCCAGCCTCTCTCAGCTGTTGTGCGAATTGTCTCAACATGATTTCTGAAGTAAGGGGCACAGGAGGCTTTCGGGGGCCAGGAAAGCACAGGTATGAGGCTCTGCTGGAACACTCTCCCTGGCACCCAGCCTTCCCACCTGCCCTTGGGCGGGCCGAGCGAGTGCTGGTCTTTGAAGGGCAGGGACGGCCCACTGGGGAGTGATCCAGCTGCCGTCACTCCCGTCCCCACACAGGAGAACTGGGGCCCAAGCTCACGCCTACCTGAAATTGTAGCCAGGGGACACATTGTGGTCCACATCCCGGGTGTCCAGGCGACGGAAGGAGTACCTGGGCAAGCAGAGGGAGGAGGTTCTGTCCAGGTTGCAGTTCCACTTGATCTGGATACCCATGATGCCTCCCTGCGGGGTGTGAGCAGAGAGAGCGAGCAAGCTTTCCTTGGGGCCCGTTCTAGAATGACGTGTGTTGAAGACTGCGTCAGAGAAGCCAGGTGCCCATGCCTACCTCGATGGCCATGTCCTGGAAACTGTGCCCTGCGCTCTCCACTATTTTGCCAAGACGGAATATGGGGCAGAAGGGATCTGTTACAGCGTCATAAATACATGATTTGAGGTAGGTAGTGGTGATGTTGGGAAGAATATTCCTCCTAAAGTCAGGAAGAAGCAGAAATGAAGTGAGGAAAACCTCAAAGAAAAGCCAGAAGTCACTCTAAAACATTGGGGGAACTCACGCGGCCGGCCACCACTTACTTGCTGAAATTAAATTTCGGGTACCAGATGTTGTTCTTAACCAAAAGGGTGAAGTTTTCCGCAGCCTTTAAAAAAGCTGGTCTGGAAAAAAAAAAAATCATAGTGTATTGTTAATAAAACACACATATACATATACTCACTTCCTTGGATAATATTTTTAAAAAGCACATGCACGTGTGCCTTACAATGTCATCTTCTCAAGAAGAAAAGTGAAACATCTTGAGCATTTTCTACTCTCTTCTGCATAAACACTAGGTCAGCAGGGGAGACTAAACCAAGTCTTTCCATTTCTTCCTCTTGTGCCTCTTGCCGAAGGCAGTGGGAGTTTAAGAGCCGGAGGAATAGCTAAGGAGGGGTGGTGCCCAGTGGCCTCCCAGGGAAATTATTCAGCCTGCAGCTGGGGGGGTTTCAGAGCTCACCTTCCTCAGGTGTTCTCGGCAATGCTCCACAGATCAGGTTTTTCAAGTCAAAGCAATGATAAATTCACCCACAGAGTGGATCCTGACCTCATCTCCAAAGTACTTAAAAATCACGTGTCTGTTGGCGCACGGCCTTGACTCTGAAGGGCCACGTCAGCTCCGGGCTGACAGTACAAGGTGCATCTGTCTCCAAGGGGACCCCACTTCTCTGGTTGGCTTCTACAGGAGAATCCGGTGCTGTACGCAGACCCCTCTGTGTGTGTGTTGGGGGGGCAGCCCTGGTCCAGGTGGAATCTTGGAGTTATAAACAGGACCAACAGTCTTCTCAACCCTGAGACAGAAGCAAGGCCACACAGCAAAGAGAGCCCAACTTGTCAGTGCTGATGCCAAGAAAGGCCCTGACCAAGGCACTTTTCCCAGGGCTTCAAATCCCCTCATTCCTGTATCCAGAGGGATGCTAACTACTGCTAGTTTTTCCTACCACTGTCATTCCCTATACTATAACTTTCCCCCACATCTGTCTACCTCATGTGCCAAACTTTCTTTTTAAAGATTTTTATTTTTAAGTAATCTCCACACCCAATGTGGGGGCTCAAACTCATAACCCCAAGATCAAGAGCCGCGCGCTCTACCCACTGAGCCAGGCAGGTGCCCCTCATATGCAATACTTCTAAGGCTGATTCACTGTTTTTTTTAAAAAGAAAAAAAAGGTGAAATTCACATAATGTAAGATTAACCATCTTAAAGTGTTTAATTCGTTGGCATTAAATGCATTCAGGATGTGCAACCATCTCCACCATCTGGGTCTAGAACATTTCCATCACCCCCAAAGGAAACTCTGTACCCATTTAACAGCGGCTATCTATTATCCCTTCCCCCCAGCCTTTGGGAACCACTCATCGACTTTCTCTAGATTCGTCTACTCTGGATCTTTCTGATAAATGGAATCATACAGTATGTGGCCTTTTGTGTCTGGCTTCTTTCACTTAGCACCCCGTTTTCCAGGTTCATCCATATTGTAGCATGTAACACTTTATTTTGTAATAAAGATTTATTTATATAAATAAATATATATATATTTATAGACCTATAAATATATCTATATATATATATATCCATCCCCCATAATGTCTTTGGACTCTGGAGTGCATTTCTTTAAAAAAAATTTTTTTTTTAAAGATTTTATTTATTTGACAAACAGAGATCACAAGTAGGCAGAGAGGCAGGCAGAGAGAGAGGAGGAAGCAGGCTCTCCCTTCGGAGCAGAGAGCCCGATGCTGGGCTCGATCCCAGGACCCTGGGACCATGACCTGAGCAGAAGGCAGAGGCTTAACCCACTGAGCCACCGAGGCGCCCTCTGGGGTGCATTTCACACAGAGCATTTTACTTGGATCCAGACACATTTTGAGCGCTCAAAAGCCACCCATGGCCAGTGGCACTGATGTTAGCGACCACAGCTCCCTAAAGCAAAAAGATCCTTCCTAAAAGGAGGATCTAAAAGATCCTCCTTAAAAGGAAAGATCCTTTCCACCTAAAAAATCCTAGACTCCTTTTCTTTTTGTGTTTCCTTCCCTAGTCTGAGCTACTGCCCTCAGCAGTCTTGCCATCAGAGGCTCTCATCCATTTTTTCTCTTGCAGTACAGCCAGGAGGGGGTTCATGGGGCTCCCTGCACCCCTGGCCTCATCCAGGCCTCAGTCTGAACTCTGGGTAAGGAACGCTGAAGTTGCAAGTGGTTCTGGGAGCACAACCTCTAACCCCCTACCCCAGTCAAAGCAGAGCCAATTACTACTGGGCAGAATGTTTTATTTTAGGGCACCCCTGAACCTGCTCTACTTAATATAACACATTTCAATGGACATTAATTATTTTCTGGCCTAGCCTCTGCTTCCTTCTTTTCTGGTAACAGAACCCCCTATTTCCTTTGGAAGCCCCATCTCACTACTCTCAGGGGGTATTCGTTGGGTGGGACTGACTCCGCCTTAGCTCCGGGTAGGGGCAGGTGACTTGGCCTGAGATGATAAGCAAAATCCACATTCCAGCCACAGTGACAGGCTGCAGGATGTGTTTGAAGACATGATGATGGACAGATCTAGAACCTCAATGGACAGCTGGGCTGGGAGACTTGGGGGAATGTCAGTCCAAAGGCACCTCTGGGGACTACACCATGAGTCTTGCGAAGGAAGCCAATACGAGGGGAAGCAGAGTCAAAATCTGGAGACTCTGAAGCTGTCCTTTGAGCCTCAGGTCCAGTCGTGCTGGGATCTTCCTAGTTCGTTAAACCATAAACCGGCCCTGCTATGTGTGTGTCATGGGTGAGGCACTGAGAACTGTTTCCTGGAGTTACTAAAAAAAGACAGAGTCCAGACATAGGAATCAATCATCTGCACTCCTACGACAAGTGACAAACACTGTGGCCCACCTTGCCTCTAGCGGTTGTCTGTGGTCCCCACCCTGGGGAAGCCTGACTCCACACAGACACCAAGAGCACAACACACAAGGCTTAACTCCCCCTGACGTCTTTCCTTGGGTAGGACTCACTCGGGCACGTGTGTGTCATTCTCCACTGGGCACCAGGCTGCCACCTCGCATGTCTTCACAGTCTCATTGAACGGCACACATCTTCCTGTTGCGATTCCTGCAGGGGTAAGGGGGACCCAGGTCCGTGGGGCCTCCTATTTCCTACTTCGCAAGGTATAGAGTGGGAACACCACCCCAGCGTCCTGTGCAATCAATCCTGAGCTATTCCAACTCTGGGGTTTATACAGTTTCCAGAAATGCGAGGAAAATTGTTGCCTGAGTCTAGAAGCAGGGCAAGGGCAGTGCCAAGCCACAGCACAGGGCAAGATCTGGGATGATGGCTTCTGGGGCACAGGTGACAGGTGAAGGTCGAGAAGATCCTGGGTCCCTAATCTGAACACCAGGCTTCCTTAGGGTCAGGTGGAGGAATTGGGGATGTGGGAGATTTCTCTGTCCTGAGAGAAGCCCCACAGGGGAGGCCATCTGGTCAGGGGCTGCCCATCCCAGGCTAAGGTCACAGCTACGTGCTCATACCGCTGCTGTGGGTGCCCGAAGAGCCAGCAACACAGTTGGCATCTGAATTACAAATAGTGGTCTTATCCGGAAGCTGGAAAAAGAAGAAAGCATGACAACAAATTCCATGTGGTCAGTCAGGTGTGAGGACAGGGGCCTGAGGCTCAAGGCTCCTCCCTGAGAAGCTGCCTACCTCAGGACAGGAGCCCTGGCTCTGGTTCTTGGTGATGATCATGTTGGTCATGACGAAGAGGGAGTTTTCCTCCTGTAGAGGGGAGACAGCATCACTCCGTTACCTTCAGAGGAATCAAGCCGAGCCGCGAAGAATGCCAGTCATTCATTTCATAGGACAGCACCTTTCACTTCTCCCACATGCCATGTCGAGAACAATTTAAAAAATGATTTTTGATCTCTTGTTCTCTGAGAGCTTATAACCCAACTGAAGACAGGATTCAAATAAATACTTGTACCCCAGTCCCCCTGATCTCCAGAGGATGCCTGAACACGACCCTACATATGCTCCCTCCTTCCTGAGATGCACATACCCGGTATAAAGTTAAATTATATACTAGACACAGTAAGAGGTTAACAACAATAACTGATGCTAAAATAGAACAATTAGAGTAATCTGCTGTAATAATTACATGAAATGTAGCCCCTCTCTCTCAAAAGACCTATTGTGCTGTACTCACCCTTCTTCGTGTGATGAGAAAATGGCTGTGTGGTGAGGGGAAGGGAGGCGAGGATGCAGTGTGGGCCACTACTGACCTGAGGACAGGCCAGGGGAGGAGCAAGTGTTTCCAGACTGCAGTTATCTACGGGTAACTGAACCTGTGGGGGCGGGGCCTACTGCTCACATGTTTATGGCAGCATTATTCATAGTGATCCAAAGGTGGAACCAACCCAAATGTCTGGTGACAGATGAATGGGTAAAGAGACTGTCTTTATCTATACCTGTGCGTGTACCTATAATGGAACATGACCCAGCCATAAAAAGGGATGGAGCCCTGACACACATTTCAACGTGGATGAACGTCGAAGCTACGACGCTAAGTCAAAGAAGCCAGACACAGTAAGGTGGACACATTGCATGATTCGATTGTTATGAGGTTTCCATAGAGACACAAAGTAGACGAGTGGTGGCCCTGGAGGTGGCCTTAAGGCGGAGGGTGGGATGAGTGATTGCTTAATGGGTGTGGGGCTTCCTCGAAAATGTTCTGGAACGGGAAGGAAGTGATAGTTGCATAATATCGTGAATGTACTAAGTGCCGTGGGATTTTCCAATCTGAAATAGTTAATATTATGACATATGAATTTCACCGCCATGGAAAAGGAGATGTCGATCACCTGAGGTGGTTCCTTAATAAAGATTGGTTTGTTGAGGGAAAAGAGCCAACAGGTACGCAAAACAGCCTCCGCCAAGCAGGTCACCTCCGAGGGACAAAAATACAAGACCACCAAAGTCCCAAATTTGGCTGGTTTTCTTTCCTAACTGAAATTAAGTTAATAAAACATTCTAGAGAAGACCCTGTCAGGGTCAGTAACTGGCACTTCTCTCTTCGAGAAGGTTCTGTTTTCTCCTACCAGGAAGGTGCCAAATGGTTGATTTAAAGTTTCTGGAGCGCAAGTTCACTGGGGAATGAGACTAAAGAGTTGATCGCTAAGGACCTTCCAACACCAGGAGTACAAGACAAAGACGCCCCAAAACTCTAGGTGGACCTCCCCCTCACTGAGCCATGACATTCTAAAATGAAATGCCAGAAGCTTTCTCTCAGCATCTCAGACTCCGGGAATAGTGGAGATAGCCCCGTGAGCCATCTGGGGGATCAGGGTAACTCAAGGATCAAAGTGTCTGTAGACATCTCCTCAGGTCTGATGAGGGGGAAGCTCTGGAAATGGCTGGCATCTTCCAAAGAGAGGCCTAGAACAAGCCATGCTGGGAGACAAGGAAATGACCCCAAGAGGAAGCTTGAGGATGTGGCACAATGCCTGAGTCTCTCTCCTGGCAGCCCCGTCAGGGTCCTTGGTGTTCCCGCAGACACATGCTCTTCACCTGGTGCTACAGAAGGCTGTTCCTGTGACTCCCGAGATAGATGTGAACGATTCAGCAGGCTTTACTGTTTTTCCTATTTCTTCTCTATTTTAAGCTTAGGGAAACTTCAGTCTGGAGATGAGCCAAGTAGAAGTGGGGCAAACAGATGTTCCATCTCCGGAAAAGCAGGAGGCCATTGTGAAAGCTCATGAAGGGAGCTCTGGGGCGCTCACGGAGCCCTGGGCCAGAGCTGAGCTGGGAGGCGGGGCTGCTGCCCGTTCCTTCCCCCCTGAGGGGCAGAAGCAGTGGGCCCACACTCTTCCTTGGTCCCAGTGAACAGACTGAGGGTGATGGCCCCAGAGCTCGGCAGGACGAGGCTGTGGCTTCATAGGAAGCAGTGATCTCTCTGTTGACACAGGTGCGTGCCAATAGGACCACCCACCTCCAGCAAACTACAAATCCCCTCTTCCATTTGACCTTCATTGCTCATTCACTCAGTCTTCCCTCTGGGCAGCCCGCAAAACCCTTCTCTTGAGAAAGCAGGGGCAAGACACAGTTGAAGAAAGAGTTTCTGAAGTCC
The DNA here is from genome assembly GCF_002288905.1 of Enhydra lutris kenyoni. Classification (NCBI taxonomy): domain Eukaryota; kingdom Metazoa; phylum Chordata; class Mammalia; order Carnivora; family Mustelidae; genus Enhydra; species Enhydra lutris. The sequence goes on from NW_019154130.1 coordinate 6,509,141, forward strand.
TTGTTTTCCCCAGCCAAGCTCTGAATCAAGAGAGATCTGGCCACCCCAGTCACCCTAGCACGGGAGCCATCTGGAGGGAAAATGGCAGGGTCTGGCTGTGGACCACAGTCATTACTATGGCTAAAGAGAGTCAATATTTGACTTGAAGCTTTGTGGGTTAACAGATTGGATATTAGGATGCTATATCAAACGCTTTCTTCCCTTCTCCTTTGTTTCTGATGAACTCCTATGCGGGTATGTCTGTTCCCTTCTGGTTTGGCTTTGGTCTCCCAATTTAATTACTGACCAACTTTCTACACAGTCTGATTTATCTTGTGGGCTAACAACAATAAAGCACATACGAAATGTAAAAAGGCAATATTTCCACCTGAATTTTTCCCAAGATTTAAAATATTTGCTTTTCCATCTTTGGGGCTTGAGACAGACTAAGATGTCTGCGTCTAAGCCAGCCATGATTTAAAGCAAAAGAAACAAGGCTGGTTGAATATTGTTTATTAGACCTTAAGGCAGAATGAGATTCTTCTGCACTGCTTTCTCGGAGTAGGACAATTAGTCTGGGCCCTGGTGATATTAGAACTCTGCCAATCATTAATCAAGAGTGCAAAGTCTGTAAAGGGAACGGAGCTAATCAGAAGCTTTGGTGTTATTAGACAGAAGCCACGGTGGGAGTCATACCTGAGCTGGAATCACATAATCTGCCACATCCCAGACCCGGAATCCAAGTGTAGAAGTGTTGGTTACAGTCACGCCTTTGGCTTTGGTAGTAACTGAGCTGACCACAGAATCTGTTTCCTGGTAGCCTTTTTCCCACACAAACACCCACCTACAAAATAGAACAGGCCCCTTAAATTGCCATTAGAATTCTGTGAATTTGAACTGATGCTAGGGAGCCTCTGATAGCCAAAGGCTGATAGTGTAACATTCACTAATCAAATGACTTTGCAAAACTGCTTAAACTTGGGAGACTCCATTTCTACTTCTGCAAAATGGGTGTAAAACCCAAACCATAGGGTGGTTTGTTGGAGATAAATGAGATGACACAGGTAAAGCACTTGGCACAGTGACCAGCACAAAGAAAGTACTCATGCAGTCTTTATTAGACATCTGAGCACTTTCAACACACTATGACCTGCAGAATTACCCAGAGATGATAAAAATTATGATAATAGTTACCATTTGAGTGTTTTCAGGTGCCAAGTACTGATCCAAGCTCTATATATGCATTAACTAAATTCTGACTACTTTATAAGGTAGATATCATTATTATTCTCTAGTTTTACAGAGTAGGAAACAGACACAGAGAGGTTAAGTCACTCGCCCAAGGTCACACAGCTAGTGAATGACAAAGTCAGCATATGAACTCATGTCTTTTGCCTCTGAAGCCTCTTTTCTTGCCTTGTATGTTATACTCCCTCTAGAAAAGAGAATCTCACTGCTCAAGTGATTTTATACTTGTTTTTTACTTTTTCTCCAAGAATTCAGGTCACATGTATGCTTCTCTTCTCTGGGAAGAATTGGAGGCATTACAACCAGTCTGAATAATTAAAAAATCTAAAGGCATTAGCGCATAGTGGTTAGGACACTGGAACACAAACGGAAGCCAGCGATCATGGTTCATTTCTCAACTGCACCATTAATCAGGCATAACTTTGGCCAAGTTGTTTAATTTCTCTATGCCTCAGTGTTCCCCATCAACAAGATGGAAATGATAATAGGATTTCACAGGGTAGTTGTGAGGTTAAATGAGTTTTGCATATCAGATGTTTAGAACAATGTTTGTGTTGCCATTATAGACTGAAATTGGCCATGATGGGAGTATTTACACCATGGAAATTGGCCAATGCTATAAATCAGAACTCCTTCCTGCCAGAGCTGTTATTAAACACCTATCAGCGACTATTATTGTTGCTATTATTTCTAGAAAAAAGAAACAAGCATCCTTCTCCTCTCCCTATAAGCCCTAGCTGCTGAGATTTCAAAAAATCACTGGTTTTGGTTACTTATAAGTTAGTCTGGTCTGAGCAGTCTCTATATTGTCCATCCTAGAGACAGTAAAGCCTTTTCTTCAGGGGTTCCAGGAATTTAGCTGCAATATAAGATTTCACTTAAGTCTATTCAGGCACACAGAAACTTAGGGCAGGAAGGTTTCTATTATTTTACCATAGTGTGCAGTGAGTTGCTACAGCAGAGACACATGGTTTTATGGGAATCACTATGTTATTACCTATTTACTCACATGACAGATAACAGAATTAGATAATGGAGAAATGCATGTTTAGTCTAGGAAGAATTGGATTAGGAAGCTTTGAGATGAGTTAAAAAAAGAAAAAAGAAAGAAAGAAAGAAAGAAGCCCTCAGAGTTCAGATCCTGAGTCAGTTTTGATCACAGGAAGATGGATAAATGCAAAGCATTTACTGCTTTATAGATCCTCATGATCAAAGTAGCAAACACTCCAGGACCCCTAGAAAGCTGTGCTGCCCAGCAGAAATAGAACACAAGCCACATACATAGTGTACTTTCTAGTCGCCATGTTAAAAAGAAAAATAGATAAAATTAATTTTAATGATAGATTTTATGTTATCCAATATATCCAAAACATTTTAACATGTTGTCGATGTAAGATGTATTAATGCGATATTTTAATTTTTTGGTTGTTTTACACTATGTTTTTGAAATCCGGTGTGTATGTTATGGTGATAGAGCATCTTGTTTTGGAGTAGGTACATTTCAAGACCTCAAAAGATGCAGGTGACTAGGGGCTACTGTATCATACAGTGCAGCCACAGACACTTCCTGTAGGCTAGAACTTTAAAGATACCCTAAGATAGGGTTAAACTAATCCTCCCCCTAGTATCAAAAGCCAAGAAGAAATAGCTGGGAGCCCTTCATTCTAAATACTTCCAATCCGACCTAGCAATGCGAGTTTAGTTAACCAGTTAGTTGCAGGTCTCAAAATTTAAGGGGGCATCACAATCACTGGGGGGCAAGAAGTTGGTGGTGGTGGTACTTAACGAGACTCACTAAATCCAAACCTGGGAGTAGGCCAGGTGGTTCTGGTGTACAGCCCATACGTGTGGGAAGCCACTTCACTGAATCCTCTCAGAACTCAACCGCTGTTGGGCTGATGGTGTTAGAAGCCATACCTGCCTGATGATGTGAATTCCGTGGACAGTGTTAACATTCCAAGCCCTGCCCCAGGGTGGAGGACCTGTTACTCTATACAATTCCTCAGGTGAGTCTTTTGTGATCAGGAAGGTTTAGGAAACACTAGGACATTGGTTCTCAAACTGCTCCCCATCAGAATCGCTTGGGGAGTCAGTCATACTCCATAGCCAATTAAATGAGAAGGTCTGGGGATGGGAGTCAGCAATCAGTACTTTTAAAAGACTCCCCAAGGTTCTAATGCACAGCTGGGGACCACAGCATTAAGCCTTTTAAGAAAAGGAATGCCAGAGCAGGTAACATCTGTCAGCTCAGCAGCTCTAGATACCATTAACACCCCAGGTGGATCTTGAAAGTGGGCCCAGTTAATTTCTACCTCCTCCCGAGTTTCATTAAATTGTAACGGGTGGGGGCACCTGGGTGGCTCAGTGGGTTAAGCCGCTGCCTTCGGCTCAGGTCATGATCTCAGGGTCCTGGAATCGAGCCCCCCATCGGGCTCTCTGCTCAGCAGGGAGCCTGCTTCCCTCTCTCTCTCTCTGCCTGTCTCTCTGCCTACTTGTGATCTGTCTCTGTCAAATAAATAAATAAAATCTTTAAAAAAATTGTAACGGGTGCGCTCAATTAAAATTAAGCATTTGGTGAGGGGACAGAAGGTGGCAGGATATATGGAAGTATAAGAGGGCAGCATGGGGGACGATGAAGGTAAGGAAGGTACCTAAACAAAAAACCCTAACAACTCCACAAAACGAAGTGAACTAACTTTATGTGCTTTTTAGAGTGTGACCTCTTCATCATCTTGGGTTACCACGCGATACTTAAAGGAAAGGGCCGGAAGCCACTGGCCCAAAAGGAACCAAATGCAAAGTCCAAGCCTTGGTTTCTGTATGCAGATCATCAGAATGGGAAGTGAAGAGCAAAGACTGAAACGGGCAAAGCCAAAGGACAGCGTGGAGCAACTCAGGGAACAAGAAGCAGGAAGGGTGAGGATGGTCTAGGCAGGCTTTGCTCTGAAAATGCACAGTGTGAAAGCAGTCTGCTGCCCGGGAGCCCGGCCCACCGCCCGGCCCTCCCGGGACCAAGATCCGGGGAGGCGTAGTCATCCGCCTCTGGTGGCCGCCCCTCGGACAGCGCCTGGAGGCCGCCTGCGGGGCTCGCCTGGTGACCTAGGCCAAGAGCAGCATGTGCACGGCCGGGACCCAGAAGGGGAGTTCCTGGCCGTCGCGACTAGTCCGGACCCCCGAACCCCTCGGGGACAGCGCCCGCGGCCGCGCTCACCCGATGACGTAGGCCAGAATGAGCAGCTGCACGGCCCGGTTCATGAGCCCCACTTTACGGCTGCGGATGAGCACGATGCGCGGCGTGTCGTACTCGAACAGGAAAGAGGCCAGCCCCACGCACCAGCCCGCCATGGCCCGCTGCCGCCGTGCCGTCCGGCCCCGCGCTCTGCGCCCGGTGTCCCGGCCCACCGCCTGCTACGCGCGCCCGGGAGCCCCGCCCAGGCGGCCCGCGGCCCGCTACGCCGCTACTCGTGTGGGAGGGCTCGGAAGGAGGCGGCGCTGAGTCTCGGGGCGGGGGCCGGGCGGAGGCGACGTTCCCCTTGGGTACGAGCGGCTTTCCCGGGGTGGGGGTGTGGGACCCGTGAGGAGGGAGTGAGCTCTGCCTTGAGGAGGAGTGACCTCGTCATTAGGGCTGGCGAGAACGAGCGACCCCCGCAGATTGCATTGGCTCCACCAGGCAGGGGTGACCTCCTCCCTGGGGACGAATGACCCTCTGGAGGGCCGGGGAGAACGAGTAACCGTCTTAGTGGAGATAGAGCCGTCGTGGAGAGTGACCGCTCCCTTAGGAATGAGTTACTACTTGGGGGGCTAAGGTGGGGGGGGCTACTGAGCTACTCCTTTAGGTGGTCTAGGAGGTACGAGTAACCTGTGGGTGGGGGGACTGGGACAGCTTAGGAGAAAGCGCAGCCCCTCGGGCGGTCCCAGCTGTGCCTTCCCAACCTCTGGAGGAAGAACTAAATGTCAGGTGTCCTAGGAGCTCTTGGCTGGAGTCACACACCTTTTACAGGGGCCCTCTGGGAATTGAAGCCAGGCTGCAGCCCTACTCCCAATCCAGATGCTTCCTTAGTTACAGGATCTGGGAAGAAGCATCCTGAGCCAGGGAGGGGTTTCGGTGGCCAGCCTTTCAACTGAAAAAGTTTTATCACAACTTTAGGGACAATTGGAAAATGAAGGGAAGTGGAGGAAACACCCACAGTTCCACTCCTCGAACATAATTTTCCACGTTTGTTCATTCCCTTTCAGGTATGTTTTCAAAGATATATTTTATATTGAGTTTCATTAATGCATTCAACACGTATTAATAAGCACCTTCAATATGCCAAGCCCAAACAGCCTGCCTTCATGGAGTATAAATCCTCATAGGTAGATGTGTAGAAAATTTTAGTTTGTAAATCACAGGCAATGATCATGTTTTTTCCTGACTCATACTACTCGTATTTCCTGTGTTCTTGGAGACTTGTCATAATGATCATTTTAAACAAATGGAGTGTTTCTTCCGGAGGGTATGCTGTGATTTTCCTAGCCGTTCTCACCTGATTGTTTCTAGTTTGTGGAGCTTATGCATAATCTTGGATAAAATATTTTAGTTCATTTCCTGGATATGAGGTTCCTAAGCCATACCACCTTGTTTTTCCAGATTAAAAGTGTATAATAAGAGAATTTGAAGGAAATAGACAGCACCTCTCTCTAGAAATGGAATTTTGAGTTAGAAGAATAGAGCTGCCACCTTCCTCAGTCCAAAATGGTCCTAGGAAAAGGTGGTGATTTTTATTCATTCAGCAGATGTTACTGAGCACCTGTTGTGTGCTTGGCAGTATTCTTGATGCTAGGGATATGAGGGTGAACGGGCAGATGAAGTCTTTGCCAATGTTGAGCTTGGTGCTGTTGGGAGGGCTTAAATTCTGTGTAGAAAAGGAATATATAGCTGCTTAATTCTTATTGGAAGGGGACTTAAAAATGCTTTCCTTAGGAGCCAAACTCAGTTCCAGCTTTTGTTAATGTTTATCCTACAGTGATGAGATGGTCTCAGCGTTACAAATCTTGAATTTAAATGGTTTGCGTGTGTTTTCTGGGTGCCTGGCTGGCTCAGTTGGTAAGCATGTGACTCTGGATCTTGGGTTTGTGAGTTCAAGCCCCATGCTGCGTGTAGAGATTACTTAAAAATAAAATCTTAAAAAAAATAAGTGGTTTGCTTGTGTTTTGGAACAAGGCAGGTAGGAAAAATGTGTAAGTTTTCCGAAATGACTAGTTGGTATTATATCCTTAGGACCAACAAGAGAAGCTGATCTTGAAATGATTAGGAAAAGAAAGTTATTTCATTTATATTCTTGCCCTTTATCTGTTTTTAAAAACAGCTTTCTTTGAGGTGTAATTGACATATAAAAAACCACATACTTAAAGTGTACAATTTTATAAGTTTAACATATATATACACATACATATACACATACATGCATACCCGTGAAACCATCACCCCAGTCAAGATAGTGGAGATAGTGGAGAGATAGATAGAATCTCTCCAGTGTATTAGCCAGAGTAATCTTAGTTTGTATAAAGTAAAAGTAAATGCTGATTACAGCTGGGACTTTTCACAAACCTACATTTTTTTTTTTCAGGCAGTGAGTAAAGAAATTTATTATTTTTAAATATAAGTCAAATACAGAAAGGCTCGAATGACAACCTAGAATGTATTTTATAAAAAAGCTTATAGTAACTGATTTACATTAAAAATACCATTATAATGGACAAATTAGCTTACAATTAAGTTTTTTAGGGAAGAATATACTTTGGATGTTAAATAGGATCAAAGCGTGGGATACTGTAGAATATAAAGCAGAATTAAAGGGAAATACTCAAAGAGAAGGGAAAAGCTGTCCAACTAGAATGCATGGAGAAAGCATCCTGTGTCTGCTCCCAGGCTAGAGCTAAGCAGCCAGAGTGAACGCTCAGCACACTCTCAAGGAAGCACAGTTCTGCCTTGCACCAGTGCCAGCTGTCACCAGAACAGTGACAGAGGCAACTGGAGGAAGAAGACAGGACATTCCTCTCCCAGCAGTGTAACACCATCACAGGAATGGGTCTATCCGGACAGCTGACTACTGCTGGAAAACAAACCTACATTTTTTTTAAGTGAAACAATTATTTTTACAGATTAAAAGACCATCTTAATTAGGAAAATAAAACATATTCTTTGTAACAAATGCAAACAATACAGAACTGGATAAAACAAAAATTGGGAGTCCCAGACTCTTCCTACAGAGGTAGCTTCCATACTTTTAAAGTCCCATTAAGAAAGAAAAATTGGTGCCAATTCTTTTTTGTTATTTCTGATTTTTGTTATACTTACTGAAAGAATCTGGAGAATCTGGAGAACATGATGCTAAGTGATTTCCTTTGGGGGCATCTGGGTGGTTCAGGTGATTAAGCATCTGCTTTCAGCTCAGGTCATGATCTTGGGGTCCTGGGATGGAGCCCCATGCTGGGCTCCCTGCTCATCAGGAAGCCTGCTTCTCCCTCTCCCTCTGCCATTGCCCAGGCTCAGGCTTGTGCATTCTCTCTCTAATGAATAAATAAAAGTCTTTATTATTATTTTTTTCATCTTAACAAAGCTGCTGTGTGGATTTTTTTTATTATGTTCAATTAGCCGACATATAATACATCATTAGTTTTTGATGTGTTCAACAATTCATTAGTTACGTGTAACAGCCAGTGCTCATCACCACATGTGCCCTCTTTAATACCCATCACCCTGTTACCCCACATACCTACATCTTAATCACATTCAGTTGCATATTTGTCATATGCTTAACTGAGTGTAGTCAGTTACTGAAACCATGGGAATTTGGTTTTTAAAAAATGAGATTTTCAGTAAAGGTGCCGAGACAATTCAATGAGGAAAGAAAAGTCTTCTCAATAAATAGTGTTGGAACAACTGGATATCCACATGCGTATGATGAAGTTGGACCCCTGTCTCTTATCATATATAAAAATTAACTCAAAATGGATCAAACATCCAAGTGTAAGAGCAAAATTGTAAGGCTCAGATGAAAACACAAGTATGTTTTACATAAGTATTTATACATAAGTATAAATCTTTGTGACTTTGGATTAGGCAGTGGTTTTTTAAGACATGACACTGAAAGCACAGGTGGGTGACAAAACAAAAAATAGATAAAATTTAAAACTTCTGTGCTTCAGAGGACACCATCAAGAAAATGAAAAGGCGGTCCACAGTATGTGAAAAATACTTACAAATCATGTATCTGATAAGGGTCTAGTATCTTAAATATCTTGAGTAAGAGTCTTTAACTCTTTATCTTATTTATTATTTTTTTTTTAAGTAGGCTCTATACCCAATGTGGGGCTTGAACTCATGTCCCTGAGATTGAGAGTCACATGTTCTATCAACTGAGCCAGCCAGGTGCACAAAGAGTTCTTTAACTCTTCTAAATAATTGGTAAAATGACAACCCAATTTAAAATGGACAAAAGATTTGAATAGCATTTCTAGAAAGATGATACACAAATTGTCAATAAGAATATAAAAAGGTGTTCAATATCCCTCACTAGGGAGATGTGCATCGAGATCACAATGAGAGGGGCGCCTGGGTGGCTCAGTGGGTTAAAGCCTCTGCCTTCGGCTCAGGTCATGATCCCGTGGTTCTGGGATTGAGCCCTGCATCGGGCTCTCTGCTCAGTGGGGAGCCTGCCCCCCCCACCTCTGCCTGCCTCTCTGCCTACTTGTGATCTCTGTCAAATAAATAAATAAAATCTTAAAAAAAAAAAGATCACAACAAGATACCACTTCTTCCGCTAGCATGGCTATAATTAAAATGAGGGACAGTCAAAAAGATGGCGAGGCTGTGGAGAAACTGGAAGACTTACACTGCTGGGAAAGTAAAATGGTGCAGCCCCTGGCAATTCCTCAGAATATAAAACAATCACCATGTGACCTAGCAGTTCCATTCCTGACTATACTGTACGCCCAAGAGAATTGAAAAGATACGTCCGTGCAAAAACTTGTGCGTGAATGTTGACAATGTCATTCATAATAGCCAACAGGTGGAGATCACCTAAATATCTATCAGCTGATGAATGGAAAAACAAATGTGGTATGTCCAGACAATGGAATATTACTCAGCTGTAAGAAGGCAGGAAACACGGATACATGCTGCAATGAGCACGTATCTGGAGAACATGATGCTAAGTGAAAGAAGCCAGGTACAAAAGGCCACGTATCACATGATTCTGTTTGTATGAAATGTACAGAATAAGAAAATCCATAGAGACGGTCAATTAGTGGTTGCCTAGGGCTGGGGGAAAGAGACAATGGGGACTGATTACTAATGAGTACGAGGTTTCTGTTTGGTGTGAGAAAATGTTCAGGAAATTACATAATGGTGGTAGTTGCAGAATCCTTGTGACTATCCTAAAAGTCACCTATCTGTACATTTCAAAAGGGTGGCTTTTATGGTGTGTGAATCGTATCAAATTAAAAAGAAAAAAGAAAAACAGAGAGTAGATCATCAAGGCCTCAGAAAAAATGTGTGTACGCAATAATGGGGCCAAACCTCATGTTCTTTCTTCAGAGGGGAGCACCTCAGACCCTTACCTAGAGCTGAGCTTTTCTTTCTTTCTTTCTTTTTTTAGATTTATGTATTTATTTGAGAGAGAGAGAGAGCAAGAGGACAGGAGTGGGAGGGGCAGAGGGAGAGGGGAAGAGAATCTCAAGCCGACCTTGTACTGACACGTCCAGAGCTGAAACCAGGATGCTTAACCGGCTGTACCACGCAGGTGCCCGAACAAAGTTTATGTTTAATTTAGATTAAGTTCTAACATCTGGATCATCTGGTTCCTTCGTTGCATACTAAGCCAGTTTATCACAACACTCCTCTAAAAACTGCCCTCCCTCACAGAGCTGGCCCCGGCAGCCAAGGTTATACTATGTGACCTTACCAATTGGGCCACACAGGGAACCTAACCCAATTGGATTCTCTCCTCTGGTACTATGGAACTGGGAGAGAAGCAGCCCTTTGTTCTCTGCAAATGACTAGAACTGAGTTGATGTAACCTTCTGGTTGTGGCAGAGTCACGTCTGTGGATTAGCCCAGCAGGGGAGTTTGCAGAAACAAAAAAGTGAAACAGATAGACAAAGGGACACAGAGGTGAGAGTGACTAAGAAAATGGCCTTTTCGGTTTCTAAGGAGTTTCCATTTCCTGCTTCTGCCCCCTTGGTTTGCTTTGCCACCACTGGCTGATAATAAATGTTCACTTTTCCCCCTTAAGCTAGTATGCTTTGAAATTGAATTGAAAAGACTTTGGCTATGGTAGTAGGTTCCAAGAGGTGAAAAATGTACTGTCACTGGTAATGTGGGCATTAAATGTTTGTGTGAATGCAGCGAATTAAAGGTGGGAGGCACTGCCAACAGGAAAAGCAGTAATAAATTAATAGCCCGTAAAAATAAATAAGTCCCTGTGAAAAGCAGAGCCAAGAACTCCAAAAAGCTCACCATTTATTTGAGAGGCTTGTAGTGGCTGACCTCGGTATACCTGAGGTTACAATGGTCGTGAGCCACAAAAGGCTCATTAGATGAAGCTGTATTTTTTGTTCAGGGGTATCTTTAATGGCAAAAAAATGTTTAAATGAAGTGTTCAGGCATTTAAAGATGTAAGATTCACTTATCTGGCACATAGACATTGTGAAATACATCATTGTATAACATAATGACAGATACATCTAGTCCAAATGAATAATTATATATACCTCCAGAAACAGCATATTCCCTAAATAAAGAACAAGTTGGTAGCAAAAGTGAGGAATAAATTATTTTATAATTTTGCTGTTTCTTTCCCTGGGGAGTCCTTGAGACTGAAGCTGTTATGGAATACAGAAGAAAAAAACAAACAAACCAAAAAACCTGACTCTTCTCTAATAGGCCATGTGCCGATCACAGCTAATCCTCCTCCATACCAGATCAGTGGCTCTCAACCCTATCCCACCCAGTGTCCCTTTAACAGGAAAGGTTTTCTAAAATCTCATTAGGAGCCCTGAAAGAAATTAATATGCACTGTAATCTATCCATACTCAAATATGTGTATATATGTGATATTTGTTTATATATTTGGTTTGCATTTTCATAATTAATGATATTGAATTTTTCACGTGCCAGTCTCTACATCTTGGAGAAATGTCTGTTCAGATCCTTTGCCCATTTTTTCGTTGAATGATTTGCCTCTTTAAATTTTGTGAGTTCTTTATGTATTCTAGGTACAGTTCTTTAACAGATATGTGCTCTGCAGATGTCTTCTCCCATTCAGTGTGGGGGAATTACAGTATTGAAATGGAGAAGATGGGAAGTATGATATTCTTGCAGATGGACTGGATCTATTTCTGTCACTGTGTTTCGAAATCCCAGCACATTTGACATTTGGTCTCAGATGTAAAAAAGACTTCGGAGACCACAGCCTTTGGATGACAACAGAGAGTAGGGGATAGTTCAGGGGGAAAGCTGGGAACTCAAGAGGTGATGAAGCAGTTGTGAGAGCGACCTGTAAGGAGCAAGGTATTCAGGAATGTATCCCATGTGCCAGACACTGTGGGATATGATCATATACTGGTTGTGCATCCTTAGAGCTAGTAACTTTTCAGCATTGTGTTTCTTTATATGTCAAATGGAGATCGGTGTTACTGTGTCAAGTACGATATTGTCTTTATGAAGGACACTGTTAAATGCTTTCTAGGGTTCATTTAATTCAGTCTCTCCTGAAGCATGAGGTGGGCACTGAGGAGTAAACAGACTTTGAGAGCCCATACTAACCGTAGAGTCAGGATTTGAGTCCACATTTGTCTGATTCCAGAATCTTTGCTTTTAACTATTTCATTACATGGCCTTCAGATGTTGTAAAGTCACTTTGTTTGCTCTAAATCATCGTGTAATGTTATGTGGGATTGTTTTTATGGTTCTGTTGCCTGCTGTGTACTAAGAGTAAGGGATAATGATGTTTACGGGGATCAACTTGACATGGGAGAAACCTTGCTTGTAGAGATGATAGTTACTGGAAACCCATATGTTTTGTCCTGTTCCCTGATATGAGCATACAATGTAACCAAATATCTTTCAAATTTACTTATGAACTATTAGATTCTAAATATTTGGAAGGATTATACAACAGACTCAGGAAAATAAGACCCAAAGATATGGTCTCATTAGTGTCAAGTCTCATAACTTTCTAAGATGGTGTCTTAATGACTGTTGGAGGCAGAATAATGCCCTGCATCCCGGAATCCCGTCATAATCCAGGAAACTTGTGACTTTGTTACCTTCTGTGGCAAAAGGGACTTTGCCAATGTGATTAAGGATTTTGAGATGGGGAGATTGTCCTGGATTATCCAGGTGAGTTTATTCACAAGGGTCCTTTAAAAACTGGACAGGAGGGGCTGAAGCATCAGTCAGAAAAGGCCTGTGACAACAGCAGCACAGGTCAGAGTGATGAGATTGCTAGCTAGGGGCCATGAGCCAAGGAATGAGGCTGGAAAAGGCCAACAGGTGAATTCCCTGTAGAGCCTTCAAAGGAATGCAGCCCTGCGAAGGCCTTGACTTTATGAGCCCACAAGACCCATTTTGGGTTTCTGACCTCCAGAACTATATAATGATATATTTGTATTGTTTTAAGCCACTAAATTTGTGGCAGTTTGTTATAGCACCAATAGGAAATGAATACAGTTACTAACTCCGTAGAAATATTATGAATATAAGAGTTGTAATTCAGATTGAGCTAGAAAGGATTTTATTTACCATTAATGATTTTAGTCACTAATCTCTGGACAGTTTGGTTTGTTTTCCTTCTGGGAGGATTTTGGTGTAAGTTTTTCTATGTACACTCAAATATGTGGCAAGGGACCAGGGCATGAGGGAGAAGTGCAGAGCTAACTCAATTAGATAAATGATTATTCCCAAACAAAATAAGTTTTACTTATTTTATTTATTTATTTATTTTAAAGATTCTATCTATTTATTGGCAGAGAAAATGAGAGAGCACAAGCAGGGGGAACAGTGGGGAGAGAGAGGGAGAAGCAGACTCCCTGCTGAGCAGGGAGCCTGATTCAGGGCTCAATCCCAGGACCCTGGGATCATGACCTGAGCCAAAGCCAGATGCCCAACCATCTGAGCCACCCAGGTGTCCCCAAAAGAAGTTTTATAAGCATGGGGGGAAAAAAAAAACACCCTCTCACCCAAACGAAATGAGAGCTTTAAAAAAATTCAAGACCATTTGTGTGAATTTGGATTTTTTTCTCTTAAAAAATAAATGGAAAAGTAAAGAGTTTTAACAGAGTAAAAACGTTTGCCCCACTTAATAGTTTTGTGGTAACTAGGTAGGAATCCTATTCAGTGGTAGAAAAAGATACTGTGGTAGGTGATGTAAAGGGACAAAGGCTGCAAAGCACACATGTTTAACTTTAGAAGTTTAACTTTAGAATCCCACTCAGGATGTTTGTGGTACAGCTTAAACCAAGGGAGGTCAATCCTTATGTGATAACCATCCCAGTTTGCCTAGGACTGAGATGGGATTTTCAGTGCTAAAACTGGGGAAGTCCCTGGCAAACAGGGTGAGTTGGTGACCCTTGGAAGGACTAAGTCATCTAGCTTCAGGAAGGCTCATGATAGCATGGACCCTGAGCCAGGCCCCCACCAGGGATGGACACTGCTTACCACACATCCCCTCCCCACCATCCCGCCCCGGGGTCCGCCTCAAGCGTCATTCTTAAGAGACTTGTCCTGGTTAAACTTGAATTAGATCTGTTAAAAAGCAGAAGGGGTTACCGCAAGAAGCAGGGATGCTTTCTAAGAAACGTAGTCTCTAAACCTGACGTTTCCTGATTCTACATCAAACAACTTCAGGCTTATCTGGAAGTCTGAAGAAAAATGAAACAAAACAGTAGCAAGAACAAAAAGCATCAAGAGTGTACTTTTTTTTTTTTTTTAAGATTTTATTTATTTATTTGACAGACAGAGATCACGAGTAAGCAGAGAGGCAGGCAGAGAGAGAGGAAGGGAAGCAGGCTCCCTGCGGAGCAGAGACCCTGGGATCATGACCTGAGCCAAAGGCAGAGGCTTAACCCACTGAGCCACCCAGGCTCCCCAAGGGTGTACTTTTTATGGGACTTGTCTCATAATGAAAACCCATCTCCTTTGTGCTCTAGTGAAGACAGTTTTCTGGAATATACAGATTGTGTGTTAATCTTCCCCAGCCCCCAATGATCATTGTATTTTATTAGCCAAGGAACAGTCTCTATTAGATCTAAATCCAACACAAGGGAACCCAGGTTTCTTTGGCAAAAGAAACACAAAACTTTCTATTCCAAAAACCACCTACATGTGAGTGATACTTAAAGGACTTAAAGTCTTATTTTACAGTTGAGTTAAAGCTCCGTCTCATTAGTTTTTGATAAAACACTCTGGAAATGTTGCCTTTTTCTTATTATTATGCCCCCTCCTGTCCTAAGAGATCTGGTAATAATTGGTGGCTAAGAGAGAAACGAAAGCACAGAGGTAAGGACCCGTCAGACTCCAAAAACGTCGACCTGATCATAACATTCTGAATTTCTGTTGTCTGGATGCCGATAGCAATAATCTCTAAATTCATATAAGCAAACCACAAAGCCTTCTCTTGGGATAATCCCAGGTCTTTTCTGTCCTTACGTGTGGTCTGTGACAACTGTGTACCTGAGTAGTCTGGTAACTCTGAAGTGTTAGGTGTGTGTGCTGTGAGCCGCGCTGAGATCTGTGAGGTGTGTAGAGCGCCCCGTGGGTCAGCTCAACCAAGAGCAAGTGTTTGTGGAGGACGGCATCTTATCTCTACAGTTGCTTCCCCTTTTCTGTTTTATCATTTCTCTCTTAGTAGGAAATTAAATGGGAAGTGGGGTGATAAGCTACAGTCATTTTTTGGAGTCAGCTGAGGGTAAATGTTGCCTCTTTCCTGCCCTGAGAATTATCCAGAAGGCTCTTCTCATGCTTCTTGCAATTAGCCTCTTTATTAGGGGTGGGATCCATTGGCCTCAGCCTTCTGTTTGGCTCAAATCTGCCATTTGGCTTTGGTTTTGGTCTTAGCCTCTGGAAACCCAAGTAGTCATATGATTACTTCAACGTCATTTCTGGCCTCTCCAAACTCGTACGCCATCATGAATGTGGGATTGTATAAGTAACCACTGTCTCCAGCCAGTGTCGATGTCAGCAATATGAATGAAGCTTGTTACTATGATGTTGTTAATACATTAATATTCACTTTTGAATGTAGGTGAGCATTCTAGTTGTAACTGGAATGAAAAAAGTCTCCTTAGGTTCTTTATATGTTGAAATTTTGTCAGTGCTTGAAATATACACTTAGATTTATAACTAAAATGAAATAATGATTGAAACGATTTCATTTTCCAAAATAATAACTAAGAACTCTCAAATAGTTTAATAAAACAATTGCTGGACAGACTATTAGGAGAGGTTTTTGGTGACTAAGTAATAATTTGAATAAGAGTAAAGGCATATGGGTGCCTGGGTGGGTCAGTCGGTTGAGCTTGATTTCAGCTCAGGTCATGATCTCAGGGTCCTGGAATCAAGGCCCCAGTTGGACTCCATGCTCAGTGGGAAGCCTGCTTGAGATTCCCTCTTCCCCGCCCCCCGCCCCTCCACCACCTCTCTTTCTCTCTAAATTAAATACTTAAAAAAGAATAATAAAGGCCTAAAGATATTAGATATTTAAAATACCAGTGAAGAAAATCTGTAACTTACTCTTGAAAATATTCAGATAGTATCTTCAAGCAGTATGCAGAGCTTCAGTTTATGGGATCATCTCCATGAAATTACATCATTATCAGAAACTCAGTTTTCAAGTACAGAAGTTGAGGAGGATATGTCTTTACCATGATGATATGGCATCTAGAGGGAAGGAAAATTTGATAATTTTGTGGCGACATCTCGGTCAGCAGTGCCCTATTCTGGCAAAGCAGCCAAAAGTATCTTAGCTCTAGTTTTGAAACGTTAAATGGTGAACCTCTAATCAATATCCAGATATTCAGTGGACCAATCACAAGGACAGCCCTAAGGAATTAATGTTCCTATATTATAAAAATCAAACTTTAAAATTTGATTAGTAAAATACAGTAATAAAATTGAAATAACAAACCTTTGGAAAATCTTCAGATTTATTCTTGTACTTATGGCAGTGATATTGGGCTGTGGTTATTGATTTTAACACTCAGCCATCTGGCCAAGTGTGTATTTGGCTGGTGTGTAACGTGTATGGTATGTATGTGTATTCACATAACATAAAATCAACTTTTTTTTAGATTTATTTATTTATTTTAGAAAGAGTGTGAGCGTTGGTGGGGGAGGGGCAGCAGGAGAGGGAGGGAGAGTCTTAGCAGACTTTATGCTGAGCATGGAGCTTCACAGCCTGAGATCATGACCTGCGCAGAAACCCAAAATTGGATGCTTAACCAACTGCCACCCAGGCGCCCCTAAAATTAACTATCTTAAAATGAACAATTCAGTGGCATTTAATACACACACAATGTTGTGCAACCCCTTCCTTTATCTAGGTCCGGATCACTTGTATCCCCCGCCAAGGAAACCCTACACCCATTAGGCAGTAATTCCCCCTTTCCCTCTCCCTCCCAGGTCCTGACACTTGCCCATCTGCTCTCTGTCTCTGTGGAGTCACCTAGTCTGCATAGTTCATGTAAATGGAATCCTACAACAAGTGACATTTTATGTCTGGCTTCTTTCATTTAGCATCGTGTTTTGAGGTTCATCCACATGATAGCATGCATCAATATTTCATTCCTTTTTATGGCTGAATAATATTCCGTTGTATGGATATATCACATTTGTTTATCCACTGTTTACATAATGGGCGTCGGGGTTGCTTTCACCTTTTGGCTAGCGTGAACAGTGCTTCAGAGAATGCGTAGGTACAAGTATTAGTCTGAGTCCCTGTTTTCTATCCTTGCTGTATACACCTAAGAGGGGAATTACTGGGTCATACTGTAATTCTGTGCTTAACTTCTTGTGGGACCACCAAACTGATCCCCCCCGTTATTCTTCATACCCAAGTTGTGTGCACAGTTGTCTGCTGAGCTAGAAATTCATAGTTTCTTTGAGTGGCTCCCCAGATAACCATGGTGTGGTAACACTGTGTCGCTGGGAGGATCAGATTCCAGAGACCTTTGCCAGGATTTACAAGTTGTCCTTGTACCTGGGCAAATCTGCTGAAGACAAACGCAAACATCTGTGCTAGGAAAAACTCACCCGACCTCAGTTATGCTGGCTTATGGGGGACATTCCTCTGTGCAGTCATCAAATACTTACTCAGCATGTGGTGTTTATCGGGACCCAAATAGGCCAAAATCTCTGCCTCAGGAAGCTTACATTCCAGTGTCAGGAGACAGGCAGCAGACAATAAAAATAATAAGTAGGGGCAGTCAGAGAAGGCCACACAAATTTATTAGCCTGTCGTTGTTTATAATTCTCTTAATATTGAAAAAATTTTTTCTGTTTTGACTGTCATTAAGTTCTCTTTTTCTTTTTTTAAAAAAATATTTATTTATTTGACAGAGATCACAAGTAGGCAGAGAGGCGGGCAGAGAGAGAGAGAGAGAGAGAGAGAGAGAAGGAAGCAGGCTCCCTGCGGAGCAGAAAGCCCGATGCGGGGCTCGATCCCAGGACCCCGAGATCACGACCCGAGCGGAAAGCAGAGGCCCAACCCACTGAGCCACCCAGGCGCCCAGTTCTCTTTTTCTGTAGTTTATTGACTTCTTTTTCTTAGACACACATCTCTGACAAGACTTCTGTCTTTTTACTTTTTTCACAGAACCAGCTTTTAGTTTTGTTAGTTGTCTCAGTTGTTTGGTATTTCATTGACTTCTGCTCCAAGAGTTATTATTTCCTTCTTGTTTCTTTCAGTTGATTCTGCTGCTCCTTTTCCAGGGTTTCAGGTCGAATGCTTGGGCCCCTGTCTTTTTGAACCTTCCTTGTTTCCTGATAAATGTATATAGAGCTATACGTTTCCCTTTAAAGTAGTGCTTTCGCTGTGTCCCACCAGTTTTGACATGTGCTGTTTTCATTATCACTCAGTTTTACACATTTCCAAAAGTCACTTAGCAGTATGTTATTTGGCTTCCGCATAGTTTTAAAATCCATCTTTAAAAAATGAATTTCTTGGGGCGCCTGGGTGGCTCAGTGGGTTAAGGCCTCTGCCTTCGGCTCAGGTCATGATCCCAGGGTCCAGGGATCGAGCCCCACATCGGGCTCTCTGCTCAGCAGGGAGCCTGCTTCTTCCTCTCTCTCTGCCTGCTTCTCTGCCTGCTTGTGATCTCTGTCTGTCAAATAAATAAATAAAATCTTTGAAAAAAAAAATAAAAGTCTATTTCTTAAAAAAAAAAAAAAAATGAATTTCTTGGGTCGCCTCGGTGGCTCAGTCATTAAGCATCTGTCTTCGGCTCAGGTCATGATCCCAGGGTCCAGGGATCGAGCCCCACATTGGGCTCCCTGCTCAGTGGGAAGCCTGCTTCTCCCTCTCCCTCTGCTCGTGTTCCCTGTCTCTCTGTCAAATAAATAAATAAAATCTTTTTAAATAAATAAATAAGGAATTTCTCATTTCATTGAAATGCAGTTGGAGAGCCTAGTCTGTATCATATTGATTGCTGAAGTGATTCATGTCTGCTTTTGTCCATGCTCCATGTGCACTTTAAAAGAATGTGCATTCATGGCTGGGTGTTGAAATCTCTATAAGTCTCTTAGCTGAAGGGAGGCCCTCTCTAAGGGAGTACATTTAAGCTGAGATTTGAATGTCAAAAAGAGCCGCCTCTGGAAATCTGGGAAGAAAGGATCCCAGGCAGAGGAGATACAGGTATAAAGGCCCTGAGGTATGAACAAGCATTGTATGTCCCAGGAGCAGAAAGGGGGCAGTATGAATGGAGTGTAGTGGGCAAGGAAGAGAGTAAAGTGAGCTAAGATCCTGAGAGGAAGCCAGGGCCCGGATCAGGTAAAGCCTTAGAGGCTATTGTATGGATTTTTTATTTTATTTTATTTTATTTTATTTTATATTTTATTTTTTTTTTTTATTTTTATTTTTTTTTTTAAAGATTTTATTTATTTATTTGACAGAGAGATCACAAGCAGGCAGAGAGGCAGGCAGAGAGAGAGGAGGAAGCAGGTGGGCTCCCTGCTCAGTGGGAAGCCTGCTTCTCCCTCTCCCTCTGCTCGTGTTCCCTGTCTCTCTGTCAAATAAATAAATAAAATCTTTTTAAATAAATAAATAAGGAATTTCTCATTTCATTGAAATGCAGTTGGAGAGCCTAGTCTGTATCATATTGATTGCTGAAGTGATTCATGTCTGCTTTTGTCCATGCTCCATGTGCACTTTAAAAGAATGTGCATTCATGGCTGGGTGTTGAAATCTCTATAAGTCTCTTAGCTGAAGGGAGGCCCTCTCTAAGGGAGTACATTTAAGCTGAGATTTGAATGTCAAAAAGAGCCGCCTCTGGAAATCTGGGAAGAAAGGATCCCAGGCAGAGGAGATACAGGTATAAAGGCCCTGAGGTATGAACAAGCATTGTATGTCCCAGGAGCAGAAAGGGGGCAGTATGAATGGAGTGTAGTGGGCAAGGAAGAGAGTAAAGTGAGCTAAGATCCTGAGAGGAAGCCAGGGCCCGGATCAGGTAAAGCCTTAGAGGCTATTGTATGGATTTTTTATTTTATTTTATTTTATTTTATTTTATATTTTATTTTTTTTTTTTATTTTTATTTTTTTTTTTAAAGATTTTATTTATTTATTTGACAGAGAGATCACAAGCAGGCAGAGAGGCAGGCAGAGAGAGAGGAGGAAGCAGGCTCCCCTAGAGAGCAGAGAGCCCGATGCGGGGCTCGATCCCAGGACTCTGAGATCACGACCTGAGCCGAAGGCAGCGGCTTAACCCACTGAGCCACCCAGGCGCCCCTATATTTTATTTTTTAAAAGATTTATTTATTTGAGAGAGAGAGAGAGCACGGATGGAGGGTGGTGAGGGGAAGGGTCAGAGGGAGAGAGAGTCCCAAGCAGACTCCCTGCTGAGTGTAGAGCCTGGTGTGGGGCTTGATCTCATGACCCTGAGATTGGGACCTGAGCTGAAACCAAGAGTTGGATGTTTAACCAACTGAGCTACCCAGGCGCCCCATGGACTTTTGGTTTTAATTAACACAGTACATTCATTGACCACTTACCAGGTGCTGTGCTAAGCAATTTATATAAGCTGAACGTGAAGTACAAATTGATCACATTTTATTTTATTTTATTTTTTTGAAGATTTTATTTATTTTATTTGTCAGAGAGAGAGAGAGAGAGCACACAAGCAGGGGCAGGAGCAGGCAGAGAGAGAAGCAGACTCCCTGCTGAGTAAGGAGTCCAGTGTGGGACTCGATCTCAGGACCCTGGGATCATGAACTGAGCTGAAGGCAGACAAGACACTTAACCGACTGAGCTACCCAGGTGCCCCTGATCTCATTTTATACAATAGAGGAATCACCTTGATATTAAAAGTACCTTAGTGATCATATTTAGCCCTGTCCTTTCCTTTTGTAAATAAGAAAACTGAGATAGCGTCTCGAGGATTCTCATAGCTAGTTGTTTGCGGCCCAGGCTCTGGACATCCCTGTCTCTTTGATAGATAAGCTCCTAAAAAGGAGAACTCCATTTTTATATAATTTCATTGAAATGTTACTGAAGAGAATCTTACCTTGTTAGGAACCCTCTGTAAACCAGAGGTCCCTTTTACCCATACTATGTGTGGATTTTGTACGTCTAGATTTTTACTGATCAGTTTTATTTCAAGTAAGTGCCCCACAGGAACTCCTTCCTCTCCTAAAACACTCTGCTCCCTCTAATTTTACCCTTCTGCTGCAGGCTGACATTTGGATGTGTTTCTATGAGGCAGCAGCTTCACTGCCCTCTCTTCTCCTAGGGGCCACCTTCATTTCCAGGACGACCCATCTCACCCTTTTTTGATGAGGCCTCTGTGGCACATTCAAAAGCCTCCACATCACAGAGACACTCGGTAATTGCCCATTGGCATTGCCTGGCTGCCTGCATGCGGGTTTTCCCACCTCACCCACCTTCGAGGCCAAGCCACTTTGGCCTCCTGGCAACATAGGGGCAAATGTGGATGGACCCTGAGCAAGCAAAGCTGAATCCGGGGGCTGCGCCAGGCTGTCCTCACTCCCAATGGCCACTGTGCCCATTAGATGCCTGCCTGCCTACGAGCCTAACTCAACCCAGGGGTCAGCAAGTGCCCTTGTGAACCTTGTCCTGTGGTGCTTTATCTGAACTTGAAGGCAGAGTTATGCCCATCAGAAAAGGAGATATTTTTTCCCTGATGGTGGACGGCAAAGTGAATGCCTCGGGCTGGGTCAGTGCTTGACTTCCACCCTAAGAAAGCCAAAGGTGAGATTTATCTCCGTGAAACACCGGCTTATCTCTTCTTCCTTGCAGGTCCTTGCAAATACTCTTCTGGCTTGCTGGCCCTTCTGGGGATCTCCACTGTAATATTTTCTTACACGACACATATTACATGATTTTGGAAGGTATGAGGAAATCTGAATAGCAAGCGGCCTCAGCCTTCATCTGAGACTCAGACCGAAAGAATGTAGAGATGCTGCAAAGGAAGTATCTATTTTTAATGCTATAAAGAAATATCCACAAAATATAAAAATTGTACAGTTGCCTATGCATTACTTTTTATTTTTGTTTTTGGCAATTTAAAAAATTGTAAATGTACATAAATTTTATTTTAACTATTTTTTGTTTTAAAGATTTTATTTATTTATTTGACAGAGAGAAAGATCACAAGTAGGCAGAGAGGCAGGCAGAGAGAGAATTGGAAGCAGGCTCCCTGCTGAGCAGAGAGCCTGATGCAGGGCTCGATCCCAGGACCCTGGGATCCTGACCTGAGCCGAAGGTAGAGGCTTAACCCACTGAGCCACCCAGGCGCCCCTATTTTAACTATTTTTAGTTGTACATTTCAGTGGCATTAAGTATATTTACAATGTTGGGCAACCGTCCGTCACCATCCATCTCTAAAACTTTTTCATCATCTCAAATAGAGGCTCTGTACCCATTAAACACTTTCTATTTCCCTCTCCTGCGAGTGTCTGGTAACCTTTATTCTGTTTTCTGTCTGTGGATTTGCCTGTTCTGGATATTTCATATAAACAGAATGGTACAGTATGTGGCTTCTTGTCTGACTTATTTCACTCAGCATCATGTTTTTAAGGTTCATCCATGTTGTACAATGTATCAGAACTTCATCCCATTTTATGGCCAAAGAATATTCCATCATATAGATAGATCCCATTTTGCTTATCTACTCATCTGTTGGTGGACACTGGGTTGTTACCATCTTTTGGTGATTGTCAGTGGACATTTGTGTACAGGTGTCTGTTTGAGTCCCTGCTTTCAATTCTTTGGGGTATATACCTGGAAGTGGAGTAACTGGATCCTGTGGAAATTCCGTATTTAAGTATTTGAGGAACTGCCAAGTTCATGCATTACGTTTTATATTCAGAATACATTTGTCACAATTAAAAAGAAAGAAGGGAGGGGCGCCTGGGTGGCTCAGTCTGTTAAGCGTTTGCCTTCGGCTCAGGTCAGGATCCCGGGGTCCTGGGATTGAGTCCCATGTCAGGTTTCCTGCTTAGCAGGGTGTCTGTTTCTCCCTCTGCCTCTGACCCTCCCCCCTGCTCATGCTCTCTCTCTTTCAAATAAATAAATAAAATCTTTACAAAAAAATAAAGAAGGCAGGTGTATTTGGTAGCACTGTCATAACAAAGCACCACAGACAGAATGATTTAAGCAATAGACATCTGTTTCCCCACAATTCTGGAGGCTGAAAGTCTGAGATCTTGGTGTTGGCTTCTCTCCTTGTCCACGCCCACATCGTCACATGATTTCCCCTCTGTGTCAGTGTCTTAATCTCTTCTTAGAAAAACACCAGTCAGATTGGATTAGAGCTCATTTTACCTTAATTACCTCATTGAAGACTACATCCCCAAATCCAGCCCTGTTCTGAGATGACGGGGAGTTAGGACTTCAGTGTATGCATCAGTGGAGGGGGGCTGCAAAATTTAACCCATAACAGTGGGCAAAGAGCCAGCCATAGGCCAACTATTCATTGACTTCCCCAAACAAACCATGGTAGAGGAAAACCGGAAGGATGGTTTTTAATTTTGATTTTTGGATTTCAGGAAATGGCATTGACCTTTTCTGATATTCCTCAATTGATTTCTCATTATTCAGGGCATATTCCAATGAGGAATGAGGAGGCCCTTCTTTGTCTTCCTTTTTTTTTTTTTTTAAGATTTTTATTTATTAGGGGCGCCTGGGTGGCTCAGTAGGTCAAGCATCTGCCTTTGGCTCAGTTCATGATCCCAGAGTCCTGGGATCAAGTTCCTCATCGGGCTCCTTGCTCAGCGGGGAGCCTGCTCCTCTGCCTGCTGCTCCCCCTACTTGTGCTCTCTTTCTCTCTTTCGACAAATAAATCTTTTTAAAAAAATATTTTTATTATTTGAGAGGGAGCGAAAAAGCATGTGTGAGCGTAGTAGGGATGGGCAGAGGGAGAGAGAATCTCAAGCAGAGTCCCTACTGAGCACAAAGCCGGGTGTGGGGCTCGATCTCACAACCCTGAGATCAGGACCTGAGCCAAGACCAAGAGTTAGACATTTAACCAAGTGAGCCACCCAGGCTCCCCTTCTTTGTTTTCTTAAATGTACATTCAGGATTAAAGGTTCTTTAACAACTACTATCTGTGCCGGACATAAAAGAGAGAGCTCTAATTAAAGGCTCACATTCTCCTTAAGGAAAAACGTCACACAGATGTGTTCTGCCTTGAACATCTCTCAATATCATGTGCTCTCCTTCTTTGGCATCATTTTAAGTTGTCGCATGAGGCTGTATTACATGAGTGTGCCGTCATTTATTGGACTAACCCCCTTTTGTTGGATCTAAAGGAATTTAACAAAATTCTTTCTTCTATCCCCACCTCCAAATTAGTAGTTCAGGTTGCTTACTGAATCACTCCTCTATGATCCCAGGTGACTTCCTAAGTAATTTCCCATCCCAGGGTTTCTCTCTAGCCAACATCCTCGTGGCTGCCTGAAGGATGTTCTTGTTTGTTTGTTTGTTTTCCTTAAAGATTATATTTTTCATTTGTCAGAGAGAGGGAGAGAGAAAGAACGAGCATGCGCACAAGCAGGGGGAGCAGCAGGTAGAGGAAGAAACAGGTTTCCTGCTGAACAAGGAGCCGGATGCAGGGCTGGATCCCAGGACCCTGGGATCATGACCTGAGCGAAAGGCAGACTCTTAACTGACTGAGCCACCCAGGCATCCCTGCCTGAAGGATGTTCTTTTTGTTTGTTTGTTTGTTATTAACCTATAATGAATTATTTTCCCCAGGGGTACAGGTCTGTGAATCATCAGGCTTACACATTTCACAACACTCACCATAGCACATTCCCTCCCCAATGTCCATAATCCCACCACCCACTCCCTACCCCCACCCCCAGCAACCTTCAGTTTGTTTTGTGAGATTAAGAGTCTCTTATGCTTTGTCTCCCTCCCGATCCCATCTTGTTTGATTTTTTCCCTCCCTATCCCCCATGACCCCCCACTCTGCCTCTCAAATTCCTTATATCAGAGAGAACATGTGATAATTGTCTTTTTCTGATTGACTTATTTCATTTAGCATAATACCCTCTAGTTCCATCCACATCGTTGCAAATGGCAAGGTTTTGTTTCTTTTGATGGCTGCTTAGTATTCCATTGTATATATATACCACATCCTGAAGGATGTTAACTCACTGCTTTCCTTGTGTCCCTGTCAGCCCAAGAATGGCTCTTTCTTGACTTTGCAATTGGTCCAAACACTTCTGCCTTTTTTTCCTTCCCCAGGATTTTCTGCACATCAGTCTCTTTTCTTCATCTTCTACTTTCTTCCCATTCTGGGGAGCTAGCCAGGTCTCCCAGCAATTTGAGTACATACCATACGCGTTTCTTTCTGGGCCTGGCTCGTGCTGTTGTTCCTTTCAAGAGTGGCTCTTCTCCTCCCACCAGATGATGTTTCTAGCCTCTTCATCTAGGGAGGGCCAGCTCCTGTCTCGAGAGCTTCACAAACTCCCTGTAGTTACCCTTGCCTATATGGATTTTGCCTTTCTTTGCAGTTTTGGTTCAGTGAGATGGGCCCACACAGTTCATGAAGCAGTAAGAAAACAAGGCTTTGTCCCTCCCTGGATAGACTTAGAAGACAAGGATGTGTTGTAAATGTCCCCGCCACACCGGCCATATGACAGTTCTTGGAACATGCTCACTTTTTTTCCCACTTCAGTGTTTGCCCTTGCTGTCCCTCTGTTCCTCCAACTCGTCCCAGCCAGCTTCTTCCTGACATTCGGATCTAGCTTAAATGTCACTTCCTTGGAGAGGCCATCCCTGATCCCTATCAGAAGTAACCCCATTGTTTCTGTTACGGCATGCTGCTTGTTTTTCTTATGCCCTTTACCCCAAGGTGTTCTCATCTCATTTCTTTATACATCGCTCACCCGCTTTCTTCACTGCACCTAACCTCCTGGACAACCTGGCTTGTTCACCTGTTTATCCCTAGTACCTGCATAGTGCCAAGATGGGCAGTAAATGTTTACTGAGCGATTAGTGAGATAGGATGGAATGGGGGCAGAAAAGGGGGACATGGACAGGGGACATGGAAGCTGTCACTTGAATTTCTGGCTTGGGAGATTGAGCTGATGGCAGGTGGTGTTACTACTAACTGAGCTTGGGATTTCTGGAGGAGCATCTGTGGCTGAGGTGGAGCGAGCAGAGGTAGTGACTTCTCCTTTGTACTCATTCGATTTGCCTCCAAACTATTTCAGTGGAATATTTAGAGGTTATTAAATAGGCACCATCCAAATCACAGTAATAGCTAGCATAGTTAGACATATGGTTAAACTTTAAAAAATAATAATAGCTAACATTTTTAAAAATTTAACTTTATTTTTTTATTAACATATAATGAATTATTAGCCCCAGGAGTACAGGTCTGTGAATTGTCAGGCTTACACAATTCCCAGCACTCACAATAGTACATGCCCTCCCCAATGTCCGTAACCCAGCCACCCTAAGATTTATTTTAGAGAGAGTGCAAGTGGGAGGGACAGAGGGAGAGGGAGAGAATCTTTTTAAATTAAATTAAATTATTTTATTTATTTGTTTGAGAGAGAGAGAGAGCAAGCACAAGCAGGTAGAGGAGCAGAGGGAGAGGGAGAAGCAGGCTCTCCCACTGAGCAGGGAGCATTGACTCGGAGCTTTGACCCCGGGATCATGACCTGAGCCAAAGGCAGACGCTTAACCAACTGAGCCACCCAGGCACCCCCTTTTTAAAATTTATTTATTTATTTATTTTAAAGATTTTATTTATTTATTTGACACAGAGAGATCACAAGTAAGCAGAGAGTCAGGTGGGGGGGGAGGGGAGGCAGGCCCCCTGCTGAGCAGGGAGCCCAATGAGGGGCATGATCCCAGGACCCTGAGACCATGACCTGAGCTGAAGGCAGAGGCTTAAGAGAGAGAGCACACTCATCGTGAGCAAGGGGAAGGGGCAGAGAGAGAAGCAGGCTCCCCAATGAGTAGCAAGTCTGATGTGGGGCTCTATTCCAGGACCTTGAGATCAGGGCCTGAGCCAAAGGCAGGTCCTCAACCTACTGAGCCACCCAGGCGCCCCAAGAGAAAATCTTAAGCAGACTCTGAGCTGAGCCTGGAGCCTGACACGAGGCTCAGTCTTATGCCTCTGAGATCATGACCTGAGCTGAAACCAGTCGGACACTTAACCAACTGTGCCACCCATGTGTTCCCAATAGCTAACATTTATTGAGAGCTTATTTTGTAACAGGCAGTGAGCAGGGTGCTCTACATATATTTACACTTACGACATTTAAGACTTACAACAACCTTGGACACAAAGATGCAACTGAGGATTCTAACCATTAGATGAGCTGCCTGAGTCCTCTTAGCTAATTTGTGACTCAGGATTTGACTCTAGGTGGTCAGTTTCCAGAGTCTCTCTCCACTGTACCACCATGCTGGAAGAGGCATGTAATGGACCCAAAGCCAAGATGAGTCCTTTGCCTTTGAGGAGCTTATTTTTTGCTTGGGGAATAAAATATAACTCCTAACTTACTATACTGACCAGGCTTGCATTAAGCACTCATTCAAGCCTGTCAAGTATGGCAATTATTTGGTTAAAATGGCCAGTCAGTATTGGGTGCCTCATCTGCTGATTTCAGAAGACCCAGTCTCATGTGACCTTGACAATTAAGAGGAACTAAGGATGTTAGGGATGCAAAATCCTCTCCACAGATCATCATTTATTTTGGAAACATAATTTATAACCCTTTATAACGCAACTGGAAAAGAGGAAACTAAAAGATCACAGTAAAAGCCAAAGAAGATAGTGATGTCTAGATCTCTTCAAAAGAGAGTCAGAGTCAGTCAGGGGGCACTTGGGATTCCCAGAATGATAACTGCATGGGATTAGAATATGTGTTAAGAAATATACAAGCAGGGGCGCCTGGGTGGCTCAGTGGGTTAAAGCCTCTGCCTTCGGCTCAGGTCATGGTCTCAGGGTCCTGGGATCGAGCCCCGCGTCATGCTCTCTGCTCAGCGGGGAGCTTGCTTCCTCCTCTCTCTCTGCCTGCCTCTCTGCCTACTTGTGATCTCTCTCTGTCAAATAAATAAAATCTTTAAAAAAAATTAAAAAAAAAAAGAAATATACAAGCAGCAGGAAGTAAAACCACATGCAGTGCACCCATTGCTTAATTTTTTTTTAAAGATTTTATTTATTTATTTGACGGACAGAGATTACAAGTAGGAGGAGAGGCAGGCAGAGAGAGAGGAGGCTCCCCGTAGAGCAGAGAGCCCAATGTGGGGCTCGATCCCAGGACCCTGGGACCATGACCCATGGGCCGAAGGCAGAGGCTTTAAACCACTGAGCCACCCAGGCACCCTGCTTAATAAAAAAAAAAAAAAAAAAAAAAATTAAAAAGAAGAGTTTTCTAAAAAAGATTTCAATTGTGTCATTAACTACAGGAGTTAGTCTAGTCTCCTTAGGTTGAGGCATCCATGCCAGAAGATTGTCCTCCACTTCAGGTGCCAGTCGCAAGTCCCAGGGTGTCCCCTGTACCTCAGACCAAGTGGCTGTAAATTGGGGGTTTCCATAACCCTGTTCTCAGGTTTGGTCATTTACCATAATGGTGCACAGAACTCAGGGAAACCATTTTTTGTATTTACTCGTTTATTATAAAGGATACAGACTACAACCAGATGAAGAGGCAAGGTCCAAAACAGTCCTGAGCACAGATGTTTCTGTCCCTGTGGAGTTGGGGTGCGCCACACTCCTAGCATGTAGATGTGTTCATTGATTCAGGAGTTCTCCAAATTTCGTAATTGAGACTTTTTTAGGAGGGCTTTATCACGTGGGCGCAATCAATTTTTAACTCCATTTCCAACTCCTCTCCACTCTAGAGGATGAGAGAATGGGGCTCAAAGGCCTAAGCTTCTGATTGTAGCTTGGTCTTTCTGGCAGCCAGCCCCCATCCTGAAGTTTGGAGCCCACCAAGAGTTGCGTTGTTAGAACACAAGACATTCTTATCACCCAGCAGATTCTGAGGGATTTAGGAGCTCTATGTCAGGAATTGGGAGCAGAGACCAAATATATATCTTATAATGTCATAGTTCCTCAAAATATATGTTGAATGAAAGTGTCAATGCCTAGCCGTGATTTGGGGATCTTCTGAGAAAAGGAAGTAGAAGGAACACTTCAGTAATCATAAATTATACATTATCTTTTATAATTAAAACAATGATATTTTTATTATCAAAACATATTATCTAGTTAAGACATGTGAATACCAAACTAGAATTAGGATGTATTTAAAAACTGGTGCCCTGTGAAGAGAGAAATGCAAGTTCATTACCAATTCTACATGAAACCAGCTAATGTTACAAGAAAGATCTCTAATACGGACATGAAATAGTGAATGCTGGGCAATTACCCTATAGAATAATGGGCTTAAGTACAAGAAAACAGATCCTATAAAGTGCGATTCTCCTTGGGATGCCTTTGCTGATGACATTAGTTTTTGCAGTCGACTAAAAACCAGATACAAATAAGATGCACGTTATTTTTGGAAGTGTCAGACATTACACACCGTTGACATAACACATCACCCTCTCACCTAAAGCATCTGTGGGGAAGGTGAAAGGGGATAGTAGGAAGATCCAGGGCCTAATTGTCATTACAAATTCTGACTCCATTTGGGGCCTCCAGGGGTGATAAAAATACACTAGGGATAAGGCATCAAGAAATAAAGTAAAATAAAATAAAGGTATAAAGTTTCAGAGGTTTATCAGAATGGAAATCTGTAGCTCATACATTAGACTTCTAGGAGCAAAAATTTAAATTCTAAAGAAGTCCCATATAACCAACTTTTCGAATACATTTCTTACATATAAGAAGTCGTATATCATCTCCTATCTCTGAAAGATAGTAAAGATGAAAGTTCAGTCTGGCCTAGTTTATTCCTGAGTTTAAAGCCAGATAAAATCCTGGGTCAAAAAAAGAAGTGTTTTGCTCATATTCACTTTACATGAATACAGTAAAAAGCACCTGGTTTTCAAAACATATCAAAATGGTACACCTTAGAATATGTATTAAGAAAACTCATAGACCCTTCATCGTTTACAGTGTTGAATAGTGGTCTTTATTTATTCTTTAAAAGAGTTGTTTAGAAATAATCAATTCTAATACCAGAACCATGAAAAGGAAATCCTGAAGGAAGATCCTAAAACCTCTGACTATCCATTTTCACATTCTTACAGGTCACTGTACAGAAATGGTAAAGGTTTGGGTGTGAGTTGCTTTTTAAGTAGCATCTAGACTGTGTCCATTCTGATTGGCTACGAGGTGCAGGATGTTAAGGAAAGAAAGGTGGCCTTTTCCAGTTTTAGCAGCAATAGCTACTTCCAGTTCTAGTAATAGGCTGTGGGTGAGAATGTATTGGGTGGTTCAACAGTTAGACTGGATGGATTCCAGGGCTGGTCTGGTGGGTTCCCTGATTTGTTCTTATCCGTGATAGGACTGCCGAACAGAGACCGAAGCCCCCATGGAGCTTCAGGGGTGGTCCAGTCTCCCTAAGAACCCTAGAACCATGGAATGTCTAGGCCGAGTCTGTGTTCCAGTGAGTCAGGCTTGCTCTCTGTCCTCCATCTGTTGCTGTGTCTCAAACAACACAGAACTTAGTGGCTTAAAACAATGGTTTTCTTCCGTGGGTGCCCTGGGAGGCGTCTCCTGCAGTGGCAGTCCGATGCTAGTAGGGCGTGGAATCATCTAAAGGCTTCTCTCCCATGTCCAGTGACTGCGTTTGGATGTCTTGGAAGCTGGGAACTGGTCAGACATCTCTGTTGTCCATGTGGCTTCTGGAGCTGCCTCACAGTTGGGTAGTCTGAGGAGAGGCAGACCTCTCTATGGGGGCTGGCTTTGCAGCAGCCATGGGGCAGGACGGGAGGTGGAAGCTGTCAGCCCCAAGACCAAGACCCCGAAGCCAGAACAGCGTTACTTCCACGATTGGCTAAAGCAGTCAGAGCTGCGCACATGCAGGGGGAGGAGACATAACCCTTAGGTTATGGACAAGTGCCCAAGAATTTGGCCCACCATTAATCCTCCACAGTCTCCAGCCAGCACCCCAAGGTTTGTTCATAGTCATCCTTATCCCAGTCTGGCCTCACAAGGAGCCGCTTTGCATTCATGTAGCTCTTTGTGCATTGATCAGAAAGTTCATGTACACTCTCTGTTTGTCCTCCCGACCCCTCGGTTGGGATTGCAGGTTGGGTAGGAGGGCAACTGCGGTGCAGAGTTAAAAGCCAAGGACCACACAACTTGCTGGGGACAGAACTGAGGCACAGATCCGAATCTCTCGACTTGGTCCCTGCTGAGGGATTCGGTTTGTTTGTTTGTTTGTTTGTTCGTTCTGCTTTCTGACATGTCTAGAGCTGCAGGAGCGGAAAACACATTTCCCTTTGGTTGAACGTTTGGCCACAGATCTTTATAGGTCAAGCTCAGGGCACAAACAAAGGAAACAAACATTAACACGCCTGCTCAGCCCTGTGCCATCAGCAAGGACTCTGGAAGCCAGTGTACCGGCCTTCACTCTTGGGAAACTCTCTCCGGATTGTCCAGCGGCAGCAGCTGGGCAGGATGGCAAAGTCGGCGAGGTCCTGGGAGCCGAAGCGCCAGGTGGTGTAGCACCTGTAGGCACAGTGCCGCAGCCGGCTGTTGGCATTGTCATCCAGCACCAGCAAGGGCTCCTGGTAGAGCAGGAGGAACTGCAGGACCTGTCGGGACAAGACAAGCTTCCTGAAGGGCTCCGAGGTGGTGATGCAGGCACCAGGCTTTTTCCGACAGCACAGCTCTTCCAGGCATCTGTCGCTCTCGGGGAGCTGGGATGGGAGGCAGTGTCCACACTGGCACCAGTCTGGGCTGTTGCTGGATATAGGAGTCACTTCCCTACTTAGCGGCTGCATCTCCTCTGGTTGCCCAGGAGTAGGGGATGGGTCATAGAGAGACAGCGGCAGCCTGGACAAGTCCGTGAAGTCCGTTGAGGGTCTCTGAAAAAGTCGTTTCCAAACCCATCAGCGGTGACAAACTCTAGGGTTCTAGATTCTTTAATTTTGGTATTAACTTATAAAATTACACTTAATATCACATTAATACCAGTAGCTGTCATTTATCAAATGTATATATCAAGACTATGCTAGTGCTTTATAAATTTGCCCTTTAGCTTTTTTTTTTTGAGGTCCTACCTTTTTTTTTTTTTAAGATTTTATTTATTTATTTGACAGATAGAGATCACAAGTAGGCAGAGAGGCAGGCAGAGAGAGAGGGGGAAGCAGGCTCCCCGCTGAGCAGAGAGCCCCATGTGGGGCTCGATCCCATA
>NW_019154130.1:6541518-6786764 GCF_002288905.1 Enhydra lutris kenyoni
GGGGGAAGCAGGCTCCCCGCTGAGCAGAGAGCCCCATGTGGGGCTCGATCCCAGAACCCTGAGATCATGACCTGAGCCGAAGGCAGAGGCTTTAACCCACTGAGCCTCCCAGGTGCCCCTGCCCTTTAGCTTTTGAAGAACCTTGTGAGATATGTGTCCTTCTCTCCATTTCACAGATTTGGAAAGTGAACTTCAGACACGCCAGGCCTCAAGGCAGTTATCACCTGCTCATGGAGACCTTCTTGCCCTGATCCCCCTGATCTAGGTAGTTCCCCTGCACCCAGGTCACTCTTAGCGTGTCTTGAGATTCCGTGTTCTTCACAGTACTTGTCACTCTCTGAAATGATCCTACTCATCAATATATCCTGTTGATGGTTCCTCCACATGAAAGCGGGGGTGGGGGGCCTGTTTGCTTTGTCACTGCTGTATCCCCATTACCTAGGCCAGTACCCAGCACATAGTAGACAGTAAATATTTGTTGATTTTGCTCTACTGTCTCCTTTTCCACCAGTCTCCCTCTTCTAGCAAATCCATTTATTATCCTCCAAGAGAAGTTGCCATCGTTGACATCATTTATATCTGTTCTTTGTAACATATACCTTCATTCATCAGGCAAAGTTTGAGTCAGTAAAATTTAAAATTAAATAGTTCCTATACACGAGCACTTAGAGCAGCATGATTTACAATAGCCAAAGGGTAAAAACAACCCAAATATCCATCAACAAATGAATGGATAAAAATTTAATGTCTGAAACATTTATTTTCAGGGATCATTTCTGTAGTTTGTTAAAAATATGTCATGTCCATATGGTAGAGTATTATTCAGTCAAAAAAAAAAGGGGGGGGGCGCCTGGGTGGCTCAGTGGGTTAAGCCACTGCCTTCGGCTCAGGTCATGATCTCAGGGTCCTGGGATCGAGTCCCACATCGGGTTCTCTGCTCAGCAGGGAACCTGCTTCCCTTCCTCTCTCTCTGCCTGCCTCTCTGCCTACTTGTGATCTCTCTCTGTCAAATAAATAAATAAAATCTTTAAAAAAAAAAAAAGGGGGAGCAGTGTACTGACACCTGCTACAAATAGATGAACCTTGAAGCCATTATGAAAAGTGAGAGAAGCCAGTCACAAAAAGGGAAATACTGTATGATTCTCTTTATATGAAATGTCCAAAATAGGCAAATCCATGCTGACAGAAAGCAGATTAATGATTGCCAGGAGCACCTGTGTGGTCATTGGGTTAAGCATCTGCCTTTGGCTCAGGTCATGATTTCAGGGTCCTGGGATCGAGCTCCAAGTCAGGCTCCCTGCTCAGCGAGGAGCCTGCTTCTCCCTTTCCCTTTGTTGCTCTCCCTGCTCATTCTCTCATTCTCTCTCTCTCGCCAAAAAAAAAAAAAATGATTTCCAGGGACTAGGGGGAGGTGGGTGTGAGTAATGGCTGTTGAATGGGTACAGGGTTTCCTTTTGGGTTGATGAAAAAGTCCTAGAACTAGATAGTAGGATGGTTGCACAGCATTGTGGATAAACTTTTGAATTTTAAATGTCACTGAATTGTATGCTTTACAGTGGTTAAAATGGTAAATTTTATGTGTATTCTCCCTTACCGCCCCTGAGTTCATGTTACACCCAAACCCAATAAGGACATTACAAGAATGGAAAAATTTTGGCCAGTCTCTCTCAATAAGAGACATAAAAATCTTAAATATTAGTGAATCAAATCCAGCAATAAATACATAGAGTAATATATTACCTTCAAATTGATTTTATTGCAAGAACGCAAGGTTGGCTTAATATTTGAAAATCAATTTCTGTAATTCACCACATAACGGAAAAAAGAAAACTCATTGATAATTTTTTGAAAAGCAGAAAATAGCATTATTTTTAAATTTAGTATTAATTTATAACAAAAATTCTTGCAAACTAAGAATGGAGGGGACTTTTCTCAATCTAGTAAAGCATTCTTTAAAATTCTACAACAGGGGCACCTTGGTGGCTCAGTTGTTAAGTGTCTGCCTTTGGCTGAGGTCATGATCCCAGGGTCCTGGGATCAAGCCCCACATCAGGCTCCCTGCTTGGCAGGAAGCCTGCTTCGCTCTCTCCCACTCCCCCTACTTGTGTTTCCTCTCTTGCTGTCTCTCTCTTTGTCAAATAAATAAAATCTTTAAAAAAAAAAAACAACCAAAAGCCCTACAGTAGATACTAGAGTGAAATATGAAAAGCTTTCTTCCTGAGATAAGGAATGAGACAAAAAGATGTTTGCTATGACCACTTCTAGTCAGCGTTGTACCAGAGGTCCTGGCAGGTGTTATGAACACCAGGAGCTGGAAGAGGCAAAGAAGGATCCTTCTTTAGGGCCCTCAGAAGCCCTACCAACACCTTGGTTTCAGACTGCCAGCCTCCAGAATTGTGAGAGAATGAATTTCTGTTGTTTTCAGCTACTTAGTTTGAGGTGATTTATTATGGCAGCTGCAGAAATTATACAGTGAAGGTGTCCCGCAGTCGGAGCTGCTGCGGAGCGCGGGAATGAAAACACCCCCTTCAGAGAATGGCTTGATAGTGTCATATGCCGGGTCCACTTGTAGGCACCATCTGTTTACCACGGCAGCTTCACTGCATATGCGCTCCAAACCGAAAGCTACCCAAATGTCCATCAACAACAGAAGGAATAAATAAATTGGGTGTTTATAAAATGGAAATTATACAATGAGAATGAACTATGCCTATATACAGTGTCATGGATCGCTCACAAAAACAATACCGAGTGAAAGAAGTCAGACACTCCACAGAGTATATATTGAGTACATACACGATTCAAATTTTAGAAAATCCTGGAAGAGATAAAACTAACTTTTAGATACAGAATCATGATGATGTTTAAGGAAAAGTAGTGATTGGGTGGAGGCGTGAAAAGGGCTTCTGCTAATATTCTGGGTTACGTGTGTTTACTGTGTTAAAATTCGTCAATTGCAATTTATACAACTTTGTAGCTATATTTTTATTTATTTATTTTAAAGATTTAATTTATTCATTTGAGAGTGAGAGAGAAAGAGCACAATAGTGGGGTGAAGAGCAGAGGGAGAGGGAGAAGCAGACTGTGCGCTGAGCAGGGAGCCCGATGTGGGGCTTGATCCAGGACCCTGAGATCATGACCCGAGCTGAAGGCCGATGCTTAACTGGCTGAGCCACCCAGGCGCCCTTTATATTTTTATTTAATAGTAACTTTTCTTTAAAAAAAAAAAAAAAGACTAAATGTTTTAACTTACTGGGACGTCTTCACCTTTGACATTTTGTAGACTTTTCCCAAATAGCTGCTGGTCCACCATCCTGATGTGGGGTTCATCCACAAAGGACACATATTTTAATGTCTAGGGAAAGAGAGTTAAAAATTTTACCCATTTTTGTACAGAACTGTCAACAGTCACATACCTGAACAGGTGTAAAGGCAAGTGTTATTGCCACTTACCAAATGACAAGCTGCTAGAAGCTGACCAAAACTCTTACTAGCCAAGAATGAATGATTTCTGAGTCCCAAGGTGACTCAGCAGTAGAACCCTATGCACTTTACTATGTGGGCTCAGAGTCTCCAAAGCTTCCTCCCTAATGATTTTAGGTCTCCCATGTGCTATGTAAAAGTCCTCTGTTATGTTCCCTCTATTTCAGTAACTCTACATCGAGTATCTCCTGAAAATTTTACTGTTGCAACTTAAATAATTTATATTTTTGTTTAATTTCATCCCATCTTGGGCCATGAAATGGTGATTATTTTTAGTTGCAAAAATGAGCTTTCATTTCAGATTGTATAATACATGTCCAAGTGGCCAGTGAATTGTGCCTTCAGGCTGCTGAGAAAGGACAGTAATGTTCTTAGGAGGGAAAGACAAACCCCCTTTGTGGTTTGAAGTACTGGAGATTTCTCCTTGATTAGGGGAAATCATGAAATCAAGTGTAGAGGACCTGCTTAGTAGAAGCCAAATTAAATCAAAACAATCCAGATGAGCTCAAATTCCATCTGATTTTTCTCCCATCCTAGGTTCCTTTGCAGAAGGAATCACTGTTGTCACTTTTGTGTGTGTCCAATAGATTTTTGTATGCATATATTATCCTCCCGACACCTGTTCATGTGTACATGTAATAAATATATAAACTATATAGGACATATATAAAATGTATAGAATGCATGCATGTATTTATATGATTATTTATACATGTAATGTACATGTAGAAAATTCATAGGATGAATTCATATGTGTAGTCTTTTAACCTATATACCACACCATATATATTGTTCTATAGTTTGTTTTTTTCCTTTCAACCACACGTTTTGGATATTTGCTCATGCCAGTACCTGTAAGATAGAGGTTATGAAGATGAATTTTGAAACCAGCCTGCTGGAATTGGAGTTGGAATTCCAGCTCCCCCACCTACTAGCTGTATGACCACAGGCAAATTATTTAACCCTCCTGCACGTCAATCTCCTCATCTTTAGAAAGGTGACAGTAGCACCTATTTATAGGGTTGTTGAGAAGAGCCAATGAATTAATATATATAAAGCACTTTGAAGTGCTGTACAAACGTTTGCTCTTAGTATTCGCCACATATTGTTTTAAACCAGTGCCTGGCGCTCCTTGCTATGGGCTGGTCACGGTTTCTTTCACCGTCCGCCAGTTGGACATTGGGTAGATGCTCTTCCTTGAGGGTAGGTATGGAGAAGTGGAAATGCCAGGCTGTAAAGTGTGTCCCAGCTCAGTGTTATTAGATATTGCCAAATTGTTCTCCAAAGTCGCTCTTTTTTTTGGCTGTACCAATTTAATAAATTGGACAAAATTGACAAGTCCTAGAGCATCAACATTTGTTCTCCCTCTATCTTGCCTCTTCATTTTTGTTTCTGTTCTTCCCTAAGACCAAAGCGTTCACCTGAGAGGTGGTGGATCAGGGTAGAGTCTAGAGACTCGTCCTCCGTGGGCTTACACCTGTGATTTGGGCCTTATTTTTGCATGTTTCTCAGTGATCTGACTGACTCTCTGGGTTATTCAGCACCTGCTGATGCAATGACGCTTACCCGCTTTGGCTCCACAATGGGCTCACCCTTCTTCCTGTAGTAGTATTCATTGACTGCACAGTATTTACAGCACTTGAAAGAGGGATAGATGTGGGATCGACAGCATGCGCTTGAGTAAGTGCAGATGAGCAAGTCGATGATCACAGTGACCTGGGAAAAACCCAAATCAGTGCCATGTTAGTGAGATTTCTTTTTGCCACATTGCTTTCCTAAAGCATGGATGGAGAATCTCTTACCAGACCAAAGTAGGAGAGGACTGAGCCAACGTACACTGCAAACTGGATAATGTTAAATTTTCCTCCCTGAAAACAAATGGGAAGGTGACTTGGTTGACATTCAGAGCAGTGCCCTTTTGCTCTACCGTGTAACTGTCAGCTCCAGCAGAGGAGGGAGTCTGTGGTCACAGCAACAGAGACTGCACACTGAAAATAGGTTTACTGTTCATCCTGTTACTGCCTTCTGGGATGCGCTCGAAAACATGACTTTTAAACAAAGAACAGTGGAACCCACACACTGAGTTATTTTTCCAAACAAGGTGAAAGTTTCAGACAAGTTTTCCCTAAAAGTGGTTTGAGATTACCTTGGAAGCAGAGGGAAGGAATGTGTGCACACTCTTCCCTTAGGTGTCCTCGTGGTTTTTCTTCTCAATGATCTTTCCATCCTCTCAGCTTCTATCTCATTGACTCTTGTGTTGCTTACCACCATATGACATAACATATAACATAAATAATACAGTTTTGGACAAGGTGTTGTGGGCATCTGTGGATTTTTGCATGCCCAGCATCCCCTCCCTCCTTCTTGTGGAGGTGGAGACAACACCCCGTTTTCCTTTGGAGAACCATCTCTGTCTATACTTGGTCCATATAGTTTGAGGGGAAAGGGCTGGTTCAGGGCAGGGCCACGACCGGCCGTTGAGAGTATGGTGTGACCTAAACATAGTGATTAGTTCAGCACAGGGCATGTGGCCCATATTGGGCCAGTCAGAGCCAATGGCATCTGCCTGAATCCTTTGCCAAATCTTTTAGCAAAGAGATGTTCTCTTTTTTACTGAGACTGCTGGGCCAGTAAGATATAAGGAGCTGCCTGAAACCACCCTGTAGACATGGCCAGCTAAGGATGATGCCAAAACAAGGGAGAATAGATGTAAGGAATGGAGAGAGGCAGATTCCTAAGGATGTTGTTTGAACATCTGGATCCAGCAATGCCTGAAGCCTGAAAACTGCCCCTCGATTTTTTACCTGTGTGAGATTTAAAAAAAAAAATATTTTTTTTTCTCTAAGCCTATCTGAGTTGGATTCTGTTACTTATAAAGTATTTTGCAAAAGGATTTCTTTCTTTCCCTCTCTCTTTTTAAGCATCAGAGTATTTTTAAAGTCGAATATCCAGTTTTTTTCCCACTCGCACTCTTGTACTCATTAGATGACTTCTTCATGGACAGGACCCCAAAGACATTTCTTCCCCCTCTTATCCCACAGGCAAGATGCACAGTGCCAGCTAATGACTATGACCGAAACATTCACCCCTCGAGGCACTACAGCAATAATTAGGACAGTCCCAGGAATGGAGGTGCCAGTGGCTGGCAGCAGAGACTTACGATGCCAAAAACCAGAATGTCAAAACGGATCCCGAAGACTTTTATCAGAGTCCGTTTTTCAACGTTGTTTTCCTTGTAGTACTTGGCGTATCTGTAGGAGGAGAAGGATCCATGTATATAAAGATGTGTCTGAACGTGCTGGTATTTCATGAAAGGAAAACCTAAAACAGGAGCCGAGCGAGTCTTCCTTGTTCATCTTCTAGCTCTGCTGCAGTTGGCAGAGGGAAGAACATAATCCAAACCCACAAATTACTCTCTTGGAACCAAAGCACCACTTCCCACGTTGCCTCCTCTTCTTCCGCCATCACACAGTGATACAAAATCTGCTTTCCATTTAAGATTAAAACGAACAATTTTTAACCAATTCAGTATTAACAACAAGTGGACAAATTAAAAAAAAAGTTTTAGATAAATTCAATGATTTCTTTCTTTTTTTTAAAGATTTTATTTATTTGTTAGAGAGAGAGAGAGCATGAGCACAGGCAGACAGAGTGGTAGGCAGAGGCAGAGGGAGAAGCAGGCTCCCCGCTGAGCAAGGAGCCCGATGTGGGACTCGATCCCAGGACGCTGGGATCATGACCTGAGCCGAAGGCAGCCGCTTAACCAACTGAGCCACCCAGGCGTCCCACTGTCTTTTTTTTTTTTTTTTTTTTTAAGATTTTATTTACTTGACAGAGATCACAAGTAGGCAGAGAGGCAGGCAGAGAGAGAGAGGAGGAAGCAGGCTCCCCGCGGAGCAGAGAGCCCGATGTGGGGCTTGATCCCAGGTCCCTGGGATCATGACCTGAACCAAAGGCAGAGGCTCTAACCCACTTAGCCACGCAGGCGCCCCTAAATTCAATGATTTCTTAAGGGAGTTTGGCTTCTAGAACAGAGTGGGGTGGGGATCCTAGTTAGTAATGGCCGGATTGGGCCTAGTTGCCGTTCAGCCATCTGCTCTAGTTATATTTTCTTAGATTCTGTATTTGTCCATTTGCACCTTTTATCACCAGGCAAACTAACAGCCGCGACTGTTTACATCTTCCCTGTAACCCAGCTTTGGCAAGCACCTGAAAATCATGTTACAGACCCTCTGGCCAATCCCATATCCATATCCCCAACCACCTCCTCTCTCTAACCCTCACACACCGAGCCAATATTTCCCCTGTGCCAGGTCACTCAGGGCCAGGTATCTATAGCGAGAGACTGCTCCTGTGGCCCGAAGCATGCCCACATTACTTAGGCAGGCCAGTCCTAGGCTGTTGCCCTGTCCTGCGTTGTCTGTCCCATGGAAAACACAATGAAGGTTCTGGGCCCTGCTTTTCCCTTGATCCTTCCATTTCCTGACCAACCCCAGTGCTTCCCCTGTGGCCCTGTGTGGCATGGTGTGCCCCTCCTCTTTGGAAATGTAAGAATAAACTTCTTTCTGTATCAGTGACCTCTCCACATCATTACTCAGCCACCTT
This sequence comes from Enhydra lutris kenyoni, assembly GCF_002288905.1. Taxonomy (NCBI): domain Eukaryota; kingdom Metazoa; phylum Chordata; class Mammalia; order Carnivora; family Mustelidae; genus Enhydra; species Enhydra lutris. Next base: position 6,549,607 of record NW_019154130.1, read on the forward strand.
TATAAATTAAAACTCAGGCACAAATCACCATCGCCCCCAAAGACACAGCTCTCACCAGTGTTACAGTCAGGAAGAGCAGAATGTTTTGTTTTCATGGATAATTAGGAAGGCTTACACCACATAACACAAGCCTTTTCAATCTATCCCTCCCCCTTACCACCTTTCAGAGATTGTTTTTAGGTAAGATATTTTCTTTCTGAGTTCTTTTTTTTTTTTTTTTTTCTTTCTGAGTTCTTAATTCGCAGTCTGTTTACAGGTGTGGAGAGAGAAGAAAACAGAAGACAGATGCTCTGCCAGAATCCAGTCTGGAGCATTTGAAACTCCTGTTTTTTTAAAAACTCTCAAAATGGGATGTTGAGATCCATTAGATATTCTTAGTTGCTTCAACACCTATTTCTGGCCAGAGGGGTTTTGATTTCCTTGCCTCTGAGTGTTCCCATTCCATGACTGTTCTTTCTTCTGCTGCTGTACTGAGTGATTTCTTTTTGAATACACAAAGCAAAGGGTCTTAGGACAGTGATTCTTGAACTAAGGATAAGAATCGCTTGGGAAGTGTGTTCAAAGGTCGATTCCTGGGCCTCATCCCCCAGACGGTGGTTTCAGAAGGTCTGAGATGTTTCTGGAAAGGTTCCAGGTGGAGCTGGTGCACATGGCCAGTGGTCTACACTCTGAGGAACACTAGGCCCTGAGCAGAATGTTTTTTGGACACCGTAACGTTTTGAATAACAGCTCCCCAAGAAGATAGGTCCAAGTGCCTAACCCCTGTACCTGTGAGTATGCCCTTATTTGGAATAGGGTCTTTGCAGATGCGATGAAGGATCTTAAGATGAGATCATCCTGGATTTAGGGTGGATCCAATGATTGGTGTCTTTATAAGAGAAAGGAGAAGAGAGTTGAAACAGAAACACAGAGGAGAAGCCCACGTAAAGACGGAGGCAGACATTGGAGTGATGCGGCTTCAAGCCAAGGAACATGGGGAACCATAGGAGACTGGGAGAGGCAAGGAAGGATTTGCCCCTAGAGACCTCAGAGATTGTGTCCCTGCTGACTCCTTAATTTTAGACTAATGGCCTCTAGAGCTGTGAGAGAATATGCTTCTGTTGTTTTAAGCCACCAGGTTTGCGGTCATGTGTTACAGCGGGCCCGGGAGACTGACACGGGCAGAGGCCCACTCTGAACCAGAGAAGTGCGTCGGGCCTGCAGTGTGGGCCTGCCCTGCTTCATATGTGCTGTAAATAAATGGGACCAAATGTTTGTCGAATAAGGACCTTTTGCCGTGGATCTTTTGGTAAAGGACAAAATTTTGTAATGTGATCAACTTCTTCAACTTCCTATGTTTTAGGAAGTTCTGTTTTTTTATAAAACTCATATAACCTATAATTCCCTTTTCTCTCTCTCTCTCTCTCTCTCTCTCTCTCTTTTGTGGCTGTTTGCAAATAACCTGTCCAGTTATCCATCAGAACTTGACAATTTATTTCGGGCCAAAGATTGCTTCTGGCTCATTCCAGACAACAAATGCTCTAACATGTTGTTCCAAAAGAATATTAACATCATAACCACTTCGGTTCTTCAGAAAACTCAGATCTCTCCAGGAGCCAGTGTTCTTAGGCTTACCTCAGTGACTCAAAAGACATTTGCTAACTTCTATTTGGGACATTGCCCTGCCTGCTTCTGTAGACTGCTTAAAAACAAAAACAAAAACAAAAAACAAAACCCAGCCTGTGAAGGCAGTCAGGGGCCCACTGATCCAATTGTCTCTTCTTGCTAATGGCCATAAATCTGTTCAGTAGAGCAGCAGGGGATATCAAAACGTTACCTCAACTAGGAGCTGCTTTCTGGGCCCTGGATGAAACTCCACTGACCCAGAGGAGGCGAAAAGCATCCTGTGTCTTGATCTCAGCTAGCCTTTAGTCAAGGGTCTCAAACTCAAATGCCTACAGGGGCCAGGCAGGTGACAGAAATGAGTGATGCAGGCCAGGTATTGGGCAAAAGGGAGTGATGGGGACCACAGCAAACAAACAAACGCACACATGCCCTCTAAAGGAAACCACTGACCCCTCCAACGGAGTGCTGCTGTGTGGGATATGAATCCGGAGTTATCAAATGGCTTAGTCCCCACCCCCACCCCCCTGCCAAATAGTTAAAATTTTTGAGAAAAATAAGAAGTCCAGATTTTTACGTAGAATGTCTCAACTTTCAAAACATTGTATAGGCAAAAAACAAGTAAACAAAAATAGACACAGTTGAAGGCTGCCTGCCAGTTTATGGTGCTGCTTCGGGTAAAATGTAAAAAGACCCATTTGCTTGAGCCGATCCCCTCCAGAAGTCAGTAGGAATGTGAGCAGAAGTGTTAGGAAGTAGTGAATGTATGTGTGCACACACACGGGCACTTTTGCCTACACTTCAGTGTACAGATTAAGAAGCCGCCTGATTTTACGCACTTCCCCAGGAAACTGGCAGCCTGGTTGTAGAGACAAAATGTAGTCGGGTGAAACCTCTAAGGAGGATGTATGTTTGGGGTGCTAGATGATCTAGTCTAGACTAGTGCTCCTCAGACATCAGTGTGCATGGGAATCTCCTGGGAATCTTGCTCCAATGCAGATTTTGATTCAGTTCAAGAGTGAGGGCTGAGATTCTGCTTTATAACAAGCTCCCAGGTGAGGCCAGGCTGCTGGTTCCAGGACTACGTGTTGAGTGCGGAGGTTCTAGATCGGTGGGTCTCACACCTGAGAGGCTCTCACCCGGGGTCTTGTGAAGGTCCCTAGGGTGTCTGATTCAACAGGTCCAGGCAGAGCCTTCGAATGTGCATTTCTAACACGTTCCCAACACGTGATTCTGATTCTGGGCGTTGCACTTTGAGAATCACTGGTCTACACTGTTAATACTGGTATTAATAAGGTATTCAGAGAGGCAAAAACTAAATTTTCCAAGGCAATTCCCCTAACAGGGGCTCCTGTCTGTGCAGTCTCTCTTCCTAACTAGGAAAGCACAGGCCTCAGAAAAGCACCCGACATTTACAGGGGTCCTACCCTCTGCTTGGAGAGGCCTTCTCTAGTCGCTTCCTCCACTCCACCCCCCTGCTCCGCCCCAGCCTTGCAGTACAGTATCTTGTCTGATTTTCTTCCCAGCATTTATCATCATCTGAAATGGTCTTATTGGAGCTGTTGGCAGTATTGAGGTATGGTTTACATATAATAAGGCACACAAGTCCTAAGAGTTGATTCAGTGAGTTTTGACAAATGAATACACTGTATAACCTGTACCCCATCAAGATCTAGAACATTCCATCGCCTCTGAAAACTCTCCTGGGCTCCTTTCCAGTCAGTTTCTATTTTGCCTCCCCCATCCTGCACTCCCCAAAGCAGCACCCACTGGTGTCTTTTATCATCACAGGGAAGTTGTTTTTCCTATTCCTGTATTTCATATAAATGCCGTCATGCAATATGGCTCGTTTCAGTCTAGCTCCTTTCACTCACTATAACGTCGGTGGGATTCCTCTATGTTGTTGCATGTGCAAGCATGTTCATTTATACTAACTAGCGCTTTACTGTATAAATATACTACAATTTATTTCTCCAGTCACCTGTTGGACATTTGGGTTGTTTCTGGGTTTTGGTAATGATGATGAAGGCTGTTGTGAATATTCACGTACGGATCTTTGTGCGGACCTATGTTTCCTTTCTCTACCTAAGGGTGTGGTTTCTGGATTAGAGGACAGATGTACATTTAACTTTATAAGAGACTTCCCAATGGTTCTCTAATGTGGTTGTACCATCTTATACTCCCCCCAGGAAATAGGAGAGTTCCAGTTGCTTCTCCTCCTTGTCAGCCTTTGGAATTGCCAGCCTTTTAAAACATTTTACCTATTCTGAGGGGGATATGTAGGTATTTCTCATTGTGGTTTAAATTTGCATTTCCCTAATGACTAATGATGTTGCCTTGTTGGAGTTCTTTTTTTTTTTTTTTAAGATTTCACTTATTTACTTGACAGACAGAGATCACAAGTAGGCAGAGAGGCAGGCAGAGAGAGAGGAGGAAGCAGGCTCCCCGCTGAGCAGAGAGCCCGACACGGCGCTCGATCCCAGAACCCTGGGATCATGACCTGAGCCGAAAGCAGAGGCTTTAACCCACTGAGCCACCCAGGCACCCCTTGTTGGAGTTCTTAATTTACTTATCTTTTTGTCTTATATGATATATTGACTTATACTCATGTCCTACTAGAATATAAGCTAAGTAGTAACTTTGTCCATTTTGTTTACCAATATATACCCATTGACACAACAATATAGTTTTTCTTTGATATATATTTGATGAATGAATAAATAAGGAGCACCAATATCAATTTCCTACTGGCCTCGTAGGCAAAGTGATTGTAGAACCGTTATTCTAGGGATGTAATTGGCAACTCTTTTTAGAAAGGGAACAGCATAAGCCTACTTTGTATCTGGAACCGAACAGCACAAAAGGATCAGCCATAATTACAACCGCCGAAACCTGCCTGGCATCCACAAGCAAGGAGAGCTCATGGAAGCTCAAACTTAAGGGCCAGGTTAGTGCTGGGGCAGAGTTGTAGCAACAGGCAGAAAAAATGACCCAGTCACAGGAGGTAACACGAAAATGAAATTAGGATGGCATAGGATCACTACCGGGGAGAAGTTAGGAGCAGAAGCGTAACTGCGCAGAGGGTCAAAACAAAAGTAAGGTCAGCACCAAACCAGCACCAACCAGTTTCATTGGTGAAGATGAACCGGGAGTCTGGTCAGCTCTTACAAGGTGGAAGTCCAGAAGTAAGCAGCTAAAAGGTACACTACAAAGAACCTTAAAAGTCAGGCGAGGCTGCAGGTCGGGTGGCAGTGTGGCCTCAGGCATCTTGAAGATGTTCTTACCAAAAGGACTTCCAATCAAAGTGGCAACCTGAGTGCTGGCACTGGGACACCCACCACCTCCCACTGCACCCAAAGAAATGCAAGATAAGGTGTATTTTTAAAAGTCATATTGATGTATTACTGAGCTCAGAACAAGGAAGAACATTTTCTAGGTGCTAGAATGAGTGGGGAGTGGGAACTGGAGCCATGTTTGGAGTCTGGAGTCTGGAGTCTGTCCCATAGGAGGACCCCAACCAGCTCTGTATCTGGGGAGCTCCAGCCTTACCCTAGAAGTGTAAGGGAGCTGAGGCTGCGGGAGCCCTACCCAGGGAGGTAGCAGGGATAGGATAGTTTTAGCAGGGTGAAGACATCAGCGCCCAGAAATTAAACCAAAAACTGGTTGATAATTGGTAGATGCCATACAGTCCTGCAGACTGCAGCATTATATGATCGCCCCAGAGGAATGCCTCCGCACCCATGGCACACACAGAACTTTGCACAAGACCTTTCCTGCTGAAACTCACCAAATACTTCAAAGCCTTGGAAGAAGAAATCCCACCCAGGTCACTGCAGATAATAGGTCAGTGTGAAAGGGGTTATACAGTAGGACAGACAGAAGGAATAGGATCCATAAGGTCAGAATGGACCTCACTGAAACAGTAATGGATGGCTTTGAGAAAGAACTGATAAACCCGAGAAATGAAAAGTTGAGGCATAGGAAAAAAATTAAAAACCTGAAAGTGTATGATAAAATGTTACTCATCTTTGATCCAGTAATTCTACTTCTAGAAAGTCATCCTAAGGAAACAATCTGGAACTCAAAGATTTATGTGCACAAATGTGCGGTGTAGAATTATTTGTAATAGAAAACCGGGAGGCACCCCAAATGTCCAGTAATGGAGGAACAGGCAAGAAAACCATGCGATGGGAGGAAAAGCATGTGGGTTTGGGGTTCAGAGTGACCTAGGTTATGGAGCCACTGTTAGCTGGGGGTCCTGAGCAAATCATTTCACCTTTCTCAGCTCTACCTGGGAACAATAATATCCACCTTCCAGGGTTGATGTGAGATGGAGAGGTGATGACTTTGAGGGCCTGGTTTATAAAAAACCCACCCTAGGTGGTGCCTCTTGTTATCGTTATGCTCACACAATGGGATAATTAACGTGATGGTCACGAGGAATTCTGAATGACCCTGGGAATGACAAAACACACACAAACACAGAATACTGGGTTATACATGTGATCTGCTCTCAGAAGCCTCATGAAAGAATTGGTTAAGGGAAGGAAAATTCACCAGCTATCTTTGGTTATCGCAGGGTTGAGGAATTATGGGTGATTTATAGCCTCTTCTCTACGTTCTTCTCTGTTTCCCCAATTTTGTTCCTGTTTTACAAAGAGGGTTTATCACTTTAATAATTAAAAAAGAAAAAAAATTCATACAAAAATCCAGTTACACCTAGTTCTTAGAGGAAGCTTTCTGCATTCATCTTGTTGCCTTGGGAACCAAAATTAATTCTCACTGACTGCTGGAGATGCAATTCAGCAGGGCCTGGAGGTTTCTGGGCACTGTTACCTGAAGTTGTAGCCAGGGTACAAGGACTCATTGGTGGTCTTGTCATCAAGGCGACGGAAGGTGTATTTTGGGCGGCAGTGATGGAACCAACTGTCCAGGTTGCAGTCCCAGTAGATCTCAATGCCCATGATCCCTCCCTGGGGAAGACAAGGAGACAGTCTTTAAGCCCTGCTGCACGTGGGACGCAGCCACCAGACCTCTCCCTGCATAGGGATGGTCACTAAGGGAAACGTTTTTTTTTAAGAGGGAAGCACAGATTGAAGTTTCAGAGCCATAGCACAGCCCCATCTAACACACACAAGTGGCTGCAAACGCATCTCCCTGCTCGCATCTCCCTGCTCGTCCTCCCATCTGGGACACGCCCTCGTATTTATTTTCCTAAAATACAACTTTCAGTAAATCTCTTGCATAATCTAACACCTTGAATGGCTTCCTCCACCCTCCCACCCCATTAAAGTTTAAGTGGAAGCTTGTTACACTGGAATTCAGGGAACCCCATCACATATCTTTTCTGTTTTACCTCCTAACACTCCCCTGGAGAAATCTCTTATTTCACCCTATCCACCCTTAGCCCTCAACACAATTGGCATTTTCATTCATTTTTCTTTTTCTTAAAGACTTTATTTATTTATTTGACAGAGAGATCACAAGTAGGCAGAGAGGCAGGCAGAGAGAGAGGAAGGGAAGCAGGCTCCCCGCGGAGCAGAGAGCCCAATGTGGGGCTCGACCCCAGGACCCTGGGATCATGACCTGAGCCGAAGGCAGAAGCTTTAACCCGCTGAGCCACCAGGTGCCCCTCATTTTTCTTTTTTTATAGCACAACTTATATATTTCAAATGGACAAAAAATTAGTATCGTTTACAGTATCTTAAGATAAATTGCCTTTGAATGGGAGCTTCCTTTCCGGTACTTTGAGGTCTACAAGACGTATCTAGAAAATATACTACTGTGGAAAATGACTGCTTAAATTGAATGGGGGAGAGGGGAGGGCCTGTGGTTTCTCTTTTTGATTAATTGCTGTAACACTGTCCTTCAGGTGGCTGAGGGAGTTTCATGTTTTCTTTAGACATCATTAGGCGCCAGAGCTCTCGCAGGACAACTTTGATGCTACATGAATTCTGCCATTTTGCTAGCACTGATATGGCTCTTGGGTCCACCACTCCATTAGAACTATTAACTCCATTCATATTAATTTTTGTTAACATATCTTACAAAGGGGGGTACGGGGTGCCTGGGTGGTTCAGTGGGTTAAAGCCTCTGCCTTCGGCTCAGGTCATGATCTCAGGGTCCTGGAATTGAGCCCCGCATCAGGCTCTCTGCTCAGTGGGGAGTCTGCTTCCTCCCTTCTTTCTCTCTGCCTTCCTCTCTGCCTACTTGTGATCTGTCTGTCAAATAAATAAATAAAATCTTTAAAAAAACAAAACAAAATAAAGGGGGGGGTGCTTCTGGGTATTTAGGTCCACATTCTATTTTAAGGCTGTATATTCGGTTTTCATAAATTGTTCTTGGAGGCCCAGTTATCATCCCTGTCCATCTTGTAAGTGTCATGTCTTCGTCATCTTCTAGACCCCAGCTAACTGTGCCATCTTCCACTCCTTTCTGGCCTTCTTCCAGTTCTTCCAACAGTCGAAAATTGCGAGGGACTTTTACTCCCGAGTCCGTGGTGGCTGCCATCTTGCATCGCTGTTGCTTCATTTTTTTAAAACAGCTTTATTAAGATATAGTTCACATACAATTTGTGCAAGTGTATTTAAGTGTATAATTCAACTGTTTTTAGTATATTCACATATATGTGTGACTGTCACTATAATAAATTTTACAGTTTTGTTGCCTCCAAAGAAACCCCTAAACTTTCATCAATGCCCCTTTCCACCCCTCCTATCAGCCCTAAGCAACCACTAATTTACTTTCTGTCTCCATAGAGTTGCTTATTCTGAACTTTCATATGAATGAAATCATATGTGATCTTTTATGGCTGACTTCTTTTACTTAGCATGATATTTTTATTTTTATTTATTTATTTTTTTAAGTAGTCTCCATGCCCAGTGTGGGGCCTGAACTCACAACCCTGAGATCAAGACCTGAGCCAAGATCAAGAGTCGGATGCCCAACTGACTGAGCAACCCAGGTGCTCCCACTTAAGATAAGGTATTTTTTTTTAAAGATTTTATTTTACTTATTTTAAAGACTTGAGAGAGAGAGAGTGCGTGAGCCAGAGGAGGAACAGAGGGAGAAGGACAAGCAGACTCTGTGCTGAGACAGAGCCCAATGTGGGGTTCTATCCCAGGACTCTGATGTCATGACTTTAGCTGCAAACAAGAGTTGGAGTCTTAACTGAATGAGTCACCCAGGCGCCCCTTAGCATAATATTTTTAAAGTTCACCCATACTGTAGCCCATATCTGTACTTCATTCCATCTTATGATGGAAGACAATTCCATTGTGTGGATAGACTACATTTGGTTTATCTGTTTATCCTTTGATAGACATTTGGATTGTCTCTGCCTTTTGGCTATTATGAATAATGCTTCTGTGAACACATAATGTATGAATTTTTGTGTGGACATGTGGTTTACTTCTCTTGGGTATGTACTTAGGAGAGGAATTGCTGAGTACATTTGAACTTTTCGGTCTCAGTCCTTGTCTTTTCTCCCATTCAAATATTTCTCCTACCATCTCTCTAGCTAAATCCTCCTCCTCCTCCTCCAAGACTCAACTTACATCTTTCCTTATCCATTCAGCCACCCCATCCCCCTCAATTCAAGGTGATCCTTCTCTTTTCTGAACTTCTAAGGAATCTCTCTTTTTTGAAAAAGATTTTATTTATTTATTTGAGAGAGAGAGAATGAGAGAGAGAGAGCATGAGAAGGGGCAGGGTCAGAAGGAGAATCAGACTCCCCACTGAGTAGGGAGTCTGATGCGGGACTCAATCCCAGAACTCCAGGATCATGACCTGAGCTGAAGGCAGTCACTTAACTAACTGAGCCACCCAGGCGTCCCTCTAAGGAATTTCTTAATCTCTTACCTCTACTTGGTACTTCTTTCTTCCTACAAACATGTTGTGAGCACTGACTATCTTATTTCACTGGTTCTTAGACACCATTGCTTATCAGATGCATAGTTTTATTTTTATGTTCTTCTCAGAAGGAAATGCTATCAATTAAACTGAAATTCTGTCAATCGAAAGCACTTTCTGATTTCAGAAATATTAAAATGTGAAAAAAGTATGTTCTTTGAATTGATGAAAGGTGGTATTTCAAGTATGCTAGAATCTAGGGATAAAAAGATGAGTAGCAAGCAGACTCTGACTTGGAGAAAGGGGAAATACAGAATAATCACAATAGTCATTTATTGGAATGAAGCTAAGTACTCTGCATATTATTGTGAACATCTGATGTTTCTGTCACTCAGCATCCTATTCTCCTGGTAAAAGTGCCTGGAATTTTCTTTGGGAAATGTCTCTCCCAGCTGAGTGGTTTGAATGGGACTGTCCCCTGTCCCAGCTCCAGGAGAGGCAACATGATCTAGGCCTGGCCAGTAAGGTCTGTGTGTTCCTCTGGACCTGGTGACTGGTTCAGGAATAGGTGTCTGGCCCAAGATAGACCAATCAGAGTCCTCTCTGAGACATTTTGCCAGAACCATAAAAAAAGATGTCATCTGTGGTTTGGAACCACTAGCCAGAGACCGCGACAATCCAGAGCAGCATTGTCCAGCAGAATCTTCTGCAGTGATGGAAATATTCTCTATTCATGCTGTGCAGTAAAGTAGCCACTGGCCACATGTGACTATTAAGTGCTTGAAACGTGGCTAGTATGACAGAGGAGATAAATATTTCACTTCATTTCAATTAGTTTAATTTAAATAGCTTCATGTGACTAGTGGCTACCATATCAGACAGCACAGTTGTAGGACTTTGGTGGCTTTGCCTTGACATACGAATAGTCTGCCTATGAGTGACATCACCATTAAGGAAACAGCAAAGGGATGAAAGGAGTCAGATTCCTAATGACATCATTTGAGTTTCTGGATGCAGCCATCCAGATAGCCTACTGCTATCACATGCTTCATTCAGTCAACAAATATTTACTGAGTACCCACTATGCTGAGCATTACACAAAAATTAACAAAAAAGTCCAAAGATGCCTGTCCTCATGGAACTTATGTTCTAGTCAGGGAAGACAGACAACAAACAAATGGATATGTAAAATATATACTATGTCAGGTAGTGCTAGGTGCTGGGGATAAAAATAAACCTGACAGGGGCCATAGTGCCTGCTGGGATAGGGGTAGAAATTGAAATTGTCATCATAAGGTTTTTTTGGGGGAGTGTGGTGGAGGAGAGAGAGAGTCTTAAGCAGGCTCCATGCCCAGTGCAGAGCCCGAGGCGGGGCTTGATCTCACAACCCTGAGATCATGACCTGAGCTAAAATCAAGAGTTGGATGCTCAACCTACTGAGCCACCCAGGTGCCCCGAAATTGTCATTTTAAAGGTAGTGGTAAGGGAAAGCTTCACTGAGCTTATATTTGAGCAAATATTGGAAGCAGGTGAGGAAGACAGCTAAGGCTATGTCTGGGGCAAGGCCGTTCCAGGCAGAGGGAAAAAGCAGAAGGAAATAAGAAAACTCCCAAGGTGGGGTGCTCCCTCTCTAAAACAAACAAATAAATAAAATCTTTTTTTTTTTTTTAAAGATTTTATTTATTTATTTGACATAGAGAGAGATCACAAGTAGGCAGAGAGGCAGGCAGAGAGAGAGGGGGAAGCAGGCTCCCCGCTGAGCAGAGAGCCCGATGTGGGGCTCGATCCCAGGACCCTGAGATCATGACCTGAGCCGAAGGCAGAGGCTTAACCCTCTGAGCCACCCAGGTGCCCCTAAATAAAATCTTTAAAAAAAAAAAAAAAGAAAAGAAAACTGAGGTACGAAAATGTTTTGGGTGTACTAGAAGATCCATTTCCCTTGGTGTCTTTTTTTTCTGCTTAAGCCAATTGAGTTTGGTTTCTTTTTGCCCCCAAAATGTTTCTTTCTTTTTTTTTTTTTAAAGGATTTTATTTATTTATTTGACAGAGAGAGAGATCACAAGTAGGCAGAGAGGCAGGCAGAGACAGAGAGGGAGAAGCAGGCTCCCCACAGAGCAGAGAGCCTGATGTGGGGCTCGATCCCAGGAACCCTGAGACCATGACCTGAGCCGAAGGCAGAGGCTTAACCCACTGAGCCACCTAGGCACCCCCAAAATGTTTCTTGATTGATTCTTTGCTTACATCATTTGAGTTGGATGTCTATAAGGTGCATCTGGGAGAATCTTGACTAACCCAAGTGTGGTGGCCTGAATAATGGCTCCCAATGGTATTCCTAATCCCAGGTCCCAACCCTCAGCATCTTCGGATATAGTATTTTATATGGCACAAGGGACTGCAGATGTGATGAACTTAAGGATCCTGAGATGGGGAAATTATCTTGGATTATCTAGATGGGCCCTACATGTTTCCTTTTATAAATGCTCTCTCTGAAAAAGACCAGTATCTTTGTAAGAGGGAGGCAGAGGGAGATTTGGCACAGAATAAGTCAATGTGACCACTGACGCAAGATGCTATGCAGCTGGCTTCGAAGCTAGGAGAAGGGGCTGCAAGCATCTAGCTCTAGAAGTGGGAAAGGCCAGGAAATGGATTCTCCTGTGGAGCCTCTGGAGGGTGCTTGGCCCCGCCGATATCTTCATTTTGATCTGTGAAACTGATTTTGGACTTCTGACCTCCAGAAGTATAAAAGAAAATGTGTTGTTTTAAGCCACCGAGATCATGGTGGATTGTTAGAGCAGCCACAGGAACTACTGCCCCAGGGATGTCACTCACAGGGTTGTTGTGGGATTAGATGTGGTGATGCAGGGCAAGGCCTTGGCACCATGCAGGGATGTACTGAATGCTCAGTAAAGGGAGGCCTATAACTAGGACCCAGGGACCCAGCCTCTTGGCCATTTGACATCTTCCATCCCCCAACTCAAACCCTCGCCGTCCAAAGACACCACCAACCTGAATTGCCACTTCTGAAAAATTATCTCCTGTTTCTTGGAAAATTTCTCCCAGTCGGAAAATGGGACACTGTGGATTCTGAGTCTTGTGAAAGGTACAGGTGATGTTTATACTTGGCAAGATGTTTCTCCTGCATGAGAAGCAAGCAAGCAAACAAACATATTTTTGAAAACTGAGACCCATCTCTTTCATGGGAGTGACCCTGTTTGTGGCTGGGTTCCATGAGGGGCCCCGAGGATCCTCAGCCCCCGGGATTCACACCCTTGTGTGGTCCCCTCCCACCCTGTGCAGTGTCGATCTGTGCGACCGTTAGCATGTGGCAGAAGTGATGGTGTATCACTTCCAGGCTTAAGTCATAAAGCCTGTGGCTTCCATCTTGTTTACTGTCTTGCTGGCTTGTTGTCTGTCCCTCTTAGATCACTTGCTCTGGGGGAAGCCAGACACCATTCCCAAGGACACTCAAGCAGTCCTGGCGGAGGTCCGTATGGTGAGGAACTAAACCTCCTGCTGACAACCAGGTGAGTGAGCTTGGAAGAGGATTCTGGTCTCAGTCAAGCCAGAGATGACTGCAGTCCCTACTGACAGCTTGACTGCAACCTGAGAGACCCTGAATCAGAACCATCCATAGAAATCATTCCCACATTCCTTACCCCAGAAACTGCAGGAGACAGTAAATATTGGTTGTTAAACTTCTAAATTTTGGCATAATCCACTACACAGTAGTAGTGGCTAATGGCCAGACATTCTGGGCACTTACGTGGTGTAGTTGTGGCCAGGAAAGTCGATGTTATTCTTGATGAGCACAGTGAAGTTTTCGGCACTGTTCAAGAGCGCGGGCCTAAGAGAGAGGCGAAATGGGGATCATTGGGCCAATGGGACCATGGGCTTCCGGTTTCTGGCTTGGGTCATTGCAATGAGTAAAGAGAAATATAGTCTAGTAGGCAAAATTTTCCTAAAAATCTAAAAAAGAGGAAGAATGTCTCTCTTCCTGAGACCCCCATGGCATTTACTATAACCCTTCTCACACTCTGATGTAATTGTGTGTTTAGGATGTGTGGTGATATACTGGTAAATGGTTAACAGCCAGGTCTCCAGGGGGGAAGAAAAACTCTGATATGTAGCATTTACTGATTAGTGTAAGCACTCCCATCATGGCTGATCTCAAGCCACTAGTGGGTATCACTGAACTTGGAGTTGGGAAGGGATGAGCATAATTGGCTCAGAGTCAGTATAAGCCAACTTCAGCAGCCCCCTGTTTGTATCTTTCCCTGTAGGCTTGGATTCTTTCTATCTTGGCATCCCCAGCCTTAAGCATAGGGCCACACATGTATAGTTGGCTCTATCAGTCATAGGTTGATAGGCTCTGGGTAGCATAAATTCTCCATGAGTTAGAGGAGCCCAAATCCTAGACTTTAGGAAGGTCCACCCACAACCCATTGATTCATTCATTTGACAAATATTTATTGGCCTGGGCATGGGGCTGGGCACTGGGAATATAGTGATGAACAAGATAGTCAAGGTTCTTGTCCTTATGCCATTGACAGTCTGCTAAAGATGGAGAGAATTGGCTGTGGATGAAGAGTTACAGCTGGTACCTTATTGTTGGCAGGCCTGAGTGGGTGGCAGATATATATAATGGGAGTAGCACCAGGAAAGGATGGAGGTATTTGGAAGGGGGCACCAAAAATGATCTGCTTTTTATTCCAGAATTGCCAGAGCCCAGCTTTGCCTCTATTTAGGATATAACTATAGAGAACACTATAGGTTTTGCCTGCCCAGCATCCATTCCCCTCTGTTAGAAGCGCCTCAGTTTTCTCCCTTTGAGATAACCAGGTCTTTGCCACTCTCAGCCCGGAGGTTTGGGTGGGGAGGTGTCCATTTTCTGTCCATCCTTATAGACCCCAGGGTGGACAAGTGACCCAGAGCTGGCTAAACAGAATAACCCAGTCCTTTCATGGCTATAGTAATTGGTCGATAGATTGTCATATGATTTAAGCCAATGAAAACATTCTAGGACTTTTGTAGGAAATACTGGAAAAAGAAAAACTCATTTTCTTTAGGATTGCTAGTAGTAAAGACAGTGTAAACCTGGGGTTCCCTGGACCACAGTGTGAGGAAAGCCAAAACAGAAGAAAGAATAACTGGGGGGGTGGGATGGGGTTGGGGATTGGAAGAAACAGAAAGAAAAAGAATCTTAATGACATCATTTTTATTTGAAGCCTGGATCAAGCCTTACCTGAAGCTAATACTTCTGGACTCCTCATTTACAGAAATTTTATTTTATTTTATTTTTAAAGATTTTATTTACTTATTTGACAGACAGAGATCACAAGTAGGCAGAGAGGCAGGTGGGTGGGGGGTAGTAGGCTCGCCACTGAGCAGAGAGCCCAATGTGGGGCTTGATCCCAGGACCCTGGGATCATGACCTGAGCCGAAGGCAGAGGCTTTAACCCACTGAGCCAACTAAGTGCCCCAGAAATTTTAAAAAATAATGATAACATTGTCTTTTTTCCTGAAGCCAGTTTAAGTTGTATTTCTGACATTTGCATCAAAAAAAATCTTATTTACACAGATACCTACCACATGCTAGACCGTTTACCTTTAGAACATTCTAAATCCCATGCTTCCTGGGCACCATTCTAAGAATAAGAGGACTTGAAACTTGAAGGATCAAAGCCCTTTATTCTTCTCTTATGATATTTTTAACTTTCTTCCTTGAATTATAGCTCTCTGTGCACATGGCTTACCTCCGATTAGACTGCAAAAGGCTTGGGATCTACTCTCTGTCTGAGTCTGCTTGTATTTTTAGCACAGTCTCTTGTGCATAGTTACATACAGAATAAATATCTAATACCTCCTATGTGGTATTGGATGCGTTGACTGAATGATTAAATGAATAATTTTAGTAATCCCTTTGCATAACATACAAGGAAACTAAAGTTCAGGGGATTGCTTGCTCAAGGTCATATAAAACTGTGCAGTCCAAGGACCTGCACTTTGGAGATGCCCAGTATTTCTCTGATGAATAAGTTGGCGACTGAAAACTGTTAGGGCCAATTTAATGTTAAAACCTGTTTAACTGGGGCGCCTGGGTGGCTCAGTGGGTTAAGCCGCTGCCTTCGGCTCAGGTCATGATCTCGGGGTCCTGGGATCGAGTCCCGCGTCGGGCTCTCTGCTCAGCAGGGAGCCTGCTTCCCTCTCTCTCTCTCTCTCTCTCTCTCTGCCTGCCTCTCTGTCTACTTGTGATCTCTCTCTGTCAAATAAATAAATAAAATCTTTTAAAAAAAAAAAAAACTGTTTAACTATTAGGGCCTGCTTAGCCAGAGCAACTCTATATTGCCTAGGTAGCCATATTGTTGTTTACATCCACGGACTTCATTCCGGGAATAAACGCCCCAGTAGTTCCTGGTATGGTTCCGGGTATCGATTCCGGGAGTAAACGCCTTAACAATACAAGCCACATACCTTGGGTCTGCGGTTATGCCCTATAAAACCAGCCTATGAGATCAGGAGGGGGTCGCTCTCTTCGGAGGCGGCCCTGGCCGGTCAGTCTGACTTCTGATACTTGGCATAGAATAAAGCTCTACATAACTTTCACTTTGTCTCAGTCTCGTTCCCCTGGCAGGTCAGTCTAACTTCTAATGCTTGGCATAGAATAATAAGGCTTTGCATAACTTTCACTTTGTCTCAGTCTCGTTCCTTTGATAACGGACACCAACAAAAACTACAGGCAATCAAGAGGCCTCTTGCCTTGAACCGATAGTTCCCTCAGGCCCTGGGCAATTCTTTCCGTGAAAAAGAAACTTCTCTGACCTAGAAATAAACCTGGGTGGTGCCATTGATGATTGAGGACTGGACGGGCTGACGCTACCAAACACTTCCCACCCTGACAAGGGAAGCCTTTGCCTGGACCTTCTAAAAAGTCACCTTGGGGCAATCTTCTCTTTGCCCCAAAGATGCCGATGGTGTGGTTTTGAGTCGCATTCATTAGAGCTGTGTTCTCCTGTATAATATCCCCTAGACATGTGTGACTATTAAAATTGAACTTATATTAAAAATTCAGTTGCTCAGTTGCAGTCACCACATTTTAAAGTGCCCAATGGCCACATGTACCTAGTGGCTACCATATTGGACAGTGCAGGTACAGAACATTTTCACCATTGCAGAAAGTTCCATTGCACAGTGCTGGTCTAGAACCACCACACTTCTAGGGGCGGATCATTTGTGTGTGTGTGTGTGTGTGTGTGTGTGCGTGCGCGCGCGCACGCGCACACGCATTATTCAACACTTACGATAAACTAGGCATGGGGCTCACTTTGCTTTTGAGGTACAAGTATCATCTCATTGAATTCTCATGACAGCCCTATGAGTGGGAGCAACTATTTATCCTCATTTTAGAAATAAGGAAAATGAAGCTCAGAAAGGTTAAACTGCTTGCTCAAGGTCACACAGTGAGGAAGTGTTAGAGTCAGAATTTGAATCCAGGTCTCTCTGTTCTTCTGCTGAAAGTACCAATCCCTGTGGTTTCTGAGATTTAACATCAAGTTCTGTTTTCTGGGCCTGACTTTGTGTGTTAAAGAGAAGAATCAACAAAAAGGATCAACAAATCTGTATGTCATTGTGACCACTTAATTTAAGAAAACTTCTCTTCTCTCCCTACCTCCCTTACTCTTTCCTCCTCTTTCCTTTCCCCTTCACTTCCCCTTTCTTCCTTTTTCCTTTCCTCCCTCCCTTCCTGCCACCTTCCCATCCTTAATTGCTCAGTATGGACACCGACCAGTCAGAGTGGGACCTGCTGTACTGCTAGAGGAGGGCTCCAGAGGTGCTTTGTAAGGTGCTGGGACAGTCAGGGGCCCAGGGTTAACCAAGGGTGCTCAGGGTAATAGTTATATACCAGTCAGTACAGAATTATTGCAGTATTTTAACAATTAGCATGGCCTTCTCGGAGATCACTGGTGTGCCAAGTCAATAGGACCCAGGACTTTTCATCTGCTCAATGATCAGGGCCACCCCATCTCCCCCCATCCCCCGCAGCTCACCGGGGGGGCTCTCCCACTTCCTCGACGGGACACCAGGCGGAGACTTCACAGGTCTTCAGCCTTTCTTTATACACTACACACCTTCCGGTCTGGATCCCTGGTGGGGAGGTGGGGAGGGCCAAGGGACCAGAGAAGCACAGGTATGAAAACCGTGGGTGCGTCATGAACTAAACCCAAGCAAGAGACTCTTTATTTATCCTTTTCAACCCAAGCAGTTTCAGCTTCCACGAAACCCCATTTGAACCACCAACTTACATAAGGCAACCCAAGCAAAGCGCACATTGGACTATAAGCTCTTTTAAAAAAAAGATTCAGAGAGAAGGCAGAGAGGTTGTGGATGCTGTTGGCTTTTTTGGTTTCTTTGCAAGAAAATATGCTGAGAGAGGAGCTGAGCAGGGTGTGTTCTCTTGCCTGGCATACGTGGACTAGAACTTGGCATCTAAGTGGGCACCAGAGTCCCTTAGGGGTGTACAGCATGAATCAGGGGTGTGCAAAGTCACAGAATGAACGTGGCATATTTTCTGGAGCGTTCGTGTCACTAGCAGATTCCCGAGCGGCAAATTAAATAGTAAGTCGTGTTTGAATGGTCTCTGTACCAACTCAAACACACATGTCTTATGGAACAAAATGTAACATCCATAGGCCTTTTTTGTGTATGCATGTGTGTTGTAACCACTGATGGCTTTATCTTTTTTGTGGTCTTTTTTTTTTTTTATTGTCATGTGACTCTTTAAGTTAAAACGAGGGATACAGAAATACTATAGATTAGTGGTGGTACCATGGTCCTAGGCACCCTGGGCCTATAATTCATACTCCTCAACCTTTGGTGAAATTTGAGGGGGAAAGCTCAGCATACACAGATGGCACTGGGGGCCATTGGATTTTTTTGTCAATGAGAACCCCTAAGATGCTAATTCTGAAGGATTTCAGGAGCTGCCCTCACTAGGGAATTAGATCACATTGCTAGACAGTAGCCAGTCTTCTGGGGACAGAGCAGAGGCATGGGACGGACACAGGCTCTCCCATGGCCTAGTGAGGGTGGAAAAAGGCAGCTGAGAGTCAGAAGCTAAAGATTTGAACTTTAAGGCCTTGTGAATGTCACCAGGGTACCAGACCACCCCCCCCACCCGGGATCCCAGAAAAGAAACAGAACATACCTTTGCTCTGCGGGTCCATCCGTCCCTCTTTACAATTCTTGTCAGAGGAACAGATTGTCCTCCTGGTGGGAAACTGCAGGGAGAAGGACAGGATAGTGGTGAGTAAGCAGCATGTGTCTCTTAAGATACAGAAAAGCAAATGCCTCTGTACACACCAGAACTTGTACACAAATGTTCACAGCAGCACCATTCACAGCAGCCGAAAAGTAGAAACAACCCAAATAGTCATCAGGACAAAAAAATAGTAGTGCATTCATAAAATGCATATAACATGGCCATAAAAAGGAAGGAGGCACGGATTCCTGCTACAACACGACAATGCTTCAAGATGCGATGCCGCGTGGAAAGAAGCCCCCAAAGGCCACGTATTGTATGATCTCAATGATACGAAATACCCAGAATAGACAGAAAGTAGATCAGTGCTTGCCACAGGCTGAGGGAAGGAGGGGATGGGAGTGACTGCTCATGAGTACGGGACTTCTTTTTGGCGTGATGAAAATGTCCCAGAATTAGGACGTGGTGTAGTGGTACAACATTGTGAAAATATGAAAAACCCCTCATTTCTTCACTTCAAAATGGAGGACTTTATGGCATCTGAGTTACATGTCAATAAGAAATAAAAATAAAAATCTGAAAAGCAGATGCCAAAGCAGCCAGGTGCCACTTTCAGGGAAAGCCTCCCGGGCTGGAGGGCAGGAGGCCTGGTCCAAGCAGCGCTTGACTGCAGAACTGGGCAGAGCCACCAGCGCTTCCTCCTGGCCTCAGAAAATGAGGTCAGCTAGGTCTCAGGCCTGAGGACAGAAGGAAGAAAGGAGAAATTCGATGACTCGTTTATGCACATTTGAGTTTCTGTGTTCTAGGGAGCAGGTTTAATGGCCAGTCTTAGGGGAACCAGGGCCTGACCGTAGTGTGAAAATGGCCTCTGCCCATCAGCTTCCTCTGACCTGTGCCCCCTCCAGAAGCTCTTCTTACCCGCCCCGACCACACCAGGTCCCCTCCTTACGTCAGGACATCTCCCCTGCTGTTGGCCTTCTGTCTTGAGAAAGTTTGTCATCACGAAGAAGGAGTTTCCCTGCGGAGAAAGAGGAGAGGAGACAAATGCCAGGCCTTGGAGAGCAGAGTTACTTCGTCAAAAATCCAGGCTGCTCAGTGCCTGGGGGCGAGTCTTCCACTTTTCTGAACCACACTCTAGAAATCAGGTCTGGGAGCAACTTGGACTGCACTGAGGGCTTAGTATCAAAGCTGGATGAACCGCCCCGCTGAGCTGAAGGAGAGCAAAGGGACATTCGGAACTGATTGAGCATTCATTTTCCATCCCAGCCTCAAAAGCATCCTTGTCATTTTTCGCACACAATAAAATCACATTAAATCGAAACTTAAGAGACCTGCTGGGGGAGGGCAGTGGGGTGTTGGCGTCATCAGAACACTGTTCAGATTATCCAGGATTCTTTTTTTCAGGATTTTAATTAAAGGGCAAAAGGCAGCCCATAACCCAGGAAATAGCTGGAGATCTTACTGAACCCTCTGGTAGAAACAAATAGTGGCCTGGGTTTTACGGTTTTGCAAAGCACCCCCGCTCCCAGATGCTGCAGAAGTGCCCCGTTGTCCCTCCCAGCCTCCCAGTCTGTTCTTTGGTGTTCTCGTTCCTGCTTTGATTCTCCTTTTTGACTATTCTACTTTTATTTTGTCTTCTCGCAAATTTAAGCAGCCGGATAGCCTCTCCCTGTTGACCCACACCCTTCCTTTCTTTGTCATCCATTTCCTTTCCCTTGTGCAAGAATGTATCTGAGTGAGTGGTTTTTCTTTTTCTGGAGATATTTTTGTTGATAAAACTCCACATGAACAATTTAGAAGGGTCTGTCCTGTCCGGGCAGGAAGTTCTTTGTCCTCCTGAATCTAGGCAGACCTTGCCGGCTTGATGGCCCTGCTTCTAAAGAGCTGTGTATAAGTCAAGTTGTGAGTGAATCAAATCATGCTTTAAATGCACCAGATCACACTGCTATTTTGAGAAACCCCGTAGGACTCGATAAAGCATAGAATCATCTTTGAGCTGCTGGATCTGACCCAATTTTGCAATTTTTAGGTTTTCTCAGTTGGGATTTTCACAGAGCTTTTTAAAATAGGGCCAGTGTTTTTTTGGCCTGAGGCTCCGGGTCCCAGGGGAGGGAGGCAGGGCCCTTGGTGACCAGGGAGGAGTCTTTGAGAGTTGGTGACAAGAGCTCACCTGCAGGGGGAAGGTGTAATCTGCGGTGTCAAAGACTTCAGACACCACCTTCTTCATTCCATTCTCCAGTATCTCCGCCTTCACCTCTGCTATCCCTTTCACCTTGGTGTGCACGGAGCTGATGACAGGCTCTTTCTTTTGGTACCGCTTGTCACTGATCAAAGCAAAGCTAAACGGCAGACACAGAAAAGCATCAGTGGTTTTCTCAAGGGAGGCACAGGGCAGTGGTGTTGGATGCGGGTTCTGAAGGCTGCCTCCATTCACATCCTAGCTTCGCTGGGTGACTTTGGGCAGGCTACCTGCCTGCGTTCTCCGTGACTCACTTTCCTTGGCTGTAAAGTGGCAAGAATCATCGTACCTACCTCAGGGCTGGTTGTGAGGATGAAATGAGGTATGTGTGCAAACTCATCAACATCGTATCTGGCACCTGCGAGCACTCACCGCATGGAAACGATTGCCCCCAATGTCAGTCTCCAGTATTGCCCAATACAGACCCTCATTTACAGGGCAGTCTCTCCCATGCCAGAGTCCAGCCCCAGATTGGTCCACCGGCTTTATCCTGGGGCTGAGGAACACACCAATACCTAAGGATGTGTCCAGCAGGTCAGCCCCATTTTTTCCAGAAACATCCACCTGGTTTATAATTAATATTGATCATAGCAGCTGCCCTTTATTGAGCAATTAGTACATGCCAAGTGCTCTCCATGCATCATCTGTTTACTCTTCACAGCAGTAGGAGATAGTTACTGTAGTCATCCCTTTTGTAGATGAGAGAATGGGCTCAGAGAGATACAGCTCGTCATGGGCAGAACTGAGGTCCTCAGCCAGACCTCTTAACCACATATGGCACAGTGTGATGTAAAGTTTAAAGAAATCCAAAACAGGGACGCCTGGGTGGCTCAGTTGGTTAAGCGGCTGCCTTCGGCTCAGGTCATGATCCCAGCGTCCTGGGATCGAGTCCCACATCGGGCTCCTTGCTCATCAGGGAGCCTGCTTCTCCCTCTGCCTCTGCCTGCCATTCTGTCTGCCTGTGCTTGCTCTCTCTCCCTCTCTCTCTCTGACAAATAAATAAATAAAATCTTAAAAAAAAAAAAAAAAAGAAATCCAAAACAACATTCTACACTCAGACAAATGCCTGTCCACTCATGCTCCTAGCAGCACTATTCATAATAGCCAAAAGATGGACATAGCCCACAACATTCTACACTCAGACAAATGCCTGTCCACGCATGCTCATAGCAGCACTATTCATAATAGCCAAAAGATGGACATAGCCCACATGTTCAGCAGTAGATGAACAGATAAACAGAATGTGGTCTACCTATACGATGAACTATTATTCAGCTAGACAAAGGAATAGAGTACTGAAACATGCTATACTGTGCAGGAACCTCAAAAACATTATGCTAAGTAAAAGAAGACAGATACAAGAGGCCACATGTTGTATGATCCCATTTATGTGAAATAATCCAGAATGGGTAAATCCACAGCAACGGAGAGTTGACTGATGGGTACCAGGGACTGGGTAGCCGGAGTGACTATGAATGTGTGTGGTTTCCTTTTGGAGTGCTGAAAATGTTTTGAAACTAGATAGAGGTGGTGGACCCCAACAAGGTGTTATTTAGTGCCACTGACTTGATCACTTTAAAATGGTTATTTCAGGGGCGCCTGGGTGGCTCAGTGGGTTAAAGCCTCTGCCTTCAGCTCAGGTCATGATCCCAGGGTCCTGGGATGGAGCCCCGCATCAGGCTCTCTGCTCCGAAGGGAGAGCCTGCTTCCTTCTCTCTCTCTGCCTGCCTCTCTGCCTACTTGTGATCTCTGTCAAATAAATAAATAAAATCTTTAAAAAAAAATTTAAAAAAATAAAATGGTTATTTCATAGTATATGAATCCCACCCCAATAAAGAAAGGAAAAAAACGTTTTTTAATCCATAGACATATGTTGTAGAACTGTAAGAACAAACACAGAATGGCAAACACCAAATTCAGGAGGTGTTTATAAGAGGAAAGAAAAGGGAGTGGGATCCAGGCTGGGTCTGCAGGGAGCTAAAACTGGATTAATAATGTTTTTATTTCTTAAATTAGATGGTGGTACATGGGTGTTTATGATATTATTGCCATATATTTTAGTATATATATATATACTATTCATTGAAAGAGCAAGTTCATCAGGGGCCCCTGGCCGACTCAGTCTGTGGAATGTGTGTGGTTTTGGATCTTGAGATTACTCAAAAGTAAAATCCTGGGGCGCCTGGGTGGCTCAGTCGTTAAGAGTCTGCCTTCAGCTCAGGTCATGATCCCAAGGTCCTGGGATCAAGCCCCGCATCGGGCTCCCTGCTCCCCGGGAAGCCTGCTTCTCCCTCTCCCACTCCCCCTGCTTATGTTCCCTCTCTTTCTGGGTCTCTCTCTCCTTCAAATGAATAAATAAATCCTTAAAAAAAATCCTAAGGAAAATAAAAGAAAAAAAATCTCATCAAGAAGGACACTGGAGGGCGCCTGGGTGGCTCAGTGGGTTGGGCCTCTGCCTTTGGCTCAGGTCATGATCTCAGAGTCCTGGGATCGAGCCCTGCGTTGGGCTCCCTGCTCAGCGGGGAGTCTGCTTCTCCCTCTGACCCTCCCCTCTCATACTCTCTCTCTCTTTCTCTGTCAAATATATAAATAAAATCTTAAAAAAAAATTAAAAATTAAAGAAAAAGAAGGACATTGGAACTAGAGATCCAGATTTTAGGTCCCATCAGCATATATGAGAAAGAGCTATGACATTCAATTCCATAGACAAATATACTTGTTCGACAGTGTATTTCAGCCCGGCATCACAGTATGAACATGGTCTGTGCAGTGTCCTGTGTCCGACATGGTGACATGCTCCCAGAATAACCCTGTTTGGCCCACCATTTGGGAAGCTCAGTTTGAGTGTGTCATCTTCATTTCAGGCACACAACGTATTATAGATCAGCTGTAATGGAATCCAACCCTCTCATAAGTCAGAAAACTAGTCTTTGTATGGTAATGAACTTGTCATGCAAGAGCTGCATCAAAGGAAAAAAAGAAGAAAAGAGTTGACCATATTCTGCCCTAACGACCGTCCCCAAGACTCAGACAAGCCATGTCACCTCTAGCCATGGGTGTAGTCCCACGGGAACAAGGGGAGGGCTGCCTGGCTCCCAGATCCCTGTGAACTTTCAGCTAGAAGAAGCTACAGTTCTGTGCATGCTGAAGACTGAAAACCCACGGGTCCCTCTGGTGCGTGGGCAGGAAGGAGCTGGGGGCTTATGGACTCCTTGGAGGATGGGGAGAAAGAGAAGGTGTGGTGGAAAGCTGACGAACCTGGGAAGGTCAAAGAGGACTAATGGGAAGGGTAGTGGGCACTCAAGGCAGGTGTGGCTTCAGAAGGGGGGCTGCAGAGGGATAGGGAGGAGGGAAGGACAGAGAATGAGCTCAGCTGTGGAGCTCTGAGGCTTGCACACAGCTCCGACTCAACAGGTGTAGATGAAGGTGTCCACCGTGAAGAGGACTTGCACACCCTGGATATGAAGGGCTTTCTCTTATTGGCACCTTAGGGGGCCCCATGCCAGCGTGGTGAGAGAGTCCTCAAAGGGCCTCAGGCCGGGAAGCACAGCTCAGCAAAGCCTGACTCTCCCTCACAGCTCCTGGGCTCACTGAGTAAAGGTAAAGCAAAAGGATGGGATCTGAAAGTGAACCACCCCAGATCTGGGTAACTGACACTTAGCTCAAGGCCAATGTTTTCTTGGCCCCTAAAGGGAATGCGGGCCCTGGGCACTGTGTGCCCTGGGGCTCATGGAGAAGTTGGGCCCACAGCCACTGCTTTTTGTGTTTAAAACCCCAAGGGAAGAATCCAGTTATTTTCATCCCTGCCCTACTCAGCGGTGGGATGAGGTCTGCGAGGGGTCAAGGACAGCAACAGATGCACTGAGAAGAAAGTGGAGGAGAGCTTGCACCCCCAAGGCAAATTAAGTACCACCTGTATTAGTTTTCCATTGCTCCTGTAACAGATTCCCACAAACTTAGTGTCTTGATAGAAATTTATTCTCTTAGTTCTGAGGGTCAGATACCTAAAAATGGTCTTATGGGGCTGAAATCAAGGTGACTTCTGGGGGCTGGTTCCTTCTGGAAGCTCCATGAGACAATCTGTTCCTCATCTTTTCCAGCTTCTAGAAGCTGCCTTGGCATTCCTGAGCTCCTAGCCCCATCACTCCAACATCAGCTCCCATTGTCATATCTCCTTTTTCCAGCTTTGGCCCTCTTGCTTCTCTCTTTTGAGTACTTTTGTGATTATGTTGG
This sequence comes from Enhydra lutris kenyoni, assembly GCF_002288905.1. NCBI lineage: Eukaryota > Metazoa > Chordata > Mammalia > Carnivora > Mustelidae > Enhydra > Enhydra lutris. Next base: position 6,574,788 of record NW_019154130.1, read on the forward strand.
GGACGCTCAGATAATCAAGGATAATCTCCCCATCTCAAGACCTTGAACTCAATTACATCAATTACTTAATTACAAAAGTTCCTTTTGCCCATACAGATTCACAGGTCCTGGGGATTGGGAGTGGAAATCTTTTGCGGGCCATTATTTAGCCTACCCCAATACAGTTGGCCTGTTGTAGCTTTACAAGAGCCCTCCCGCATTCCACCTTACGCCATCGTTTCCTGAGCTAGAGTGAAGGAGTTTCAGTTTCTTGTTACCCACGGCTTAGCTACAACGTCATCTTCACTTCTAATTTCCTTTGGCTATTGCATTTCTTTTCCATCAGCCAACACTTCTGGAAAACCCTTCCTTATAATGTTTCCCAAATACTCTCTCTCATTCAAAGATCATGTACTCCAGAATACAGTACTTTCTACACATTCAACTACATGGAGAACAGCGAGTGAATCTTAATCTATTAGTTAAAGTTTATCAGTTGGAGGAAAAATAATGGATACATGTAAAATCCTAACCTTGAACCAAAAAACTCAGTTATGCCAGTACAAACCAGAGCCCACCCAAGTGGCAGAAGTTTATGTTAGAGGCCTGAACATTTTAGATAATCCTGAGCCCATATGAACCAACATTATGTTACATCATCCAGAAGAAGACAAAACAGCAAAACAAATAATTAGTGTAATCTTAAGCTTCAGTGAAAGAAGTAAAATATTTCACTCTTGGGTGGTGGTGAGCCAGTGGCTTATGTCCATGGTAGGCAGCAAGCTGTAAGAGCCCTGTGTTTGGGTTTTATGAGACATATTTTTCAAGAAAACCCTGTTAATTGTTGTAAAAGTGTAAATTTCACAGAACTGCACAAAGAATATGAAAAACTTCTGGCATCCTCCCTCTCAGAGGTTACTGCTGTTGAAACAGAATGTCTTCTAAGCATCTCTTTATGCCCACACCTTGACACCCAAACATGGCCACACTCTACATACTTTATGTAACTTGCTATTTTTACTCAATAATATATTATTAAATCTTTCCACAACAGTGGTGATAAATGTATGATAAAGATAGATCCATGATATGGAATCACTTTTAGTCTTTACAGAGAATTCTAGTTGTTTAGATTGGAACCTATGAAATTGCTCATTTTTTAGACCAAAGGAGTAGATACCGGCAATTCCATATAGTTCAACGTAAGAAGTGAGTTGTGATAATTTGCCCCCAGTCTCTTCCTGGTGGATATTTAACTGGACGTTCTGCTCAGTTTTTCTAGTTATAAACATCTTCTTTTGGTGACCATGATACAGCTCTTACTGTGTACCAAGCACTCTTTTAAGCATGTTATTAAAAATTATTATTATTATTATTTAAGATTTTATTTATTTGACAGAGAGAGAGAGATCACAAGTAGGCAGAGAGGCAGGCAGAGAGAGAGAGGGAAGCAGGCTCCCCTCTGAGCAAAGAGCCCGATATGGGGCTTGATCCCAGGACCCTGAGATCATGACCTGAGCCGAAAGCAGAGGCTTAACCCACTGAGCCACCCAGGCACCCCAAGCATATGTTAATAATATGTATTAACTCGTTCAATCCTCACCTCCCCCAAAACGACCCTGTAAGGAAGGTCCTGGTATTGTCCCCACCTTATATCTGAGCAGACTGTGGTATAGACAAAGCGAGCCTCAGTTCACGTAGTGCTTTGGACTGAATGTTTGTGGCTCCCTAAAGTTCAAATTTTGAAACCTAACCCCTTGTGTGATGGTAGTAGGAGGTGAGGCATTTGAGAAGTAATTAGGTCATGATGACTAAAGGGATTAATGCCCTTATAAACGAGTTTCTAGAAACTCCTTGCCCCTTCTACCATGTGAGAACACAGCAAAATGATGGCTGTCTGTGAAGCAGGAAGTGCATATTCACCAGACACCTTATGTGCCGGCACCTTGATCTTAGAATTCCCAGCCTCCGGAACTGTGAAAAGCACAGTTCTGTCATTTATAAGCTACTCTGTCGGTGGTATTTTGTTATAGTGGCCCCAATAGACTAAGTCACAGAATAGCAAACACTGGCCCCATGTCTTGTACTTTTTTTGGATGCCATTATAAATGCTATGATTTTTATTAATTTTCTTTTTTACTTTCCTCGTGCTGGTGTGCAGAAACACAGCTGGTTTTTATGTGTGGATCTCATACCTCCAAACTTTACTGAATTGGTTTATTAACTTTTTTTTTTTAAGATTTTTTTTTTTTAAGATTTTATTTATTTTATTTGACAGACAGAGACCACAAGTAGGCAGAGAGGCAGGCGGAGAGATAGAGAGAGGAAGAAGCAGGCTCGCCGCTGAGCAGAGAGCCCGATGTGGGGCTCGATCCCAGGACCCTGGGACCATAACCTGAGCCGAAGGCAGAGGCTTTAACCCACTGAGCCACCCAGGCGCCCCTGGTTTATTAACTTTAATGGCTTTTTGTGACTTCTTTTGGATTCTCCATATATAGGATCATATTATCTGAGTGGTATTTTACTTCTTCCTTTCCAATTTGGATGGCGTTCATTTCTTTTTCTTGCCTAATTGCTCTGGCTAGAACTTTCAGTACAGTGTTGAATAGCAGCAGTGAAAACAGGCATCCTTGTCTTGTTCCTGATCATCCGGGGGGGTAAGCCTTCAGTCTTTCACCATGGAGGCGAAATCTGTTCTCTTCAGTGCTATGCTTCATTGCCTCTCCACCCTCCTCTCTCACGTCGCCAGGCATGTCCTTGCAAAAGAATCTTTTCGCACCAAAGATAAATTTCACACCCTAAGATAAATTTCTGGGTTAAAGGATGCATACATTTTGTATTCAATTCATTTTGCCAAACCACAAAAAGTCGAACCATTTCATGCTTCCACCAGCAAAGCAAGAGTGCATGCACCACTTCTAAGAGGACCTTGACAAAACAAGAGTGTAGTTGTGTGGGCTTGGCTGAGAGAGTAAGGGAAATGGATGCCATGTTGAGGGCACATGGCCAGAGGTATTGAGGTCATTATTTTAAAGTCAAGGAAAAATACAGTAGCAGGGTACAGCCATGTGAAGACTGTCAACTAGAAAAGGGATCACGGGGCAGAACTCTAAAGGGGAGAATGACAGGGAGACGGATTTGGGCTCAGTGTAAGGAAGAAATGTCTAATGGTTAGTCCCAGAAAAGAATAAGCTTTCTTTGTGGTGGCTAGTTGGTGACAGTGATGATGATTTTCATTTATCTCATCATCTCCCTTTCTCTGGTCTCCTTTCCATCTGCATTCCGACATCATTTCCCACCTTAAAAATAAACCCTCTCTCGACCCCACATTCTTCTCCTACCACCACCGATCAGTGCCTCTCTTCTCCTTTGTAGCCAACTCCCTTGAAAGAGTGAGTCACCACATCCATTTCTGCATCTCCATTCACTCCTCCGCCCACTCCAGTCTGGCTCCCGCTCCACCCCTTCTCTAAAGCCTCTCTTGCCAAGTAAACAGTGACGTCATCCTTGCTATATCTGATAGACATACTACAGATCTGATCTTCCTAAAACTGTCAGCAGCATTTGACCCTGGTGACTGTGCCACCCCCTCTTCCCCTTCTTCCCTTAACTTCCTGGAATCCACATTCTCCTATCTTTGGGTCTCCATGGCCACCCCTCTGAGTATCCTTCAGGGACTTCTGTGCTCCCATCACTTAACAGCATTCAGGGCACCTGGGTGGCTCAATTGGTTGGGCCACTGCCTTCGGCTCAGGTATGATCCCGGAGTTCTGGGATCGAGTCCCGCATCGGGCTCCCAGCTCTGCAGGGAGTCTGCTTCTACCTCTGACCTTCTTCCCTCTCATGCTCTCTGCCACTCTCTCTCAAATCAATAAATGATATCTTTAAATGTTAGCATTCCTCAGGGGTTTGTTCTAAGCCCTCCTTGGCTCCTCATTTACATCTACGCTTGCTGGCCAGTTGTAGCAACTATCATGGTTCTAGTTACCATTTATATGCTGGTGATATAAAAATCTCTATCTCTAGTTCCAGATTCACATATCTATCTATCTACTAAGCATCCAAATTTATATGTCCCATATACATGACAATGTGTATTGACAATGTATGGCTTCAGTTCTGAACTCATCTTCCACCCCAGATGGGCTCCTCCCCCCACATTTCCTATCCCACTAAGTTCTCCCACCACACATCAGTTGCCCAATCCAGAAACATTCCTTAGCATCCTTTCCCTCATTACCCCTGAATCATTCAACTGTCAAATCCTGTTTTATCTTCCTAATGCTATTCATCTATTTCTCATCTCTACCATCGTCACCTCCTCAGTCTCGGTCTCCATCACCTCTCACCTAGACCACCAGGTAGCCTGAACGGTCTCCTTGCCTCCATTTGTGCTCCTGTCTCCTCCATATTCTAGGTGGTTTACTAGTAAAAGCTCGGGCTCTGGATTGAGAAGCTTGGGTTCAATCTTGGCTCTACCACTTCCTAGCTATGTGGCCGTGTGTAAGTTACTTAACCTTCCTAGGTCATTGTTTACTCTTTTGTAATAAGGATATGTTAGTATTATATTGGGCAGGGTATCTGGTTCTAAACAGAATCCACTCTGCTGAGTTTGAGAAGAAATACTGTCTAGAAAAGGCAAATCTACATGGTTGAAATTTTTCATAATGAAATGTTGGTGGCAGGGTGGGGAAGACTCTCTGAGTTTTCCAGTGTCCTCAGGATGAAGTTCAAGGCTGTTCATAATACGATCCTTGCTGGCTTCTCCAGTCCCACCTTCGCCTCCTCTTCTTGGCACCTTGCACGTCAGGCTGACGCGTGCTGCACTGTGAATAGTCCATTGAATCGGGTCCTTTCTCTTTTCAGCGCTGTGCTAAAAACCCAGGAGGGTTGGGAGGTTCCTGCCCTGGGTGGGAGGCTGGGCTGGTGTGGTGGTGCCCAGAAGCCTGTGGGTGTGTGAGAGCTGGTCCACAGAGAAGCCTCGGTTTCCAGGGTGAAATGAGAAAACCAGGATAACAAGGCAAGCTCTCCATAAAGCTAAATTTATTCATTTGAAAGGACCGTTTTTGTAGACTAGGTGCTTCCAGCTTTCTTAATGTTTTGTGTGGGCATTAATGGAGGGATGCCGATAATGGTAGTAGTCGTTTGCTTGCTTGACATCGCTAACGGTGCTGTTAGGCGACAAACTTGCCGCCCCTCAGTCCGTAAAGGCATCCTCAGCCACCTGGGAACCCAGAGTCATCTTCTCCCTCCTAGCAAATCTGTCAGTTCTGCCTCCAAAACTTACTCCTGCTTTGCCCACTTCTGTCCACCTGCACTGTCCCGTTATCATCGGGGTCGCCACCTCTCTTATCTGGGCAACTCTGGTACCCTTCTCACTGCCCTTCTCCTGTCACTCTTGCCCCCGTGATCTGCCTTTTGTGCAGAGGCCCAAGAGCTCTTTTAGAAACAGGAATCAAATGGTTTCACTTCCCTCTGTAAATCCTGTCCCTGAGGAACAAATTCCAGCTCCTCCCGCAGTCTGGCCCTTGCCTACCTCTCCTCTGCCCTTGGTCCCTGCTCCTCCCTCCTCTCTCACCAGCTTCTGGAACATACTGCCTTCTGGCGGCTCCTTGTTTTTGCTTTCAGATATGTGCATTCACTGTTCTTTCGGTCCCTTGAGTCAGGTGGCTGGATTCTCCTCTTCCTAGAGGCAGTCTTCTCCTGAAATGGGTTTTCTCTGGACCCCTCATCTATCACATCACCCAGGGGTTCAGGGTAGGATGAGAACGTGGCAAATCTCTTCATGTTTCTATTGCCCTCAAGTGGCAGGAGCCATAGCAGGGCCATGCCTGGGTTGGATTTGCCCCTCCCCAGCCTCTGGTGTCCGCTCCCATGTCTGTGGTGGACTCACTTCCACTCAGTTGGAAAAGGCCTCACAGGTAGGTGTGTGGCAGCCCTCCCATGAAACAGGCAACCAGCCCGGACGCAGGACAATATTGTGCTTCTGTTAGCCTGAGCAGAGGTTGACTGGATAAGGGAGAAGCAGCAGTTTGAGTGGAGTGTGTTCTCCTTTTTTCTCTCAACCTTTCCTACTCTTCTGTATTCACTGGAAAAGCTTCTAAGAGGGCTGGTCTCCAGGGAGGAGGGAAATCTTCCCAAGAAAATGAAAATATCTTTTACTTCTCTGCTTAAAATCCTCCTACGGCTTCTCAACTCACTCAGAATAAAATCCAAAGAACGCAGAGTGGCCTCCACGGCTCAGAATGATCTGCCCTTCCTCTCCAACCGGGGTTATCTCTCCGGTTCACCCACTTCCTCTCATTCACTAAGTTGTTTCCTCTGCTCCAGGCACCCTGACCTCCTTGCTTGAACACCCTATCAAGTCTCTACCTCAGGGCCTTTGTACTTGCTGTTCCCTCACCAGAAACACTCTTCTAGATACTTCATGTTGTAAAGTTTCGCAGGTGAGGTAAACACAACACCAGGCAAGGGGGGCACAATGCAAGATTTATTAAAGGCACTCTCCGGCGAAGTTTCAGGGCTCAGGAGAAGGGGAGCCAGGAAAGTCAAGCCGGGTGGAGGTGGGCACTCTAGGGCAAGGTTCAGCTACTCGGAAAGGAGAAGTTGAGGAAGTCGCACGCACTAGGAGGGAGTTGTGGGGGGGTCTTTTATCGGGCCGAGGGAGGTGGGGCATGGGCTCACATCCATATATGGTAGGGTATTTGGTGATCGGAGGGTATGGAGTGGGGGGTCCTGATACTTCTGTTTCCTGCATAGGTATCAGGTTACCTGTGGAGATGTGATCTGGGCATACATCCTTTTGGCGGGAGAGTCAAGGGTTAAGGAAAGGGGTGGGGGGAGGCTGGAAGGCGGTCATTTCTATTGTTCCTCCTGCACTCCAGAGCCTGCCGACCCAACATATGTCTTGTTCCCTCCCTTCGTGCAGATCCTAGCCCAAATGTGTCTACCCAACATGCACTCACATTTGCCTATTAGCATTCTTTGTTCTCTTCTATGCTTTATTACCCTTTATCATTTATCACCATCAGATATTTAATTGTCTTTTTTGTTTCCTTTTTTTTTTTTTTTTTTTTTTTTGGTATCATATCTCACTCTTCCACTGGCATGTAACCCCCTGAGTTGTAGGAACTTTGTTTCACTCACTGTTACAATCTCTAGATCCATCAACAGTTCCTGACTCATAGTAGATAGTCTGAAATTTATATGGGGGAATGAATGAATGATAGAAAAGGGTAAGCTTATGGGATCCTCGTTCCAGCCTCCCTCCTTGTCCTGTACTTGCCCAGGCCGACCCAGAAAGACAAAGATTGTGGTGAAGAAGGAAGAATGATCAATTGAGCAAGCGTTTAGGAGGCCTAGTACTCAGACTTTCTCAGTCTGCTGGGTAACCACTTCAGTAGTATGCTTTCTGAGTTAAGAGAATTGGATTGGTTTTGGATTTGAATCCCTTTTGAAACCCACTTTCTACCTGGATGATATTTCAGAAATTAACTCCATCTTTCGTAGCTTTTCTTTCCTTATCTATGCCACAATGAAAAGAATACCTACATCCCAGTATATCAATTGAGATGATATAAATAAAGCCAGCTGGATAAGAAAGTTATTTTATTGTCATTCAGGCTTTTTCAGTTAGTTTTCCTGGGAGTATAATCATCACTATCCCATTCTTCCCACCTCATTGAGGCCAGAGGGCAAAACAGAATCATGGGTTGGAAAACCCTGTGGGATTCCCGGAGCCGATTCTCAGAGGAAATCTCTGTTAAGGATACCAGGGGCCCTGCAATAACCTGGGGCAGAGTCTCCACAGCGCAGGTGCGGGGCTGAGACAGCCAAGGATAGAGTAGCAGACTTCAGAAATCTCTGGAATTTCTGGCTTTTGGAAAGACCCTGTAATGGGTGTTTTTCCTTTGCCCTACCCCCTTTCTTTTCCCATTTCTTCTGGCAACAGTATTCTTCCTAAGGTGAAGTCTATGTATGTGGTTCAGACTGGGCTCTGAGCCCCGCACCCTGTCCCTACTTCCTGCCACAGGAGTGAGCACGTGACCCAGGATTTGCCAATCAGGTGACACCCTGCCCCTAGCCATGAGGATTGATTCAGAGTGGATATGTAATTCAAGCTCTACCCACCAGAGACTTTCCTGGGACTTTATGCCAGAGCTATCAGGAAAGACTTGCCTGTTCCTCTGGAGTTACTGAGGATATGAGTGTGGCATCTTGCTACATAGAGAGCCTATTCAAGAACAAAGTCACACAGAGCCACAATGTGGGGAGAGAGGGCCAACCCAATGGCATAGTTTGAGCTTTTAGAACCATCCATGTCTGAGGGCAGCTCCATCTCTTCCACTGTGTGGCTTGGTGCCTAACTTGAGTTAGGTCTCTGTCACTTACCATCCAGACAATTCTGACTAGTACAGGCCTACTCAGCATCCTGTCTACACACTTCTGTAACCCTGGAAGCTGGAGCCACTTGACCCTGCCTATAGCTACAGCCCTGCCTTTGATTCCAGTCTGAACTTGGTTTTGAGGGACTGTGAGATGCTAAGCAGCCTCTTATCTTATTTCTTCTAATGACAGCCCCTTCCTTGCACCCCAGTCTCAATAACTGAAGCCCTGTCTTACTTCATTATCCTGGCTCTTTGCCTTTGCAACCCTAGTATGGACAGGCTCTGAACTGAGGATGCCACAGCTAGAATCCACCACCCGCTGCTATATGTCTTGACTATTACCTGAGCCTGTCTGGACTTCCAGCCTGTGATCCATACCAGTCCTATTTGATGTAAACTACCACCCCAATCCCTGTGCACCATGGGTCTCCCCATTTCACAAATGGCCCAGTTGCAGTTTTATCGACACAGGGCCTCACAGTACAACTTAAGGCAGCATTTCCCAAGCAGTGGTCTATGGGACTCCATTCAGTGGGATGTAAATAGATATTCCATTAGCATAGAGGGGAAAAAAACAAAGCTGGCAACATTTTTTCTTTAATTTTATCTTTTAAAATATAAAAAAAAATGGAGTAGTATTTTACATAGGGGTCACCTTCTAAAGTCAGTACTTAAGGTAAAAATCATGTCTTGTCGGGCGCCTGAGTGGCTCAGTTGGTTGAGCCACTGCCTTTGGCTCAGGTCGTGATCCCAGAATCCAGGGATCGAGTCCCACATTGGCCTCCCAGGTCCATGGGCAGTCTGCTTCTCTCCTCTCATGCTCTCTCTCTGTGTCTCTCTCACTTTCTCAAATAAATAAATAAAATATTTAAAAAAAATCATGTCTTGTCAACATAAGGTTGCTAAAACCTTGAGTTGTCCACAAGGCACAGCAAACAGACCTTCTACCTTCCAACAAGTCCATCAGAGCCCATCTTCCCCCCTCCAGTTCTGGAATAAGTTGCCGTTTTTCCAGTTTTGCTCCAGGTGAAGATGAAAGAGGTGGTTTATTTTAGGGGACATGTAAGGTGGAAAGTGTGTATCTAGATTCATAGGTAGTGTGGCAAGATGGTTACTCTGTCGAAAGCATGTGGGAACAGACTGGCAAGGATTCCCAACTTGGGGACCCCATCTCAAGCCTGGTCCGGGACACCCATTCACTTAGTCATTGCACTGTTGAAATTGTGCTGTCTCTCCAGGCTCCTATGGAACACGCATTTCTGGGTTTGAGGGAGTTAAATGTGTGGAAGATAAGATTCCACCTTGTGAAAGAACAATATCATTACAAGTCGCTCTCATGAGAATCTGTTCTTATATATTGCTTTTAAGAAATCGTGTGCCAAGAATATCAGGAAATCACGTCACCTGTTTCATGGAACTGTGACGCATGATCTGTGTGTTGGGTTGGGGGCCCGGGAATGCAGGAGGAACAATAGAAATGACCGCCAGGGCTGCCATCTTCCAGCCTCCCCCCCTTCCTTAACCCTTGACTCTCCTGCCAAAGGGTATATGCCCAGGTCATGTCTCCATAGGTAACCCGATACCTATGCAGGAAACAGAAGTATCAGGACCCCCAACCCCATACCCTCCGATCACCAAATACCCTACCATATATGGATGTGAGCCCATGCCCTGCCTTGGCCCGATAAAAGACCCCCACCGACTCCCTCCCAGTGTGACTTCTCCAACTCTGCTTTCCAGAGTCACGGAATGTTATGCCCCAATAATGGGTCCGTGATTAAAGGAGTGAGACTGATACAAAGGGAAGGTCAAGCAAAAGCTTTATTTCGCGCCAAGCATCAAGAATCAAACCGGCCAACCAGGGCCGTGCCTCTTACAGAGAGGGCGACCCCCTCTCCCTTACGGACTGGCTTTTAAGGGCAAAGGCCATGCGGTTGGGCCTGGCCACGCAGAGGGGGCCAATGAAATTGTAACACACAGAGAAAACTGCACAGTGTTGCTAGGTGACCAATTGAATTACAATTTCACCTTGGTTAGGATTGGCGCCCAAAGGGCTCCCAAAGGGCGGGGCCCATACGCCTTGGTAGCTAGGGAGACAGTATGCGTCCCCCCACTGATCGGATGTCTCCACCTGGCCTGACCCATCCCTGTATCTGTGCTTTGTTACCTGAGGCTGGTTTCCAGGACTTGTTTTTAAGTAAGTCCCCTGGGGGAAGGGGAGCAGGGACAGTTTAAGGGTTAAACAACAACGTTATTGTTTAACCTCAATGGAAGCCTCTGGCTAAAATATAAAAATATAAAATAGGTCCTTACACGAAACCTCGATGGAGGGTGCCCACCTCCTCCTGGCGCGACTTTCCTGGCTCCCCTTCTCCTGAGCCCTGAAACTTCACCGGAGAGTGCCTTTAATAAATCTTGCCTTGCGCCCACCTTGCCTGGTGTTGTGTTTACCTCGCCTGTGAAACTTTACACTTTGTACTGGTGCATAAAGGAGCATTTCCTAACTATGCTCCTCGTCTTCAGTTCTATGATATCTGGCTTAAGTAATGTGTCTTATTTTAGAATTTAATATATGTGTTTATTATTTAGTGTTTGTCACATAGTAAACATATGAATCAAATTACAATAATCCTAGTAATATTATTAATAAGAAGAATTAACACTTGGTGAGGGCTTGCCGTACACCGGGTATTTTTCAAACAACTTTACATTTAGTAACTCATTTAATCCTTACAACCTTTGTCTCCATTTTACCATGAGAAAACCAAGGCTCAGAGCGGTGGAGGATTATTGAATCCACCTTTCCAGACCTCAGATCCCGGATGTGGGCCTGGTTACTTTGACAGTCAAAGGAGACAGTGCATATGAAAGTGCCTATTATGTACAAAAAGATTATTTTTTTGATTCTTTTTTTATTCAAGTATAATTAATGTAGTTTTATATTAGTTTCAGGTGTATGATATAATGATTCAACAATTCTATGCATTTCTCAGTGCTCAAGATAAGTATACTCTTAATCTCTTTTATCTGACTCACCCATCTTTCCACTTCCCTCCCTTTTGGCTGCCACCAGTTAATCTCTGTATTTAAGAGTCTGGTTTTTTGTTTGCATTCTTTTCTTCTTTGTTCATTTGTTTCGTTTCTTAAATTCCATGCATGAGTGAAATTTAACTGACTGACTTACTTCACTTATTTCACTTAGGACCCTCTAGGCCCATCCATGGTGTTGCAAATGGCAAGATATCAGTCTTTTTTATGACTGAGCAAAATTCCATTGTATATCTCCTACATCTTCTTCTTTTTCTTCTTCTTCTTCTTTTTTTTAAAGATTTTATTTATTTATTTGACAGGCAGAGATCGCAAGTAGGCAGAGAGGCAGGCAGAGAGAGAGAGGGAAGCAGGCTTTCCGCTGAGCAAAGACCCTGATGCAGGGCTCGATCCCAGAACCCTGGGATCATGACCTGAGCTGAAGGCAGAGGCTTAACCCACTGAGCCACCCAGGTGCCCCCTCCTACATCTTCTTTATCCATTCCTTTTCAGTGGACACGGGTTGCTTCCGCATCTTGGCTGTTGTAAATAATGCTGCAATAAATGTAGGGATGCACGTATCTTTTCCAAGTAGTATTTTCATTTTCTTCGGGTAAATACCCAGTAGTGAAATTACTGGATTCTATGGTAATTCTATTTTTTTTTAAGTCAAAACGATTATTTTTAAAGATAGCTGCTATTTGTAGAGCTCTTACCCTATGCCAGACATGGAGAAGTGTTTGCCATGCCTTTTCTTATTTAATTATGATGATTCTATTAACAGATGCAGAAAGGGAGGCTCAGCGGGTAAGTGACCTGGCCAAGGAAACTAAGCCAGGGTTATAAAATAGGTTGCTCTAACCCTTAGCCAGTAAACTACACTGTCTGACCTTAGCGATGCAAGTTCTCACCACCACCATCATCATCATCATCACAAAGAGCAATGGGGCATTAGCCAGTAAGGAACTGTGAATTAAAACCACAATGAGAACCACTCAGTAGGATGCCCATAATTCAAAAAACCAACAAGAGCTACTGTTTGGTAAGGATGTGGAGAAACTGGAACATACGTTGCTGGTAAGAATATGAAATGGTGCAGCCGTTCCAGAAATGGGTGGTTACTTAAAATGTTGAAAATAAATTTACTGAATGATCTTTCAGTTTCACTTCTAGGTGCAATGCCCAAGAAAACTGAAAACATGTTCATGCCAACATGCCTACACCCGTATTCATAGCAGCATTGTCCATTATCCATAATAGCCCCAAACTGGAAACAACCCAGATGTCCACCCCCTCCAAGAAAGGTCCATCTAGACAATGGAATATTACTTGGCCATACAGAGGAAGGAAGTAGAGATACATGTTTCAACATGAGTGCACCTTGCAAACATGATGCAGAGTCAAAGAAGCTAGACAGAAAGGACCACATAGTGCACAATTCCATTTCTATGACATGTCCAGAATAGGCCAATCCCAGAGACAGGGTGAATCAGTGGGTCACCAGAGCTACAGGGGAGCAGAAGGATTGGGAGTGATGGCTCAGGGCTATGGAGTTTATTTTTGAGGTGATGAAAATATTCTAGACTTGATTGTGGTGATGGTTGCACAAGTCTGAATATACTAAAACCCACTAAATTGTACACTTCATTTATTTTTGTAAAGATTTATTTATTTATCTGAGAAAGAGATCGAGTTCGCGAGCAGGGGTAGGGGCAAAGGGAGAAGGAGAGTGTAGAGCTGATAAGCCTAGAGCTGATGTGGAGCTCAGTCCCACAACCTTGAGATCATGACCGAGCCAAAATCAAGAGTTGGACACTCAACCGACTCAGCCACCCAGCCTCCCCTAATTTGTTCCCTTTAAATGAGTGAGTTGTGTAGTCTGTGAATTATATCTCAATAAGCTGTTAAGAAACAGACACGAAAAAGAGCAAGGGGGGCCTTCCTGACACTAGAAAGGATCTAAAGTTACATTGACAAGTCTAGTCCTCTTCCTCCCCTCAGCAGTGATGACTCAGACAGATGCCAGGATTATCACCAGGTAGGCCCTGAATCCTTGCCTCCTCCCTTGGAATCCAGGGTGTTGCCCTGTTTCCTACTTTCCCCAGGCATGCCCTGCCCAGCTCACCCTGGTAGGCCTGGGGCAAAACCCAAAGTGTGGCTTTGTCTCTCGTGTGGCTTCTTTCGGCCGCCGACTGGCACTGTTTCCTCCCGCCTGCAGCTGCTTCCCCACTACCCCAACCCCCTCCGGCCCCAGCTTGTTATGAGGGAAAAAGTCTCAGATTTAAAACCATGAGGAATTCACAATGTGCACCAGAAGCTGCACCTTGGGGACTTTGGGGCTGTCAACCGCTGCAGACACTTGGGGTCATCCCCACACCCCACTCACCTGATGTAAGAAAAGACCAGCAGGTGCAGGATCCACTTAATGCTGCCATAATTCACGCTCTGGATCCGGAGGACCTTGTTTGTCTCATACTGGAAAATGCATTTCCAGTTGCAGCAGGCTGACATGGTGAGAGGCTCACTCTCCACCAGGGTCTGGACGAGGGCTCAGCACCCCCAGACCAGCCACAGCAGGTCCACCAGCAACAGGAAAATGAGACGCCCTGATTCTTAGCCGCCGCCTTTAAGTTTGAGTTCCTCCAATGACGGCAGAGTGGGGGCGGGCCCTGGCAGCTGCCCCAGATGTGGCTGGGGATAAACAAGAGAAGCGAAGTCCTACAAGCCTGGCTGGCAGATGACCCTGCTCCAGCCGCCTCCCCCAGATGCCTGCACAAAGATGGTGTTCAAAGGAAGGGCATTTTTAGCATTCTCCCTTATCCCCTTTTCCCTTTCACTTTTTTGGACTCCTTTCAGTTGGGGGAGAGGGGCAGGCCTTCAAATGTCAGGAGACCCAGTGCTTCCATTGTGCCTTAGTAAAAGGCCTAGATCTTTCTATTGCCTCAAGGCCTACTCATAGACTGACTGATTCATTTCTACAACCCTTTAGTTCAACCCCAGATGTCTATGAATTCAGGGTGAATGAAGGTCTTCCTCTTCTCCCTCTCCACATTTCCTCCACAGTACTCTGGTCTGTTGGTGATGAGGGGAATCAGAATTGCTGGGGCTGGGGCAGGGGAGGACTTTATTTCTATGCTGGACATTTCTTGCGTGACCGTTGAGACCTGCTCTCTGCGCTGCCCCCATTTATGCCCATGACCTAGGCCAATCAGCCTAAGACCGTCAGAAACAAACTTGCCATTCAGCAAAATTAGGTTTACTGACTATTTCAGTGAGAAAGAGCTCGTGCCAGAGGAACTACCATCAAAGGGACAGAGTATCGTAGGGCTACTGGTGATGGTGGAGTCTTGATTAAATTTGAAAGCAGATTTTGATAAGCTCAAAACAAAGCAGGTTTCTATAAAAGAGTCAACCTCAGATCTGGATTGCAACGTGGACCCAGGGCTCTGCTTCCTTGTCAGTAATCAAGCTAAGACAGCTGTTGAACGTTGTGCCTAGAAACCCTTTATCTGAACCTCTGGTCCAAAGGTGCAAATTGAGGCCACTTTTGTGTGGCAAAAGTGGAATATTTCATTCTTACTGAGGCAATTTCCAATAGCAGATTTTCTGACAGTCTATGAATTTAGAGGATGACGTTTCTCAAGAAGAAAGCAACAGTGAGAGGCACCTGAGTGGTTCAGTTGGTTGGGCGTCTGTCTTTGGCTCAGGTCATGATCCTGGGGTTCTGGGATGGAGCCCTGCATTGGGCTCCCTGCTCAGCAGGAAGTCTGCTTCTCCTTCTGCCTGATACTCCCCCTGCTTGCGCGTGCTCTCTCTCTCTCACTCTCGTTCTATCTCAAATAAATAAATAAAATCTTAAAAGGAAAAAAAAAAGAAAGCAGCAATGACAAAAAAGATGAGGGAAAGTAGTGTTATCATTTTACAGATACAGTGAAATACTGTTTCCTATTATTTTTGTAGCTGTCTTTATCCATTTCTGCTCTTCCAGCCTGTTAAGTGGCCAAGGTATTTTTACTTTTGCAGTCCGAGTTAAATTTTACTTTCTCACTCAGGTGAACTGTATCAGGAGCTACCTTACCTCCGGGCTGTCAGTTCAGGATGCCAGAGAGCAGGAGGAAGGTGTGATTGAACGCAAATTTTCTTGGCCCTTCTCGCAAGTGCACGTGGTAGGGCTCCTGGCCTTTCTGCTGAACTCATACACTGATCCCTCATGCTCTTCCCTCTGCTTCCTCAGCCCTCTGTCTACTATTTCTCCCACGACCGCTTCCTGGATACTGTTCTTAATAAGCTTCCCAGTGAGTTCTCAGTTGCCATATTTAGTGATAGCTTTTATTCCTTATTCTCTTTGACCTTTTGGACCAACACCATGTATCACCTCTTGAGCAGTTTCTTCCCTTGATTTCCGTGACTCCCCTGGGTCCCTTCTTCTAGTTTCTCATCTTTTTTCAAAAAAAGATTTTATTTATTTATTTATTTAAGAGAAGGAGACAGAGCATGTGCTCGACAGAGCCCACAAGTGGGGGGAAGGGCAGAGGGAGAAGCAGGCTCCCCACTGAGCAGGGAGCCCAGCGGTCCCGAGGCTGGATCCCAGGACCCTGGAATCATGACCTGAGCCGCAGGCAGAGCTTACCTGAGCCACCCAGGCACCCCTAGTTTCTCATCTTTACCTCTGTGACTCTTTATCTTATCTTTCTATGACTCTTCTCCTTTTATATGTCAGTTCTAGCAAATTCTGTCTCAGCATTTTTCATATTTCTATCAGTCATGACAAGACAGGTTATGTTGCAATAACAAACAGCCCCCAAATCATGGCTTAAGAACCACAGATCACCCTGGGGGCGCTGATTATCCTAGTCACTTGGAAAACAAAACTAATGGAACAGCCACTATCTTGAACTCTTGAATGAGAAATCTGGCAGGTCTTACAGTGGCAGTTAAATACTCTGAACTTGGGGCACCTGGGTGGCTCAGTTGGTTAAACATTCAACTTTTGGTTTCAGCTCAGGTCATGATCTCAAGGTCCTGGGGTAGAGCCCTGGGTGGGGCTCTGTGCTCAACCAGGAGTCTGCTGGAGATTCTATCCCTCTCTCTCGTCCTCTGCTCCTCCCCCTATCCCTCATGTGCACACGCATGCACTTGTGGGCTCTCTCTCTTTAAAATAAATAAATAAATCCTTTTAAAAAAAGATTTTATTTATTTGTTAGACAGAGAGAGAACACAGCAAGGGAAGCTGTAGGCAGAGGGAGAAGCAGGCTCGCTGCTAAGCAGGGAGCCCGATGTTGGACCCGATCCCAGGACCTGAGCTGAAGGCAGACGCTTGACCTACTGAGCCACCCAGGTATCCCTAAATAAATATAACTTAATAGAAAATACTCTGTTAACCATTTATATGTCTTCTTTGCAGAATTGTCTGTTCATGCCTTCTGCCCATTTTTTGACTTGATTATTTGTTTTTTTGGGTGTTGAGTTTGAGAAGTTCTTTATAGATCTTAGTTACCAGCCCTTTATCTATAATGTCATTTGCGAATATCTTATCCCATTCCGTTGGTTGCCTTTCAGTTTTGTTGACTGTTTCCTTTGCTATGCAGAAACTTTTTATCTTGGTGAAGTCCCAACAGTTCATTTTTGCTTGTTTCCCTTGCCTTTGGAGATGTATCATGAAAGAAGTTGTTGTGGTTGATGTCAGAGAGGTTCCTTCCTGTGTTCTCCTCTAGGATTTTGATAGATTCCTATCTCACATTGAGGTCTTTCATTCAACTCAAAAGTTTATCTTTGTGTGGTGTAAGACTGGTGATCTGTATTAAGGAGGGCATGTGTTGTAATGAGTATTGGGTGTTATATGCAAATAATGATTCATGAAACACTGCATCAAAAGCTAATGATGTACTGTATGGTGACTAACATAGCATAAAAAAAAAATACTCTGACCTAGAAATGGTGCACTCCCTTTTGCCTCCAACTCATTGGTGAGAACTAGTCACTTGGCCCCAACTAACCACCAGGGAACCTGGAAATGCGGTCTCACCATATATCCCTCTCTGTGCCCAGAAACAGAAGAAGCAGACATATTTGGTAAATAGCACTAGTAACTTTTGCATTTTCTCCCTGGGAAATTTCATCCACACACACATTCTTTTAAGAATCACCAAATGCTGAAAGAAGAGGGGATGGAAAGAGGGGTACATGTGTATATCATGTGTTTAACTACACATGGAGTATAGCTGGAAATAGGCCTACCACATAATCTGGGGACCAAGTGCAAAATGAAAATGTGGGGTCTCTCTTTCAAAATTAAGAAATTCAAGATGGCAACAGCAAAGCATTAAATCAAGCTCAGGTCCCTTCTACATGTGGGTCCTTATGTAAGTGCATGAGTCCCATGTCCATGAAGCTGGCTGTTTCTGGAAGGATGTATAAGATGGCCTCTGGGGAGAGAACAGGGGGATTTGTCAGTGTTTTCCAAGCAATTTATTTATCACCTTTCTATGAAGTTTTTCTACCATACTCATGCATTACTTTTTTAAAATCACTGGTAGATTTTAAAAATCTGTATCTTCAGACCAAATCTGCCCTCTGAGCTCCATGCCTGTATAGTCTGTGAACCTCCAGACCTAAAAATCCCATAGATATTTAAAAATCACATCTTCAGAATGGCATACTTCCCCACAAAATAATAGTGCATGTAGGGACTGATTCGAGGGAGAGAGTAGAGACACGATGTGGACTACTTTTCCTTTAAGATCAGCTTGAGGGTGATTTTTAATAGGAGGTGTAGTTATCAAGGGAAGATTGGGGGAGTGGATAGTTAAGATGGAAATATTTGAGTCATTCAGAGATGTTCAAAGTGGAATGTCAGGAATAGTGGTTCCTGTTTCTTTGTTAGGTAGGAAGTCGAGTCATGAATAGAATTGGTCTTGGGGACTTAGGTGAATTTCTCTTCTAAGGAGTGTGTGTGTGTGTGTGTGTGTGTGTGTGTGTTTCTGGTTACAGGTCAGAAAATCAAGTGACTTCCTTTAGCAGAAACGGTAGTTTTTTGAGGAAACACTGTTGGCTTACAGAACTCAAGTACAGGAAACATGGTAAGAACTTATTTACAGGAAAACTAAAATTTCCTGCCCTGAGGTGGCTCTTTCGGTTTGTTTGAAGCTGTGTGGTCCCGCCTCTGTCTGTCTCTCTCCAGCCACTGTGCATTTCCCTAAACACAGGATTTCTTTGCTCCTCTGGGGGCATGTCACCAAACAAGGCCATCATGGCATCCACATTAGGTGGCCACAGTTCACGTCAGACCCCAGACCAACTGCTTAATTCCAGAGTCCCAGAGGAGTGAATCTGATTGGTTTAGTTATCTGTCTCTGGCCCAGTCACCTAAGGCTGTGTGCAGGGTCACAGAAGAAACCTGGGGTCAGGGGCCTACTGGGGTGAAGGGATAGAAGGAAGTGGAAGGGGGTCGGGGAGGACAGGGGAGGGGTGGAGGGGGGAGGTGTGAAGGGCGGACGTGAGGGAAGGAAGGAAGGAAAGAAAGTAAGGAAGGGGAGAAAGAAGTACGACTCTCAGAGAGTAGAGGCTCCTAGGCTGGGAGACTCAGATTAAATAATCTGCTCTTCAGGTGGGACAACCCTGTGGCAGTCTAGGCAGTTTCCCAGAGGTCCCTGGTGGGATTGAGTCCCAGATGCCTACAGCAGTGACCAGTTCTTCAATACTTGCTGTATTGGCTGTCTTCCCTCCCTGTCTCACTTCCCCACTGCCCTTCCTGGCCTCACCTCCCAAATGAACCACTTGCCCCTGAATCCTTGCTTCAGGGCCCACTTTGGGGAAGCTCAGTCTCTTTCAACCTCTTGTGGCTGCTTGCTGTTAAGGAGTCAGGAATTTACCCCGAGAGCAATCGGTGGGTCTGTAAGCAGAGTGGTGCATGACCTTATTTACACTTCAGTAAAATCACTCTGGCTGCACCACGGAAAGTGGATAGAAGGGGCACGAGTGGAGGCAGGGAGGGGATCTGCCCAGGGAGGGGGTATAGTGACATGGAGGGGGACTGACGGTGGATCTCCAAAGGATCCAACACAAAGGGGACTAAGAGGCATCAAGGAAGGAGAGGAAAATGCAGAAAGAGTGTGTGCCCAGGAGCCAAAGGAAAGCGTTCCGGAATAAGCCAGTGACAACAGGAAATAGTAAGAGGGATATAAAGCTGTGTGATTCAAGGCCCCTGGTGAGGAGACTGACAGATAAGCTAATGGAACAGATGGAGTCAAGTATTGAATGCAAACGTAGGTGCGTACTTAGCAAATGACAAGAGCATTTAAAATCAATGGAGAGAAAGTACTCCAAATGTGCTCTCAGAGCAACTGGCTAGACATTTAGAGGAGGTTGGTGGAGGCAGGAGGGTGTGGTATCCTAACTTTCTAGATTTCAAAAGATGTGTAACTGTTTGAAATGTGATAGAATGATCAAAAGTAAGCAAAATCAGCTACACAAAGGGACATGCAAGTCAACGTTCTGTTTGTGTTTGTGGTGTGCACATTTTGCATTTTGGTAGAGAATCCAAACAAAGATAACTGGATGCCCCCTCTTCTTTAAAAAAAAAAAAAAAAAAAAAAAAAGATTGACTTATTTATTTTATTTTAGGAGAGAGAGAGAGAGCCTGTGTGTGGGAGGAGCAGAGGAAGAGAATCTCAAGCAGACTTTTGGCTGCGTGAGGAGCCTGCCACAGCAGGGTCAGTCTCATGATCTTGAGATCATGACGTGAGCTGAAACCAAAGTTGGTGGCTCAGCCAACTGAGCCACCCAGGTGTGCCTGGATGCCCTTTGAAATAACTCAGCTGACACAACACTTTCTCCTGGCTGCTGGTTGGTTCTTCCTTCAAACTCTGTGTCGGTGTCAATATCACTGTGAATTTTCAGTAAAGGTACTATGATAGGAGCCTCATACCCGCTTCAGGAGTACAATATTTGAGCCAGGAAGTCACTGTGGTTTCTTTCAGCAACTGGAGCTATAAAATAAAGCATGTCAAGTGATCTTTCCCCCCCTCTGTATTTCTCCATGGCTGTTTCTCGTGAACATGCCTTTCTGGTCCTCTCTCCCTTCCCCCTCATCATCTAATTCAGAATTCTTATAATAAGTTGGTCAAGAGACTACTCCTTAGGGATGTCACAGAGGCAGGAGAGAGTCCAGTGCCCTGGTATTCAAAACAGTTTTTCTTTGAATTACACTAACCAGTGCTAACTAACTAACCACATGTGGCCATTGAAATTTAAGTTAATTAAAATTGAATGGAATTTAAAATTCAGTTCTTCATTTGTACTCACCATATTTCACGTGCTCAATAGCCACATGTGGCCTATACTGTTAGGGCCAATTTAACGTTAAAACCTGTTAAACCCCTAGGGCCTACCTGGGCCTACTTAGCCATAGTGACTCCGTGTTGCCTAGGTAGCCATTTTGTTGTTTAATAAATGCCTCAGCAGTTACTGATATCGGTTCCGGGTAACCGTTGCTAAAACACACACCTAAAATAAGGCCAGACAGGTAAAAGACATCCAATCAGCCAAAGCCATATACATAGAGGTCTGCAGTTGTGCCCTATAAAAACTAGCCTGTAAGACTAAGGGGGGCGGGGGTCGCTCTCTTTGGAGGTGGCCCTGGCCAGTCAGTCCGACTTCTAATGCTTGGCATAGAATAAGGCTTTGCATAACTTTCACTTTGTCTCAGTCTCGTTCCTTTGATAACAGACCCAACAATACTATGTTGGACAGTGAAGATACAGAATATGTACACCATTGTAGAAAGTTCTATTGAACAGCCCTGCTGACTAAATCTGTGGGGTAGAAGAAAAGGTGAATATAGTAGCAGCTAAATGAGGAAGGTAAGGGCTGGCCCAGTCAGATGGCATCCATTTTCTGTGTGAAATAAGAAGCAGATGTGCCTGAGGAGAGAGAAAGACAAGTCAGAGGGGTGGGAAGTTCGATGAGAGAGAAGAAGAATCAAAACAGTTGCTATGGTGAACAGAAGAGCCAACAGGGAAAACAGGAATTCCAATGTGGAACTGAGAATTAAAAACCATGAATTGGTTATTGCAACATCTATGTGACTGACATAATAGGAGCCTGGGGCCTTCCCACCTACAGGACTCACCTCCCACCTCCACATCTGGGGACCCATCAGGTCTCCCCAGGTGGTTCAAATAGTTTTAGAATTTGTAATCATTGGCATCTACCATGTCTATTTTGGTCTTTTACATTTGTTCCTGAAACAGTGTGAGTGAAGCTACATCTCTGCATCTTCTTCCCCCTAAGTCACACTTTCCTGAGGCTCCTCTCTCTTGCCAGCCCCACAACACAGAACAGAAAGCTTTTCTTTGCCTCCCAGCTCAACCCAGGCACTGGGAATGACTGGCTCACTCAATTTATTCTGGGTAAATTTGCTCTATACGTCTCATGAATTCTGGATTTCTTTTAATCCCAGAATCTCCCCTTCCCTCCACTCCATCCAAGCCCAATACACACACCCTCCTTGGAACTTTAAAAATCTATTTCCTGATCAGGACAGTTGGCCACTTCAGGTAATAACTGGGTCTTCAACCCTTAACACAGAGGGGATGGGTGGGAAAAACTGGGGATTTCCTTCTAAGGGTGGATGACAGAGAAGTGTCTGAGGATTGGAGAGGACCAAGGACCCATTGCTCTCTCTGTCAGTCTTAGCAGAACAAATATGAAAATAGAATAGAAGGAAATTTACATTGATCCACGGCTGATCTTTTGCTGGAAGTTGAGAATTACGTTATTAAAGGAGATTTTTTTCTGAAGGTAACAGAATACCAGACTCAAGCGGGCCTAAATATAAAAGAAATTATTTTCTCATATATAGGGAGGAAAATTTTAGAAGGAGTTGACTTAGTGGCTTGAAAACATGACCAAGGATCCAGGTTCTTATTCTCTCTGTTTACACTGTCTTGTTAGTTCATCCTCAGAAAGAAAGATAATCAATTCTTCTGTCTCTTTGATGGGAAAATCTTTCCCCAAGTCTCTTTCTCCTCACCTCACTCTACTCTCTAGTGCTAGAAGTGAGTCACACACGTGATCCTCCCCTGGAAAGAGATTAGAAATGACCATGACCAACCAGCTTGGACCCATCATCTGGGTTGGAGTGGATGTTGGGCAGTCACCCGTAATGTCTGCTACTCAAGCACTTGCAAGAAAGTGGCTAAGATGAGGACCGGGGGGCTCCTGAGTGGCTCAGTTGGTTGAATGTCTGACTCTTGATTTCAGCTCAGGTCATGATCTCAGTATCATGGGACTGAGCCCTGCGTTGGGCTCTTCACTTGGTAGGGAGTCTTCTGGAGATTCTTTCTCTCCCTCTCCCTGTACTTCTCTACCCCACTCCACTCACAAGTGCTCTTCTCTCTCTCTCTCTCTCTTTCTCTCTCAAATAAATAAATCTAAAAATAAAATGAAATGAGGACCAGGAAATTTCTGCTGGATAAGGAAAGAAGTGAAGGAAGGAGGGTCCTGAGAAGGATAAAGTAGAGGAGTCAAGGGATCCTGGAGTTCAAAGAACTGCTAAGCCTGAAATAACTCAGATCAGAGGATACAGCTGGTGGCCGGAGAAATGGAAGACTTCAAAGGAAGATTTGTTCTAGGAGAAACTGACGTCCAGGACATGGTCAAAGGATGTGGCGGCTAGAGTAGAGGGAAGGCAAAGTTCGGTGAAGTGAGGAGGGACAAGAGCCAAGGGGCCAGGAGGTTGACCAGGTGTTGGGTCATCTTACAAACATTAAAGTCCTCAGCACGGTGGGAGGAACTGGAGTGGGGAGGAAGGATGAGCTAGATACCAAAGTCATCGAAGAATAAGGATTGATTGATTGATTGATTAGTAGACATCAGCAATGAAAAGGCATAGAAAGTGGTTCAGCCAGATGCCATGAGACTCAGAGTTCACTCAAGACAGACGATCATGGATCTGGAACTAGAGGTTGGGAGTATGGAGGACACCAGGAGAGTGGGGAAAGGATTAATATCCTCTGGGGAGGGCTTCAAGGACTCTTAGTGGGGAGCTGGGTTGTACTTGGGGCAGGAAGTAGAAGGCACTCTGTGTGCTGAGGTCATGACATAAAAAAGAGAAGAGCATGCCCTCCACTCTTCTCTTTCCCCTTCTCACAGGCTGGAATGAAACCCGGAGATGAGCCATCTTTGACACAAAGTATCAGAAATCATACTCCTCACCCACTATTCAATACAGAAGCAAGTCCAAAATAACTATTTCCAAGTGTCAGTTAATCCCCAGAACTTATCAGTTTTTGAGGATTTAGCAGACATTCAATGGTCCGCTCAAAATCTATTCTCTTTTTCTTTATTAACAGCATTCCCAATTTTGTTCATGTTTCAAACCATCAGGAAAGATAACCCTATGCCCAACTCAGGGGTATCATGTTAATCCCATTCTACCTATAGGAGTGGGTACAAAAGCCCATTATGGCCCCTGAAACATGAGGTAAAGTGTTTTAGGGATCTTCTGAAGAAGGAGGTCATTCCTAAGAGACATGAGAAGAGACGGCCTTTCTAATGTGACATGCTCAGGATGGCAGGGCAAAACAAGGGAAAGAACTTGGCTAGAGCCACTGGGTTAACTACTTCTGGAGCCACCCTACCTGGGACTTCTTTTTTAATACATATTGTTTAAGTCATTTTAACTGGGCTTTCTTTAACTCATACCCAAAGCATTCCAATGTAAGAAACATTGCTGGGGAGCCCTTGTGAAGTTCACTGGAAGGCTTGCGGACAACATCTCTAAAACCCCCCAACAGGCAGGGATATAGCATATTGGTATCACAGGGAACAGCATCCCTGAAGTCCAGAGACAAGCAAGGACCTAAATGCCAAGAGGCAGACATTCCTTGGTGCTGGCAGGTGTCTTAGGTCCATCACGCTGGCAGGCCACCTCCTCTGTCATCTTTTCCTTGGTGTCCTTGCCCTGGCAGCTCACGGTAATGGGTCGTGGAATATGCTGTTGGATGTGGCTCAGGTACCTGCTACCTTGTATACCCGAAGCCTCTATTTCCTTCCCTTTCCTCATTCCCTGTGACAGTTCCACCAGCTTCTCTTTAATCCAACCAGCACAAGAGATGCTCTCACTCAAATGATGGATGGGTTGACTATCTCTAACTTTCCAAAACCCAAAAACTTTTTTAAAGATTGTGGTAAAATAAATATAGCATAATTTTTTTTTTACCATTTTAGCCATTTTTAAGTGTACAGTTCAGTGGCATTAAGTACGTTCCCATATGTGTGCGTCACTATCATCTGTCTAATACCCTCTCATCACCACTAACTGAAACTCTGTCCTCATTAAACACTGACCCCCCGTTCTCTCCTCCCACCCCCTGGAAACTACATTCTGTCTCCATGAACTGGACTACTCTAGGTCCCTATCTAATTGGGAGTCATACAATATTTGTCCTTTTGTATCTGGCTTATTTCACTCGACATCATGTCTTTCAGGTTCATCCATATTGTAACGTGTCAGGATTTCCTTCCTTTTTAAGGCTGAATAATGTTCTTATTGTGTGGATAGAACACATTGTGTTTATCCATTAGGTTGTTTCCACTTTTTTGGCTCTTGTGAATAATGCAAGTACAAACACGGTTGCACAAATTTCTGTTCATATCCCTGTTTTCAGTTCTTTGGGGGAATATAGCCAGAAGTGGAATTGGTGGGTCATATTCTAATTCTGTGTACTGCTTTGAGGAACTGAGTTTATTTATTTGCTTACTTACTTATTTAAAAAAAAAATTTTTGTTTTTAACCTACCAAGATACCCATGTGATTGACAGCTTCTCCTTTTTAACTCAAAAGCTAAACACAGGGGCACCTGGCTGGCTCAGTTGGTGGAGCTTGAACTCTTGATCTCTGGGTTGCAAATTTGAGCCCCACATTGGTTGTAGAGATTACTAAAAAAATAAAATGTTTTATTTTTATTTTTATTTTTTTAAGATTTTATTTATTTATTTGTCAGAGAGAGAGAGGGAGAGAGAGCGAGCACAGGCAGACAGAATGGCAGGCAGAGGCAGAGGGAGAAGCAGGCTCCCTGACGAGCAAGGAGCCCGATGTGGGACTCGATCCCAGGACGCCGGGATCATGACCTGAGCCGAAGGCAGCTGCTTAACCAACTGAGCCACCCAGGCGTCCCAAAAAATAAAATGTTTTAAAAAAAGGTGAATATATCACTCATGGAAGGGGAAGTGCCTTCTTTGTATTAGTGAGTCACCATCTGTCATTAAAGCAGAGATTAAAAACCATTTGTTTAATGGCAGCAAGGCATTCAGATCCAGAGAATAGAGGAGGAAAGGAGAATAAAGTTGTGCTGAGAAGGTGGAAATTTAGGACGTGAAACAAAAAGCGGGAGCAGAGAGATCGAGGGAAGGCAAAGAGGAGGTGGGGGCCGGCCTGGGGCATGAAGACCCACCAGCGCTATGGGTCCCTAGAGTGATCCAGAATAGAGAATTTCTCCTTGGTTCTGGACTCCCAAGAGGCCTGACCCAGTTACAATTTCTCTTCTTGGGTTGTTTTTTTTTTTCCTTTTGTGAAATCCTGTCTTCCATACTTCTGTTTGAACATGTGCATAGTAAGCCTTTGTGTGAATAGAAGGCAAAACCTCTGTCTGTCTCTGTAGTCACTCCACTTCTGACACCAAACGTGTGGGTCTTCCACACTAACCAGTTCTCCAGCTATGTCTGGACACCCAACTGGGTGTCCTACAATTCCATTCTGACACGAACTACCTGGAGTTAGTGTAGAGCCCACAGGTGAAGGGCTCAGTCCCTTAGGGCTGCCCCACTTCAGATGGCAGTCACAAGCTATGGGTCCCAGGATGACTGACTCAGCTACGAATTGGGGGTTCCTACAACCCCTTCCTTAAGTGGCTCATAGAACTCAGGAGAATGTGTATATTAGTTTATTATAAAGGATATAATAAAGGAAACAGAGGAACATCCAGACGAAGTTGTACATCTGGCTGGAAGGGTTCTGAGTATAGGAGCTTCTGTAAGTTGGGGTGCACCACTGTCTCAGCATGTGGGGGTGTTCACCAACTTGAAGCTCTCCAAACTTCATAGTTCAGGGGTTTTTATGGAGGCTTCATTAGATAGGCATGACCAATTATTAACCTAACCTCTATCTCCTCCTCTCCCCAGAGGATGGGGGCGGGGGTGAAAGTTTTAAGCTCCTAGTCATGGCTTGGTCTCTCTGGTAGCCCTTCCCCATCCTGAAGCTCCCCAGGAGCCTATCAAGAGTCACCTCACTAGGACAAAAGACCCTTTTTTTTACCCAACGAAGTTTCAAGGCATTTAGGAGCTCTGTATCAGGAATCAGGGTCAAAGACCAAATATTAAAACAAAAGATGCTCTTAGCACCCTTCTCAGGAAATTACAAGGGTTTTAGGAGCCTCCTGTCAGGAACCAGGAGTAGAGACCAAATATATATTACTTATTATGCCACAGAGACATAGTGTGACTGAGTATTTATTCCTCTTTATTCCTCACACACTTAACTAAAACACAGCCACCTTCTCTTGGCCCTGTCAAACTGACAGTACCTCATGTCAAAGATGTTGACTTGCTTTGACCCCTCATGCTGAGCCAGTTATGTGGCACTCATCAGGGTAGTCTCAGTCCAGCCTGAGAACATCAAGTTACATGAGGTCAATGGAATGGAGAAGACCTGGGGTCAGGTCACTAGACTGAGCCCAGAAGCACGGAGATGGCAACATGAGACAGGGCGGGTACAGCGAACAGAAAATGAGGGCTCTGGAGACTGAGCTCAGAGTCTCTGGAGACTCTAGAAGGAGGGGGTAGGGAGAGCACCCTAGGCCTGCTCACCTGCTAGAAAAGGGAAGGCATGGTCATGGAGTCCATAATTTGAGGATCTCTGTACTATTCCCTGCCCATTCCATTGCTTCTATCAAAATTCTCACTGTCCATATTATCCAGTCAAACCCATTTCCCTTGGTTCTTGCTATTGCTTTTTTTTTTTTTTCTATACCCACCCCCATTTCCCTTATGCCTGGAACAGTCTCCCACTTAGCATCTGCCTGCCCGGTGCCTTGCCTTCCCTTTACAATGCCACCTGCCACTTACTTTCTCTGATTAAGTGGAAGTTGAATAATCATACTTCTATCTTCAAAGTATATCACTTAAATCCCAGATGTCCTTGGGGTTGCCAATACCTGAAAGGTCTCAGACTGACTGATTTTCTTTAAGGGAGTTAATTCAGATTATTCATTAACAGCACCGTGTCTGGTATATAGTAGTGTTCAGTAAATTGCAGCTATTAAGCAATAATGATATATTATTGGGACATCTGGGCAGCTCAGTTGGCTAAACATGTGATTCTTGATTTTGGCTCAGTTCATGATCTCATGGTCGTAGGACTGAGCCCTGCATCAGGCTCCGTACTCAGTGTAGCATCTGCTTGGGTTTCTCTCTCTCCTTCTCCCTCTGCCCTGACCCCCACTTGTGTGCATGTGTGCTCTCTCTCCCTCTAAAATAAAGAAATAAACATAAATAAAATTTGTAAAAAATGATATGTTATTCATAATAGTAACAATACTAAGAAGAGGATGGAGGCTCTGAGAAGACAAAGGCAATTGGCCAGTGGTCTGGCTCGCCTGGGCAGATGCCCGTCTTCATCCCATCAGCCTTGGTTAGGCCTATGAAGGTCTGCTGATTTCAGGTTGAGTTAGAAGGAGGAGTTAGGCATGGCAGAAAAATCTGTTGATCTCTGCTATAATTAAATATTTAAATATTGGGTTATTAAACCTGGGCATAGAGTACCCATTGTCCTTGTCTTGATCAGTGTGCCATCTATGTGTGCCCTCATACCATGGCGTGTCACTCTGTATCCAGTGTTGAAGTTACTTCTGAGCATATCTAATGTCTCCTGGTCAGCTGTGAGTTCTTAAAACTAGAGTCTCCTAGGTTCCAGGTACAGCCCAGATGTCTGGGGACTGCTTGGTGAGTGAGTGGATGGATTGTTGGATGGATGGATAATGAAAGAAGGAAGATAATACACATCCCTCCTGAACATCAAGCCCTGAAGTAGCAATTTATGCTTCTCCAGGCCTTTCTCACAATCCTGTCCCATTCTTTTGTTCAACAAGTGTTTACTGAGCACCTACTATGTGTGAGGGTCTGGGAATCCTGCTAAACATCCCACAATACCTAGATCAACCAACCTCCCATGACAAAGAGTTGTCTAGTCCAAAATGTCCAAAGTGCTGAACTGAGAAACCCTGGTCTATACAGTGTTGGCTTCTAATTCAACCGAAACTGTGAAATCAAGGACAGAGGATAAGGTGCATAACAGGTGCTCAGCGAATGTTTGTTCACATTCACATGAGTGAATGAATGATAACTTTCCGTTGTAATTTGGCTGAGTTCCTGGTATAGGGCTGTGTCCGAGTAGCTCTTCCATAAATGGTTATTGACTTTTTTCTGTAAACGTCCCCTTCCCCCTTCCCTGAAGAGCCACTTGTGCACAGCTAAGAATGCTGTCCTCCTGGCTGGGGAACAGGAAGGAGTCATCACTGCCGTCTGGGGTTCCCATAAACTGCTGCGGGAAGCCACAGAGCAGAGGAGCAGACAGCGTTTCTAGACATTGTGGTGGATTCATTGTCTCCTCTCCTGTCCCTCTTCTTTCCCTCTTCTTTCAGACTCTCAGCAGAGAAGCTTTAAAGGGTTTCAGCTGAGTGAGAGCCTGTGACTTCAGCTCTTCAGGAAAGGGAGGAAAAAAATGAGCCCAGACTGAGGGTTATTGTTAACATATTTGAGGATCAAGAGCTCATTAGAATTGGAGATGGGATGGAGCTCGAGGGGCAGGACTCTTCAACATGTCCATCCTTCCTTCCATTCAGATTTATTTATTTATTAGAGAGAAAGAACAAGCAGGGTGAGGGGCAGAGGAGTGAGAGAGTCTCAAGCAGACTCCACACTGAGTGTAGAGCTCGACGTGGGGCTCCATCTTATGACTCTGAGATCATGAGCTGAGCTGAAACCAAGAGTCTGATGCTTAACTGACCGTGCCACGTCCTTCCTAATTCATTTATATAACAAATATTTACTGAGTGCCAGTGACTCTTTAAGGATATGTGAGTTAATAAAAGAGACCCAAATAGCCATCCTCTTGGAACTTATAATCTAAAGAAACAGGATGGACAGTTGATCAGTAAGTCAGATATATAGTGTGTGCGAGGGCCATGTGCCTGACAGAGAAAAAGGAAGCAGGGAAGGAAAATAAGGTTGTTAGGGGTTGAACTTGTTGGTTACATTGAGGTGAAATTTACATAACATAAAACTAACCATTTCAAAGTGAACAATTCAGTGGCATTTAGTACATTCATGATGCTATGCAAACACCACCTCTATCCAGTTCCTAAACATTTGCATCACCAGAAAGAAGACCCCACACCCCTTAGGAGTCACTCCCCCGTTTCCTTCTCTTGTCCCTGCAGCCCCCGGTGGCCACAAGTCTGCTTTCTGTCTCTGGGGATTTACCAGCCCCTGGAAACCCCGAATTTTCTTTCTGTCTCTGTGGATTTACCTATTCTGGGCCTTTCACATAAATGGAATCATATACTGGGCGTTCTGTTGTGATTGGCTTCTTTCACTTAGTGTCATATTCTCAAGGGTTGCTCACATCTTAGCATGTCTCAGTTCATTCCTTCTTATGGCTGAGTAATATTCTGTTCTATGCATAGGTCACGTTTGGTACACCATTTCATCAGCTGATGGGTATGTGGGCAGTTTCCACCTTTGGCTATGGTGAGTAGTGTCACCCTGAACACTCTGGCACAAATATTTGCATTCCTGTTTTCAGTTCTTTTGGGTAAAAACCTAATAGTAGAATCACCAAAGTGTTCCCCACAGGGGATGGGACAATTTCCGCTCCTGCCTGCAGTGTATGGGGGCTCCAATTTCTCCACATCCTCACCGACCCTTGTTATTTTCCATTTAGTAAATAACAGCCATCTGAGTGGTAAGTACTGGTATCCGGTGAGGTTTGGATTTGCATTTCCCTAATGCAAGTCATCGGGCGTCGAGCATTTCTTCATGTGTTCATTGGCCATTTGTATAGCTTCTTAGAGAAATACCTGTTTAAGTCCTTTGCCCACATATGCATTGGGTTGTCTTCTTGTCATTGAGATGGAAGAGTACAGGTTGAAGTTTTCAATAAGGTGGTCAGAAAAAGCCTCCCTGAGAAGATGACTTTTAAATGAAGACCTAAAGAGGCTGAGGGAGCAAACCTCCAGAATGTCTGAGAAAAGCACTGCAGGCAGAGGGAATGGCAAGTGCAAAGGCCCTGAGGCAAATCATTTTCACTTGTCATTATCTGTTTTCCAATCTGCAGAGGAGCAAGAATAAGACTGTGAAGACAGTATCACATAGAATATTAACAAATTATCAACACCCGGACTCACCCGCACACTTGAGCAAGATACATAACTTCTTACGGCTTCAGTGTGATAATCTGTAAAGTAGGCATAATAATCATTATAAACCTCACTGTGTTCTCACAAAGAATTGAATGAAATAATATACCCAACCCGGGCCTGGCACATAGTGGTGCTCAGAAATGTGGGGTTTAAACCCAGATCAGGAGGACTTCAAATCCTGAGGCTTCCAGGAAGGAAATGTTTATAGGAGAGTCTGAGGGGTTTCGTGGCTTGGAGGCCTGCCAATCAGCCTGACCCAGGCTACTGGGCACTTTCCCCTGTTCGTGTTTGTTTCTTTAAAGATTTTATTTATTTGAGAGAGAGAGAGAACACAAGTGGGGAAAGGGGCAGAAGAAAAGGGAGAGAGAGAATCTCAAGCAGACTCCACGCTGAGCCTGACATGGGGCTCGATCTCACAACCTGAGCTGAAATCAAGATTCAGACTCTTAACCAACTGTACCACCCAGGCACCGCCTCTGTTTGTGTTTCTAACATTAAGCAGGGGGATTAGAGTCTGAATGCCAGCTTTCACCAAGTGACATTAGGTAAATTTCTTAATTGCTTTGAACATAGTTTCTTCTTTTGTGCCTCAAAATGGTGGACAGGATCCAAGATCATATATGTGTCAATAGGAGATTTAACAGATGTTGTATGTGAATGTCACCAGCTTGTGGTAGATGCTTGAAAAATTTCCCTCTCTTATTGGTTCGCTACATGTCTTCCCAGCAAATACATTTCGGGCATTCAAAAAACGCAAAATTACCTTTAATCATGTCTTCGCAAGTTACCATGTTGTTTTGACTTGTTATTCGCAGGTAGAATGTGGGCTTTCGGGTTTCAGGTGAGAGTTCGGATCCCAGCTCCTGTGCTTCCTGGCTGTTGGACTTTGGGCCTGTGTCTTAACCTCTCTGAACTTTAGTTTCCTGGCCCGTATTCCAAAAAGCAGTTGTCAGGATCCAGATCATTTCTGTAAAGTTCCCAGCTCCCAATAGGACTCTTAGCCTCGGGGCCAGTGGTGGACCTTGGAAAGGTAAAGGAAGTCCATGCAATTTGGGTGGCAAAGAACAAGAGAGAAAAATCCATCAGATTATCTAGAAAAGCTTAGAATGTAGCAAGAGTGAAACCATAAAGGATGAATTTCCAGTCATTTTTCTCCCTCTACAAGGAGCTAAGAGTCAGGAGCCCCAAATACTCTATCTAAAGCTAGTCCCGTGCCCTCCAGCAAGTCCCTTCACCTCTGGGTGCCTCAATTTCCCAGGGGTCCTTCTCCAAGGACCCTCTTCTCTCTGTAACCACTGTGGCACCGCTGCCGACCAGCAGAGGGCAGCGATGCCCCAACATTCACTACGGAGTATGTGCCTCCAAGTACAGTTCTGTTTGCTCTGTTGCTATTGTCTGACCTGGGCAAGAAAACTGTGGTAGAAAATCAATAGTGATATGTTTCCCTTTTTTCAGACCTTATTTTTCCTCCAATGACAGTCAGAATGAGGTCTTGCCACAGCATACAGATGAGGAAACAGAGCTCAGAAGCACAAGAAATTTAACAAGGCTGCATAGAAACAATTGACTGATGATTTTGGTCCCACCACACCCTAAATTTAGACCGTTCCAACCCTGGGAAGGTGTTATAGTTTATCTGGTCTGCTTAGTATAGATAATCCATTATCTGTTTTATGGGTCATGAAGTATTTTCTGATCTCTAATATCAGAGGATTCTCATTTTGTTCTCCCCAGCTTACAGATGAGCAAACAGAGGCTTCTAGAACTTAAGCCATTTGGCGTAGCATTTCCTTAATCAGCTCCATTTTAGAGGTTGTTGTGTAGACTCCCAGAGATATTAGCTTAAAAAGTACAGAACTTGATGTTTTGCAGCAATTTTTATGTGATGGGACGTAGTGGGTTCTAGTCCAAATGTTGTTTTTTGTTTTGCAAAAGGAAGTCGGCCCTTCTCTCTGTCTCAGCACTGGTGATTAGCAATCCCGTGTGGAACTGGAATAGCTGTAGATCACTAGTTTCACTCAAAAGGGACTATCACATGATACGTCTGTCCCCACCTCCAGGTTCTGATATCCACCCCCGAGCACTAAGAGAATCCCTATTTTTGTTGGCAGTTTTATTTTTATGCTTTGCGATGTCTTCAACGGACCCTTGGGTTGGTTAAGATGCTGTCACAGAAAGGCACAACTCAAATTAGCTTAAACACATAAAACATTAGGACAATTTTTATTTCATATAACAGTCTCCAAGGTGGCTCATGAAGCAACTCAACAAATCAGTAGAATTATCCTGTCCTGAAATGTCAGTAGAGCTGAGGTTAAGAAACCCTGAATTAGGGACGCCTGGGTGGCTCAGTGGGTTGGGCCTCTGCCTTCGGCTCAGGTCATGATCTCAGGGTCCTGGGATCGAGCTCTGCGTCAGTCTCTCCGCTCAGCGGGGGGCCTTCTTCCCCCACCCCCTCCCCCTGCCTCTCTGCCTACTTGTGATCTCTCTCTCTGTCTGTCAAATAAATAAATAAAATCTTTAAAAAAAAAAAAAAAAAGAAAGAAATAAACCCTGAATTCAAACAGGGAGGATTCAGCCTCAAGAGCCGGGGTTGGGGCTGGGATCTGCCTCCATGAAGCACATGGCAGTAAGGAGGGGGGAGGACCCCACACACAATTGGGGTCGGGGAGTCTGCAAGAGGAAAGGAGGATTGGCTTTTGGAAAGGCAATCAACAGTCTGTTATAAATCCTGATGCTGTTAATTTAGCTCTTAAGGAGCTCAAACTGACTCTTACACTGAGTCCATCCCACAGCTGGGAGCTAGGGGAGACATAAGAGAATTAATACTTGACCCTCGCCTTTATCTCACTTATAGTCCAGCTGTTGAAACCAGACTGTATTACTTCCTTTTTACTATTACCATTTGTTGGCTTTTTAAATCATAGAAAATACTGAAAGGAATCAAGAAAAGCGAGAATTGCCCATAACTCATCAAGATAGTTACTGCTAACGGTTTTATTTTCTTCTAATCTAGGCCCTGTTCTCTCATTGTTGCATTTCATGCAAATTATCTCCTCATTCATACATTCAATAGTATGGAACTGAGTGCTGGTGCGCGCGGGTCAGATTCTTACTGTACAGAGGAACAGTTTCATTGTAGCTCACGATTGAATAGGGAAGGCTTCACCTGGGTCTTGAAGTCCATTTGAGTGAGGGGAGAATGTATAAGGATGGCCTTCCAGTGAGAGGAGGGGAATGTCCCACGAACAAAGGCAGGGAAGGTAGGGGTAGGGGAGAAGACTGGTGTATACTGGGACGCCAGAGGGAAGATTCTAGGTGTAGTGGATATGCTGGTCCCGCATTCATCCCCATTTCTGATGATAACACTCAGTTTTCCTTTTTGGGCATCACTCCCCCACTGTCAACCCTCAGCTCCTCTTCGGGTGTAGCTAATCCCATCCCCTCTGTTTGGGGGCGTCACATGACCGAGTCTGGCCAATCAGAACACCATATTCTTCCGGCAGGTGATTGGCTCGGGGGTGGGCACATAATTAGATCACGCCAGTCAGGACCAAGGAGACTCAATTCCATGTGTTGGGACCATCTGGATTTGAAGCTAATAGGATAAGGCTTAGTGCTTCTGGTCTTGCCATCGTGAGTGGAAAGCTACATGAAAATAAAACCAGCAGAATAAGGAGTAGAACCAAGAGAGAAGGATTAGTGGAGCCCCAGGATAGTATCTGAGCTCCTAGATCCAGTTGTACTTGAAGCCTCTGGTTCCTTTGGATTGTCCAGTCATATGAGCTAATAAATTGCCTCTTTTGCTTAAGCCAATTTCAGTTAACTTTCTGTCTTTTGCAACTGGAAGTCCTAATACACTTTGTAGCCTAGAGTAATGGAAAAAAGTATCAGACTTGGGGTCAGTAGGACTCTGCTCTGCCACTAACCAGCTCTGTCCTTGGGCAAACCATGTCATCTCTCCAGGACTCAACTGCTCTTTAAAATGAAGGAAGTAGAGGTGCCTACTGTAGCTTGGTTGGTTAAGCATCTGCCTTTGGCTCAGGTCATGATCCTGGAGTCCCCAGATCAAGCCCCACATTGGGCTCCCTGCTCAGCAGGGAGTCTATTTCTCCCTCTCCCTCTGCCCCTCACCCCTGCTCTTGCTCGAGCACTCTCTCTCTCACAAATGAATAAATAAAATCTTGAAAAATAAATAAATAAAAATAAATAAAATGAAGGAAATACTGTGTGCCTCTTGGGTGAGTGACAGTGCATGTGAATTAAAGGGAAATAAAAACATAGAGGATTCTTATGAAATTGCAGGGATCATTTTAGGAAGGAAATTCCAGAAGGGCTTAACAGGCCGCAAGTCTAAATGTAAACTTGGGTGTGCCAAGTAAGTGCCGGGTAGTGATCTAAGTGAAGTGAAATGGGACCAGGTACAAGAAAGAACGTAGATCTCCTGGTCTACCTTTTCCCCTTTGATAAATACATGAGACAAAGGAGTAGTGTTCTAAGAAAAATGGCAGCACAGACACGACGCTAATCAGCACCTGACACTAGCTTCAGGATCACAGTTGGTAGGAGTGTGGGGACTGGAAACCTGGTCAGTTCAAGTCTCATCTGAAGCAGACGGCCTCTTCTCGACTTTAGCCAGTCTGCCACACAGCATATCTAGCTTTCCCACATTTTCAAGGGAACCCAGAAATCCACACAGCTCCAACAAATGGAATTAAGATGCATTGGTTTTGATTGGCTGCCTCATCTTGAAATATCTGTTTTCAAATGGTTCATTCTATTGGTTTGTTTGTTTAGCACTCTGTGAGCCAAACACAGCTTGTCTATCTGTGAAACTGAGCCCTGGGAATGCTAGTTTGTTATTCCTTGTGGAGGTTCCAAGACGAATCTCAGTTGGAAGGACGAGAGAGGGTGGTTAGCAGGGAGATATCTGTACAAAACCAAGGGATCAGCAGGAAGTTTATGCAGGAAGACCTCCATCTTCTCCTGAATAACAACTCCATAAATATTCATTCAATCCTCACATCAACCCTACAGGATAAAGCAGGGTGATTCCATTATGCAGATGGGGAAACTGAGTCTCAGGGAGTGCCCACATCCACAAGCTACAAAGCAGCTCCTCAAGGCAGCACTCCTTACCCTCTTGCTGGAGGTACCCAAGTCAGAGCTGACTTTGAAGTTCACTAAAAAGCTCATGACATTCGAAGGAAAATGGACCCTTTTGCTTAAAGGACGCCAGCCTGGCTTTGTAGCCCACAAAACCATGCCAACCTGGCTTTGTATCTCCAGTGCCTTTTAGATCTCTCTGCCTTAACGTGAAAGTAAGCACAGGGCAGCACTTTTCTGATGAGGTGATAGCTGCGGGCGTGCGCCGTTCAGAACTCCTTCAGAAGAGTCCGCTTCGAAGAACATGTTTGACTGACAGTCCTGGGTCCTGCCCCTCTGGCTCCACCAATTTCCCCCAGCCAGCGACTGAGCACTGTGGGAGTGCTAGTGCAGCCCTGCTGCTGGCCCGCCAGCCCGGGACTCCTCTTACAGCCTCCTTTGGCTTGGGAAATCCCCATCAGCATGGCCAGAACTCTCTTCAAGCTATGCTGCTGTCTGAGGCTCTTCCTGCCCAGTCCTCCTTCCCCCTCACCTTTCACAGGGGTCAGCCTGGTCCCGCAAGCTGAGGATTCTCCCGCCTACTCTAGCTCCTTTCCCTTGTGCGTTTTGCAGCCACGAATAAGGAAGTCCTCAGTAAACCTTGTGCAGGTTCGGACCCGTCCTGGCATCTGCTTCTCAGGGGATCTGAACTAACATGGATGACTTCCATTTTGTGGAATGAGCTAAAGAAGTCTATGACTATCCAAACTTACAGATTATCTGCCATCAAGGAAATAGGGGGTTTCACACTGTAACGGTGATGCCCAGGGGCGTTGGAGTCAGAATGATCTAGGTGCAAGCCCTGCTGGCCAGTGGTCTGACTGTTAGGAAGTTTCTTAACCCACCCTGAGTCTCTACTTCCTCATCTGTTCAATCGGTGATTCTCAACCAGGAGCAGTTTTGTACCCCCTGCCCCGGGGATGTTTGGCAGTGTCTAGAAACATGTTTTGGTTCTCACAGCTGGAGGAACTAAGGGAGAGGGGGTTATTGCTACTGACACCATGTGACTAGAGGCCAGGGACATTGCTGAATATCCTGTAATGCACAGAGCTGCTCCCCACCAACCGCAGGCAGATGCCCCGCCCAAAGAATGATCCCGCCCAAAATGTCCATAGTGCCGGGGTTGAAAAACCCTGGGGTAAATGGAAATGGTAATGGTAGCTAATTCAAAATGCCGACAGGAGGCGCCTCTGAAATCGTGTGCTCAGTATCTGCCATTTCTACTTTCCCCCTCACTGCAAGCGCCACGAGGCAGGGACCGGATGATTCTAGCGCAGTGTTCTGTATCACCAATGACTCTACCATGAAAGTGCTGAGTAAATTATTATGAATTGAAATGTTTATAAGATGAGTGCAAATCAACAAATGGTTGCGGTCATTGTTGCCGTCATCATCATCATCATCATCTTCATCAACGCTGTCTTCCCAGCACCTGGCTCAGTGCCTGGGGTATAATTGGTCCTTGATATTTGTTGAATGAATGAATGAATGAATGATTGAATGAGAAATGAAGGCATATTTACTCATTAACCACTAATTTATGTACTTTGGAGAGAGATTGGAAAGTCTTGGGAAAGAGGCCTAGCCTTTCCCTTGTTATTTCCAAAGAAGCGTTTAGTTTGTGAAAGAAATGACTTTAAAGGATGAGACCTCTGCCAAGCCAGAGTCAGGGGGCCTGAGTCAAAGTCAAGTAGAGTTTAGGATGCACATCTTGCTCAGCTTAGGCAAAAAAGGAAAACGGGCCAGGCTTTGTGCGAACTCGCTGTGAAACAAGAGCTGTTTTCAGGGCCCAGGAACACGCTCTGTCCCATGTTTAATTTCTTCCATCTGTCTGGTATCTGACCTCTGCTGCACTCGAAGGCATTGCCACACATTGTCTGCGCACGTTCCCATATAAGGTGATCTCTCTTTCTCTTTCTCTTCCTCTCTTCCCCTCTCCCTCTCTTTCCAGGGGTTGGCCGGCAGCAGCACTGGCTTCCTCCACCCTGCTCTCCCGCTCTTGGCCTTCCCTGGCAGGCTCTGCTGTGAGGATGGATGGCTGGAGAGCGGGAAGGGGCAGGGGGCTGCCAAGGAATGTGGCAGGTTTATTTTTGTTCCAGCTGCATTCTTTGCCAGGCCTGCAGGCCCCAGGCACTTGGGGATGTCACATGCTGATAAGACAGTGGGGGTGACTGAGAGCTGTGGCTCAAATCTGCAACACCCCAGGTGTGAGCCATCGTCATGAAGTGGGGATGGCGGGGGAGGGCAGGGACTGCGAGGTCCTGGAACTCACCTTTTCCCATTGCCTGTGCCTGATTCCCAGAAAGACGAGTTTGATCCTTCAGAGAAGCAATTGAAGGAATTGAGATTTGTAATCACTTAGACCCTGCTCTGGGCGAAACCCAACATTTGCACTAGAGTGGAGTCGAGCCAGGTCAGACTGAAATTATTAGCTGTGTGACCTTGGGCAGGTTGCTTCTCTGACTCTCGGTTTCCTTATCTGTCAAAATAGTATCAACAAATCTACTTGATACTACTCTAGTATCATAATGAAATGTAAACTCGGTAAGGGCAGGGATTATTGTCAGTTATATTCACTGTTGTTTCACCAGCACCTAGAATAGTGCCTGGCACAAAGTCATTGCTCAGATATGCATTGAATGAATTAAATAACACAACGCTTTTGTGTGCTCAGCACCCGATATCTGATAGCTGTTTCTACCTATTTAACAGCAACAGATGTTTATTAGGCACCTATTAAGTGCTGGGCTCTGTCAGGTGCTGGGGACATAGCAGTGAACAAGGCCAACAAGGTCCTTGCTCTAAGAGAGTTTATATCCTAATGGGAGGAACATACAATCAAGTAAACGAAGTGCCGAGAGCACTAAGTGCTATGGAAGAAATTTATAAAGGGATGTAGAAGAAGTGTGTTTTTTTTAACCTTTTGGCTGTGACTCACAGCAAGAAATATGTTTATTGTGTGACCCAAAGAACACGCATGCATTTTTATTAAATTGAAATAAAACCTCCACTAAACAATCATGGTAGAGTGTCTGTGAAGATGTCTGGCAACAATTTAGCAAACATTGTTCCTGGTACGCCCGTGCTACTCCCCGATCCAGAGGTAGAGCCTGTTTCTTCTTTCCTTGAATCAGGGAAGGTCTTATGACGTGCTTTGACCAATGGAATGTAAAGGAAATGACTCCGCATGTTCTGGGTCTCCACTTTAAGAAGTCTGGTGCCTCTGACTTTCATGCTTTTGGTGCCTGGCTGCCAGGTAAGGAAGCTCAGGCCAATCCACAGCCCAACGAGAGACCACAAGGAGAAAGAGCATCCATACCAAGGGGGACCAGGAAGCAGCACTGAGGCCCTGAGAGGAGGGGAGCTCTCTTGGGTGTTCTAGCCCCGCACGAGCCCCCAGCCGGAATTGGGCTGCCAACCGACCCTGGCACGTACCGCATGGAGCAGAAGAACTGGCCAGCTGAGCCCGGCCAACCCACGGCTTTGCGGGGAAGAAAAACCATGTTGTTTTTAAGCTAATAAGTTGGGAGTGGTTTGTGACACAGCAAAAATATTTCTGACGCAGTAATGTTTACCCTATTCTGTGTGATATTTTCTATTCCACTTCATTTCTTCCTCCTGAACAAGGAGGCAGAGCCAGACCAGGGCAAGATCCGGGTGAAGAACAGCCAGGCAGAAGAAACAGCAGTGCCAAGGTCATGAGGCTGGCATGGGTTTGGTGTGTGGGAGCCACAGAAGGGAGGCCGGTGGCTGGGGAGTAGATAGAGAAGGAAAGCCTGGAATGAAATGAGGCCTCATGATGTGAGCTGAAAGGAACAAAGACAGCCTGGAAGACAGGGTGGATGGGTGACCTCCCAAGGTCTGCCCATCCTTTATTTCTAATTGAGGTGAGATTCACACTGTATAAAATTAACCTTCTTAATAGGAACAATTTGATGACATTGAGTACGTTCACAGGACTGTACAACCACCACCTTTATCTCCAGAAGATGTCCATCACCCCGGAAGGAAATCCTGTACCCATTAAGCAGGTGCTTCACATTGTCCCCTCCCCTCACCCTTGTCAATCACCAATCTACCTTCTGTCTCTATGAGTTTGCCTCTTCTAGATATTTCCTATAAAGTAAATCACACGGTGTGTGGACTTTTATGTCTGGCTTCTTTCATGTAACAAAATGTTTTCAAGGTTCATCAATGTTGTAGCATGGGTCCATACTTCTTTCTTTTTATGGTTGAATAATATGCTGTATATTTATACCACAATTTGTTTAGCCATTCGTCTGTTTGCCCATCATTTTGGCTCTCTGATTCCATCTATAGCACACTTACAGACTTCGATTTGACGTCATCAGCCCAGAAGGGAGAAAAGTTCTTGGCACCATGAAGGAGAAGGCCGGTTTATGCCCCGCTGATCTTTACTTGTCTCCTCCCATCAACCTTTTCCTGCATGATTCGGAGCTTCCTGATGGCCCAAAATGCAGCTCCACTGTTGGTTACCCTTAAATACTCCCCCTGAATTCTATAAATACACCAACACTCAGCTGGGAAAAAAAGAACTTGAAAGGCATTTGAAATGAAAATATACTTTTTTTCCCATCATGGGCCAAGTGTTTTCTCTATCCTCCCCCTCTGTGATTCCAGGGTAAGCACTTGGATTTTAAACCATTAGCCCTACCTGGATCAGAGAAGACTTTCCTTGGCAAAGGCCTTGTAGGCAGAGAAAGCCAGACAGCATGTTAACACTGGCCCTCCCACACAGAAAATCCCTTTGCCTCCTGCTTCAGTGGCCTGATTTATGGTCCTTCTTTCAGACTCTGCTGAGCCGGTTCTGAGCCAGTTTAGTAGGTTGGTGAGAATGGCTTTGGGATCAGGCCGACGCTGTCTGAATCTTGGCTCAGCCAGCTACTAGGTATGTGAACTTGGGCCCTCTAGTAACTCCCCAGGCCTCAATTTCCTGAATTATAAAATAGAAAAAGCAATACTGTCCTTGCAGACCTGTTGTGAAGATTAAATGATATGATATGGGTGTGGCCAGAGTGCTGAAATGAAATTAGGCCCAACTCCATGCGATGCCTAGAACTTCAGCTAAGAAGCCAGAGGAGCTTGGAGACATGAGGGTAGTTCGGTTCACCTCCTCAGGCCTTTCTTCCCATCACTTGGACTGTATAATTGCATATATAATTCAATTTATAATTCATTCAGTCTGCCACCCCAGATCCCCACTCCGCCATTTTCTTCCTGACTCTATGTCCTGGGATCCCAGTCTGAACCAGTGACCTCGATGGGTCTGCTTACCCCCTTTGGCACTCTATTGGGTTTAGCCAATGAGAGGCCAGGCTGGAGATCAGAGGGTTGAAGGAGAGTGAGGTCAAGACTGGCTGCATCTAATGGGTCCTGTTAGGCAACAGTCTCCATACT
This sequence comes from Enhydra lutris kenyoni, assembly GCF_002288905.1. Lineage (NCBI taxonomy): Eukaryota > Metazoa > Chordata > Mammalia > Carnivora > Mustelidae > Enhydra > Enhydra lutris. The sequence goes on from NW_019154130.1 coordinate 6,616,222, forward strand.
GCTACTCACTCTGTCGGCCTTCTGGTGCCTGTTCCCTTCTCTTGCGGTGTCAGCCTTAGGGCAGCAATGCTTGCTTTTGTTGCTGGTTCTTTTGTTAGTTCTCCTCAACCCTGCCCGTACCTTTATAAATGGTCCTTCATTAAGCTCTCCTCAATTGCATAGACTGTGCCATCTTTATCCTGCTAGGAAGCTGACAGTACAGAGATTAGCCATTTTAGAGCACCGCTCAGATTTGCAAGAGGAAGGACATTATTTTTTCATTATTATTTTATCATTAACTGAAATCCAAATCTGAGATCCCTTCCTGTCATTTTTGGGCATTTCCTTCTCACACACATCCTGGGGATTGCCAAGTCCCTGGGCTCTTTTGCAGGGGCAAAACTTCGGAGAGTCACTTGCAGTCTTCTGTCACTGGCCCGTGCTGGTGACTCCTCAGTCACCCATGCATCATCCCAGACTGCCTGGTCCTTTCAGATTCAATATTGTCAATGCTTCCATGTCAGGCCTGGGACAAAGAGTGTTGGCCACACCTAGATTCACCGTGGCTTCCTCATAGTCTTCCCTTCTTAGGAGTTGCCCCAGAATGACCAAGCTATGATCCTTTCTCATTCCTCTTAGCATCTTTCTTCTCTCTCTTCTGACTTTGGAAGGAACTCCTCTCTCTGCTTCTCCCTGGAGGACAGCCAGAGTAATCTATAATCCCTCCCAAAGACTTCAGACCTTTACAAAAGGCAGGAGGTATGACTTCTGATTTCAGCTTGCAAATCTCAAGGCAATGTAGATTGTTTCCAGAGGAGGAGAAACAGGAGTACACACATAAATTAATATTTTAATAAATTCTGATACATATGTGAAGTATTTAATGGAGTTCCTGACATACAATAAGCACTCAGTAAGTGATGACATGATTATTATTTGAGCCCAGTAGAAATTAGCTGTATCTTATATTTCAATCCATACTCGTACCCAAGGACTGCATATGAATTGTGTACTATTTTGACCCCTCTACATTACCCATTAATCTTACAAAATCCATTAAAAAACTGTTTTTACAAAAATGTAGCACTACATACACATTATTTATTTATTTATTTATTTATTTTTATTTATTTGACACAGAGAGGGAGAGAGATCACAAGTAGGCAGAGCATCAGGTGGGGCTGCAGGGGTGGGGGGGGAAGCAGGCTCCCTGCTGAGCAGAGAGCCCAATGTGGGGCTTGATCCCAGGACCCTGAGATCATGACCTGATCTGAAGGCAGAGGCTTTTTTTTTTTTTTTAATTTTTTTTTAAGATTTTATTTATTTGACAGAGAGAGATCACAAGTAGGCAGAGAGGCAGGCAGAGAGAGAGGGGGGAAGAAGCAGGCTCCCTGCGGAGCAGAGAACCCGACACGGGGCTCCATCCCAGGACCCTGGGATCATGACCTGAGCTGAAGGCAGTGGCTTTAACCCTCTGAGCCACCCAGGCGCCCCACCACACACACATTTAACAGCACCTCTGCAATCTCACCCATCCAGGTGAATGTTTCACATATCATTTATCTTTTTACCTTTTAGGAAAGCACATTCTACTACTAAACATACCCACAAAATTAAATTGCCAGAGCCAAGGCACTTTGGGATATAGGCGAAATTCAATTCAGGTTTTCATTTAAATTCAATTTCTTTCCTCACCAAGTAACCTAGATGGCAATGGCATTAAGTGACAATTAATGAGTTGCAGAATAACCCACTTCCAAATTTGTTCCTGTGCCTGGGTCATTTTTCCCAGTTTTAAAAGAATGGAATAAAGTGGGCAGTGTGCAGAGTAGCCCCAGATGGGATAGCATCTTGAAAACTGGCATTCTCTGAATACTCATGCAGAATCCAGAAATATCTCATGGTCAGGATGAAAGGTCTAAATTTAATACCAAAAACAGAAAATTGGCTTGGCTTTCCCGTACTCTGCACAGGAAAGTTCTTGTTTGGAAGTTATGAAATGAGAAGGGACTGGAGGCATTATGTTCATAGTATCCTCAGATTTTTGTGGAGACCTGGGGAGTCTGCAGATATCTCAAGACCTCACTTGGCCCACGATGGAAGCCTGTAGTGAAGAAAGATGATTTGTTGGGAGGAAATCGGGGAGAAAGTTTGCACTGATATGGGTACTCTCCAGAATAAGTACAGGCTCATTTCTTCCTCTTCTGGTTTTGCCTACCCAGCTTTTAAGATTTAACCACCTTCCCTGACTTCTGGAAGAGACATCTGTTGTTCTTGTTTGCACTGCATCTCTACCTCTGGTAACAGAATCCAGTTCTTCCTTTTTGGGAGCAGGCCTCCTCTGATTCATCTATCAGAGTCATAGCAATGGATTCAAGAATGGCCTGACACACTTGAGACCAGTGAGGGTCATCCCTGGGAATTTGCTGGAACTGTTGGAGAAAAGATTCTAGTTTTAGTGAGGTTGCTAGGCAGGAAGAATATAAACCTCTTGCTAATAGCAGCCCATTCAGAGGGAAGTGGAGATAAGAGACAGCGAAATGAAGGGAGAAAGAATATCAAGATGACCTAGATCACACCGTACCTGAAGGCAGAATATCCTTGGACTTCACAACTACATGAAATGATGACCCCCTCCTTATTTTAATTTTGCACTAAACTGAGTCTTGAAAAACACATTTTGACCAGGAGTGATTTTTTTTTTTTTACTCCTCTGAATAACCGGAGGAGAAGTTCACAACCATGGATAGCCTTGCAGTATCTATAAGGTTAAATAAGGGAGTTGTAAGGGTCAGCTTCTAGTTTATCTCACCTCCTCCACACCTGTCCCCACCCTCTTCTCCACTAGAGGCTGGTGAACTTTTAAAGCACACTTCCATTTAACAGCATCTTCTTATCAGAGGGCTTCAGGTGAGAAGCAGATTGGGTATTTTAGCATTTTGGTAGCAAGGAACAAGTAGGTTTCAGCAACAGTTTGTTGTTACAACCAAAAACTACTAAGGAATCCACCTCTTCGGTTCTTTGGTCTACAACCATGAGCACCCAAGAGGCTAAAATTAACAAAAATTCAAAGGAAAAGACAAACCCAAGAATGAATGACCATCTACCTCCCAATTACTCATGCCCCTGCTCATCTGACTTAGCCAATGGAAGCGCTTTATCCATAAGGCAGTGGAGGTAGGTACACAGATGTTCATAGCACATTGTTCAGTATAACCAAAAAGTGGAAACAGTCCAAATGTCCCTCAGCTGAGGAATGGATGAACAATGGACTGTTATTCTGCCACAAATGGAATGAGGTACTGATACATGCTATACAACACAGATGAACTTTTAAAACATTATACTAAGTGAAAGAAGCCAGACAGATACTTTAATGATTCCTTTTATGTGAAATATCCAGAAGAGGTATAGTCATAGAGAAGGAAAGCACATTAGTGGTTTCCAGGGGCTGTGTGGTGGCAGGTTTTTTTTTTTAAATTGGGAACTAGGAGATGATGGCTAAAGGGTATGGGCTCTCTTTTTGGGGTGATGAAGATGTTCTGTGATTAGATAGTGGTGATGGCTACACAACTTTGTGAATATGCTAAAAGCCATTGACTTATGTACTTTATTTTTTATAATAATTTTTTATAAATTTGAGTTTTGACACACATCATTACATTGTTTTCAGGTGTACAACATAGTGCTTCAATTTCTCTATATGTTATGCTCACCACAAGCGCAGCTACCATCAGTCACCATATGTCACTATTGCAATGTCATTGACTATACTCTCTGTGCTATGCCTTTTATTTCCATGGCTTATTCATTATTTAACTGGAAGCCTGTTTCTCCCATTCCCTTTCAACTATTTAGTCTAACCACCCCCAACCTCCCCTTCCCTCTGGCAACCACCACTTTGTTCTCTGTATTTATAGGTATGATTTGGCTTTTTGTTTGTTTGTTCATTTGTTTTGTTTTTTAGAGTCTACATATGAGTGAAATCATATGGGATTTGTCTTTTTGAGTCTGACTTATTTCACTTAGCACTATACCCTTTAGGTTCATCCTTTTTGTCCCAAATGGCAAGATCTTATTCTTTTGCATGGCTCTGTGACATTCCTGTATGCGTGTATGTGTGTGTGTTTGTGTGTGTGTGTATCTTCTTTATCCATTTGTTTATTGGTGAACACTTGGGGTGCTTCCATACCTTGGCTAGTGTAAATAATGCTGCAGTAAACATAGGGATGCATAGATCTTTTTGAATTAGTGTAAATTATATACTTTAAATGGGTGAAATATATGTATGTGAATTACACCTTGATGAAACTTTTTTTAAAGATTTTATTTATTTATTTGACAGAGAGAGAGCGATCACAAGTAGGTAGAGAGGCAGGCAGAGAGAGAGGGGGAAGCAGGCTCCCCACCGAGCAGAGAGCCAGATGCGGGGCTCAATCCCAGTACCCTGAGATTATGACCTGAGTGGAAGGCAGAGGCTTAATCCACTGAGCCACCCAGGCGCCCCAGAAACTTTTTTTTTTTTTTAATAGACTCGGGAGGGATGGGACTTCTTCAGAAAGACTATCTCATATAATTGGACTTCCCTTCAGCTATTAAAAATGTCAAATATGGGGGCGCCTGGGTGGCTCAGTGGGTTAAGCCTCTGCCTTCGGCTCAGGTCATGATCCCAGGGTCCTGGGATCAAGCCCCGCATTGGGCTCTCTGCTCAGTGGAGAGCCTGCTTCCTCCTCTATCTCTGCCTGCCTCTCTGCCTACTTGTGATCTCTGTCTGTCAAATAAATAAAAAAAAAAAAAAAAAAAAAAAAAAGTCAAAAATGGGGCGCCTGGGTGGCTCAGTGGGTTAAAGCCTCTGCTCAGGTCATGATCTCAGGGTCCTGGGATCGAGCCCCGCATCGGGTTCTCTGCTCAGCAGGGAGCCTGCTTCCTGCCTGCCTCTTTGCCTACTTGTGATCTCTCTGTCAAATAAAAAAAAAAAATGTCAAATACAGTTCAGCCAAGAGACATGTTTTGGGGTTTATAAGGAAGACTCAACATCTACAAGGAAAAGAAGTCTTCATGTGGGTAGCTTGACTTGGGATGTAATCAGCCTTCAGTGTTGTGGAATTGTTGCTGAGTTCTTCTTGGACTCTTCATGAATCCATTCAAGGTTTTATCTTAAATGAATCAGGGGGTGGTAAGTCTTCCTCTGGCCTGTATCTGGGCCCTCTACATAGGCAGAGACCTAATATGAGCAGGCTTCTCTCTGTCTCACTTTTTTGGTTCAAGATGGAATATAATCTTCTCAGTATGTAGATTCCAAGAAGCGTGCTGACTGGCCTCAAATTTTTCCTTGGGTTCCAGAGCAACCACATTAAACATAACATCCGTTCAAATTTGAGTGCAAAGAGTAGATTCCATTGCTTACTCCAATTTACACAGGATTGCATTCTCATAACTGAAAATTATAGTGCTTCTATAATAGCCGCAACAGGCAGAGGAGGAACTAAAAACTACCCAATAAACCACTCTTATCTTTCTATAGCCTACATCTGTAGACTCTGGAGAAGGAGCAAATCTAACCATCTCGCTTTTTAAAAAGTAGGGGTAAAAAGGTAAAATGTCCTTAGCTCTTCCAGTGTCAGGCACTGTTCTAATGACTTTACCTATTTTGACACACTTAATCCTCACATCAGCCTTTTTTTTTTTTTTAAAGATTTTATTTATTTATTTGACAGAGATCAGAAGTAGGCAGAGAGGCAGGCAGAGGAGGGGGGCGGGGGACAGGCTCCCTGCTGAGCAGAGAGCCCAGATGTGGGGCTCGATCCCAGGACCCTGGGATCATGACCTGAGCCGAAGGCAGAGGCTTTAACCCACTGAGCCACCCAGGCGCCCCTCACATCAGCCTTTTGAGGAAAGTAGTATTATAGCCACACATTATAGAGGAGATCAGGAAAGGTCAGAGAGGTAAGTCTGCAAGATGGCAGACCCAAGGTTTCAAATCCTGGTGGCCCAGAGAATCTCCTAATACACCCACCAGGATCAATTAATTATTCAGTCCCTTATATGAATCTTTTACTGTTCCTCCCAAAGTTATTTAAATTATTTAACTTTTCAAGGTTTTCAGTGTTGCCTTCTCCAACTCGTCAGGACCATCTGTGAGCTGGGATGGGTCTTCGTTTTCCCCCAGGTGCCCGGCAGGATGCCTGTTTCCGTTCAGTAGTCAGAAGGCAACCAGCAATGGAGTCATCTTGCAACGTTCTGTTCCTTCTGCTCAAAAAAAAATATCCCATGTGGCTAATTTTCACTGATCCTTAAACATCACTTTATCTGGTGGAAACTTTCCTGATTGTACGGGCCCTTCAGACCCAAATAAACTCAGGATACTTCATCTGGGCTCCCCCATTATCCTTTTGTGATAGTATTGGAGTTGCCTTTCAGTCGTCTCTTTATCCGCAGTAGACTATGCTCCTTGAAAACAGGAGCCCTGTAGTAATTCCTGGCTTCCTTTGCATCGCCAGCAGCCAGCGCAGGGCAAGGCAAATAGGAGATGCCTCATAAGGAATTTGTTTCCCTTTTTTGTTTGTTGTATTTTGCTCTGAGACTGATACTAAATCTGTAGTTGGTTTCTTCCAAGATGTTTGGACAGGCGACTAAGTTTTCAGGGCGTGAGGAATTTCATTTTTTTTCTCCTCATATTTTCCTTGCCAGCTGACATCACGAAGTACAGTGGTCTCCAGTCCTCACCGTGGCACGGGACCGGTAAACGCACTTGCACGTGGGCCGGGCACCTCACTTTTCCCCGCTGGGGACCTCTGCCCTACCGTGCCCCCGAGGGCCCAGCGGAAACGCCCCGGCCCACCCGCCGGAAGTGACGTAATCTCACGGCCTAGCAACCGTTGCCAAGGAGCTCGTCTCTAGGAACCCTGTAGAGCCTGGATGCCTCCTGCGGGGGGGAAAAGTGGTTTCTTGAGGAGAATTTGAGGTAACCTCGGCAAGACGCGCTCGGAAACTTCCCTGAAGCCCCCCACTCCCCAAAAGAAAACTCCCTCCTCCTCCCCTTCCCAGTGCAGCACCTTCGCCAGGGGAGGGTCGCAGCAGTTCAGCCCCCAACGCCGGGGCCGGTGCCCGTTGGGCCTCCGCGAGGATCCAGGCAGCTCCCCCGAGGGTTGAGCGGTCGGGGAGCCCAAATCACCCCCCGCGAGGTGTCTGGGTCGGATGTGGGGTCCCCTGTCCCGAGCCCCGAGCGCGGGGGGGGGGGGAGACACTATTTTTGGGAATCCTAAGAGGCTGCTGGTCCCGCGCTCGTGCCGGCCTGGGACCAGGGCAGCGTCGTTTCCGTCCCGAGTTGTGCCAGATAAACGCACGTCCTGGTTTTAATTCCCCCCCCACCCCCTTGGGCTCTTATGTGGGTAAGTGCTCGTGAATTAGTGTGGCGACTTTTCCGCTGGCAGAGGGAGAGTAATTGCTTTTGCTAATTTTAGAGCGCAGAGCCCGCTGGGCATAGACAACCTACCTGTTCAGTACATCTTTGTCCTTAGCTGGTGACCATCTGAAAGCTGGTGGGCACCTAGGGGGAACCCGACTAGTTTCTTTTCCTCTCCTGGTAACGTTTTACTCGTTTATCCAAGTGTCTTGTTTTGAAAGGGAAAAAATATATGTGTGTGTGTATATATATGTTATATATTATATACATATAATTTCTAAATCATTAAACTTATATATGTATGGGAAGGTTGTGACGTGGATTTTTACTTAAAATATTTTTAACAACGAAAGACTTGCATCTCCGAGGTGGATTTTTATTTCGTTTATGTAAAAGTTTTCCTTTTGTAGATTAAAGGAAGCCTCGAAATTTTTAAAGCACATTGGTTATCCTTTCTACTATCTTTTGACTCATTTTTTAACAATAATAATCACTGACTCATAGTTTTAGAATTAATGTTTTACAAATATCCAGCTACACCCTCCCCCAATTAAAATCTATATCAGAGCTAAATGCATGCAGCCCCAACTAATGTCTTTGATAAAATAGCGTCTATTCATTTCTTAGTTAAAAACTCTAAGGGAGCACTGAAGTAATTTTTTAAAATTTCTTTTCTTAGCAGTTCATTTTTTAATTCCTTTTTTAAATTGCTAATTTAAAAAATTGCCTGCCTGCAAATTTTCTACCAGTTCTTCTTAAACAATTGATACCCTCAAGCAGGAAACACTAGGAACTGTGGTAAAGCTGCTTCAGCAGTTAAATAATGAGAAATTTAATTTTTTTAAAACTTAAGATCACCACCAGTCGACTTAGGCTTATCTTTCTTTTTCTGGCCTTGGGCCTGTGAACACATTTATCTAGTCAATGGAAGAATTCAGTTTTGATGCAGTGGGTATTCACAGATAGAATTAGGCACAAAAATGTCCTCATGGAATTTACACTTTAGTAGAGAAGAGAAAACGTACATGAGTCACTAGTACAAAACAGAAAAATAACTCTAGGAGAGCAGTGCAGATTAAGTGTGGTTAGCCTCCAGGGCAGGTGCTGCTGCCGTTATTCTGATGGAGAATGTGGGAGATAGCTTGAGAATGACTTCCTGGAAGAATGTGCATTTGGAGAGCAAACCCTGAAAGACGGTTAGGATCTGCACCTGTGGAGATCAGGAGACGAACAGTTTTTCTAGGTAAGAAAACAGCATTAACTGAAGACAGGTGAAAAAACTAAGGAGCAGTAACTTTCAGTCGGGTGAAATTTAAAAGAGTGAAAGGTAACAATTTGGAAAAATGAAGGTGGGAAAACTCAATTGAGTTACATCTGAAAAATAAAAATTCAAGAAATTTGGAATTTATTTTGTGAGCAATGAGAATCACACAAACGATTTGGAATAGGAGAGGCAGGGCCAGAAAACTCGAGGCTGTTTCCTTATTGAAGGCACAGGGAAACATAGGCCTGAATTAGTCAACGGTGGCAGAGTCGATGCCTATAGTCCATTACATCAGTGGGTGAAGAGTGCTTGGTGGAGGAAACCAGAAAACCAAAGAATGCACATCCAGACTGAAGCTTGCAGCCTCAGCTCGGCTTCATTTGGGTGTGGCTGTGCACAGTTATGTGCCCACGGTTGCCAGATCTGATTTGGAAGAGAAACTGGATGTCTGGATTTTTAATGTAAAAAAAAAATTTCCCACTTTTTAAAACATGGGCTGCTAATTAAAAAAAAAAAAAATTAGAAGCATGTCTGTAGCCTACCAGATTTTTACCCCTGGGTAGTTGTGGAGCTGAACAGGAGAGATGTTATTGTAGGTGGGATTTATTATTCATTTGTCCATATGAACTCAGTGTTAATTCAGATGATTGCTGTCTTACCAGATGTATATACAAAACATGGTATTCAGTATTAGCAGTATATACTGTAACATTCAAAATAAAGTCTTCATATCCTGATTTCTTTCAATAAAATAACCCTTTTCACAGCATTTTGTATGCCATGGAGAATTAATACTCTTCATTCCTACTTCCTATAAACTTAATACTAATTTTTTTCCAGAATGTTTGTTACCAGTATTGAGGAATTTTATCTCTATTTTTAGTTATAAGACCCAATTATGAGTGATCAAATCAAATTCATTGTGGACAATCTCAATAAAGAACCTTTTAGGAAGAACTATAATTTAATTACATTTGATTCCCTGGAGCCAATGCAACTGTTGCAAGTTCTCAATGATGTTCTGGCTGAAATTGACCCAAAGGTAAGAGTTTTCTCTTTCTTGTGATGAAAAGGATAGCAGGAAAGCCATTTTCTGCCTCTAAATATCTGTGACTCTTGGGCCTTATTTTCCATGACTGTAAAGTAATAATGATGTTTAAGATTTCTCCACTAGCTTAAAAATTAGATTATCTGGGGCGCCTGGGTGGCTCAATGGGTTAAAGCCTCTGCCTTCAGCTCAGGTCATGATCCCAGGGTCCTGGGATGGAGCCCCACATTGGGGGCTCTGCTCCGCGGCGAGACTCCTTCCCCCTCTCTCTCTCTGCCTGCCTCTCTGCCTACTTGTGATATCTGTCCGTCAAATAAATAAATAAATAATCTTTAAAAAATTAGATTATCTGCTTGTACCTTATTTAGAAATTATTTCTCTGTTCCAAACATAAATTGATTTGGTCCTAGAAAAAAAAATGCTCTTACAAAAGGTTTTATTGTATTGCAAGTTAGGTCACGTCTCTTATACACTGGTCTTTTCCACTGGATACTTTTTAAGCTTGACATTTTTTTTTTTTTAAGATTTTATTTATTTATTTGACAGAGAGATAGAAAGCACGAGTAGGCAGAGCGGCAGGCAGAGGGAGAGGGAGAAGCAGGCTCTCCACCAAGCAGGGAGCCCAATGCAGGGCTCAATCCCAGGGGCCTGGGATCATGACCTGAGCTGAAGGCAGCCGCTTAACCAACTGAGCCACCCAAGCACCCCAAGCTTGACATTCTTAATACAAATCCTGATCTGATTTGTATGTACCCTCACTTGGAATCTGGGGGCCTCCATACTTAATCTGTTTTATGAGGAGATCATTGTGCCTGTTATGCTCTAGTAGAACAATTTTGTCAGTGAGTTTAAATATTTTTCTTTGTTAGATACACAACAATAACATATTTTTTCAATATCTTTATCTGTTAGCAAGTTGTTGATATCAGAGAGGAGATGCCAGAGCAAACAGCCAAAAGGATGTTGAGCCTTCTTGGTATCCTTAAATATAAACCTCCAGGAAATGCCACAGACATGTAAGAATTTGATCACATGTTGCTTTCTTAAAGCTGTGCTTGAATATCTAAACTTTCATGGGCTACACTCAATTTTTCTAGGCAGTACCTGGTCTCTGTGTCAATGGCTTTAGTACGTCACTGAGTTTCAAAATAATCTTGAACTTTTAATATTATTTTGTCATGTCAAAGTCTTACGTGGGTCACTTTTCTCCCCAATCAAAAAACAAACAAACAAACCCAAAAAACAGGCAAATTCCACTATTCCATTTTATCATTTATCATTTATCTGCCATCCTAGATAAAAATAATTACTTAAACTTGCCCAGTAAATGAAGTATTAAGGCAGACTACCAATTAATGGTTCCAGTACAACCTTCCCCTATAGTCCAGTGATATATTCCAGGCCTAATTTTATGTTTATTGTTGATATACAGAATGACTTTAGAATAGCCTTGGTTTTTTTTTTTTTTTTTAATAGTCATGGAAAGCCATCAAGAAATTGTAAATTAGTATTTGAGCTTTTATCTCTTTTCAAGGTTTGTTTGTTATAAGCCAGGGGTGGAGGATGATCACCTGCTTGTGTTTATTTTCTTTTTATAGGAGTACCTTTCGTCAGGGTCTGGTGATTGGAAGTAAACCCGTAATTTATCCAGTACTCCACTGGCTTCTTCAGAGGACTAATGAACTGAAGAAAAGAGCATATTTAGCTCGTTTTTTAATAAAACTTGAGGTACCTAGTGAGTTTCTTCAGGATGAAACTGTGGCTGATACCAATAAACAGGTACACAATACACAAATGGTATTTTTAAACTATCTGTAGATGTCACGGTGCACATGTTCAAATAGCTGTTAATCTCTCTTTAACTTATTTGCTTCTCTTCATTTCCAGGTGCCACTGAAAGGTAAAATGGCTAATAATGTTCAACTGTAATCATGTATGAAAATACCGACTTTTGCACACAAATACCATTTCAGTGATAGATAGAAGAAATCCTGAAATTAGGATTTTAGAATAATTTATTACTTAGGAAATGTGGGTAGAGAGGATTTTAGGTGGGAATGCAGAGCACTTTGCTGATCAGTTAGATGATTATACAATTTGTCATCCAAATCAGAGAGAAAGGGACTATCGTAATAATTACATGAAGGCAAAAGTATAAATTGACACTATTCCAGACAAATCAGGACCTGTGAGCCCCTGAGAGGATTTTGTACAGGCAGAGAAGCTAGGCTTGATATCTCAAAGGACTTCCCAGTCAGGCAGAAGATAGGGAAAGGACCAGGAGTTTGAAATTTCAGTGTACTTTTCTTCTAGAGTTTTAGGGTGATACTGAGTTCTGGCCTTATAGTCTTAAAGCTCTTGACTACTTTTGGGGTGCCTTGGTGGCTCAGTAGGTTAAGCCTCTGACTCTAGGTTTGGCTCAGGTCACTATCTCAGTGTCCTGAGGTCAGGCTTATGCTCAGCCTGGAGCCTGCTTGAGATTCTCTCCCTTTCCCACTCCCGCCACCTCTGTTCCCTCCCCTCCCTACTCACAAGTGTGTATTTTTTTAAAAGTGCCTGTGTTTAGCCCTCTTTGCTTTTATTCTTGCTATATGCATAGACTGATTGTGCAGTTTGTTGTGAATAGTTTATTGCTCTATCCCAATAGATTATGAGGTCTGTGAAGACAGGTATCATGCCTTATCCATCTGCGTTTTCCTCCAGGGTTTTGTAGAGTTGTTTCTATACAGTATGTGCTTAAAATTGGGATTGAATCAGAACAATCAAAACTAAGTGTTTTTTCATCCGTTTATTTTGTTATTTTGGGTAACCATGGCAGTTAGTCAAAACAGAGTCAATATTGATCTCTTAAGACATTTTGGGTGTTGAAAGATTAATGTAAATAATCATATCAAATGTTATAGTAGAGAATCACGTGGGAGATGTCATGGGAGAATTACAACAGAATGGGATGTCATGGGAGAATTACAACAGAAGGAGAGTACCCCAACTCCTACATTTGAAGGCTTTACATAATGTAGAAAATAGAGAAGTGTAAATGTGAAATATTTTCTCCTTCCTACACTCCCCCATCAATCAACTTGATAAAAACTAATTCCTCTGGAGGAAGTTTATTAATAGCTTTTACTAAATATGCACAAATAGTAGAAGAATTAATGATAAAGACATGTTTATTCTTGAAACGTGTGAGATGTAAATCTAAAATGACTTATACATTTAGCCAGTCATTTAGCACAGAACCTAATAAAAAATGCATGTTGTCTTCCTGAATGAGGAGTTCTAGAATAAATCCTGTCAGTGCTCACAAAAAGTACTATTTTTAAAGAATTTTGGGTAAGAGTTGTGATTTTTTTCATTCATTCAGCTACTTTTTATTGAATATATCAGTGATGCTAGGCTCCAGGGATACTAAATTGCACTGGGTAATAGGATTCTTGTCCTCTTGACTCTTGCTGTCTAATGGAGGAAGGCAGACAAGTAACTAGGCAATTATAATTTTACATGATTTTTATTCTGATATCATGACACTCTGATGTAGAATAAGTATAGGACTAGAGAAGTCTTCTCTGAGGATGGTGGTATCTATGCTGAGACCTGACAGATGAACTGAAATTATCCAGGTAATGGATGAGGAAGTCATAGAGTATTCTCAGAGGTAATAGGCTTTGTAAACTGGATGTGAGAGCATAGAGTATTCCAAGGATTGAAAGATCACCATAGCTGGAGTATAGAATGTGAGTTAGGGAAGTAACCAGAGAGGAAGATGGAGAAGTACTTAATGACCAGATTATACACACCCACTTTTTTTGTGTCTTATATAAATGTTTCAGGATGTATTTTTAATGCTGTTATATAGTGATTTAAGTAATCACTATGAGTTAATTGATAACCTGATGAAGAAAAGTCTACTGGATCTAGTCATTAGTTTATAATTTTTTAATTTGTCTTTTAGTATGAAGAGCTAATGGAAGCCTTTAAAACTTTGCATAAAGAATGTGAGCAACTTAAGACATCTGGATTTTCTACAGCAGAAATAAGAAGGGTAAAGCAAAGAAAATATAGTAACAATATCTTTTTTTAGATTTGAATATTAGTTTTTCCAGCTTGTTTTGTTAATTCAGTATGAGTCTTAAAATTGTATGGGAATTAGTGATAGCAAGTGACAGATTTTCTTTTGTCTAAACTTTGCTCTTTCTTTACTGAAGAAATTAATGATACCAAGGTAAATTCACAATATGTTCTTATGTACGATATAGATTCCTAACATGGATTTTAAAAAAGATTACATTGTGGGTCTTTTTCTCTCTCTCTCTCTCTCTATATATATATATGTAGTAAAGACTATCTATTACATAAAGTATAAAGTATATATCATTCATATATATATATATATATATATATATATATATATATATATATAATAGAAAATAGAGATGAGAACAAAGAAGATTAAAATCATCCAATTGCGGGACGCCTGGGTGGCTCAGTTGGTTGGGCAGCTGCCTTCGGCTCGGGTCGTGATCCCGGCATCCTGGGATCGAGTCCCACATGGGGCTCCTTGCTCATCGGGGAGCCTGCTTCTCCCTCTGCCTCTGCCTGCCATTCTGTCTGCCTGTGCTTGCTCTCTCTCCCTCTCTCTCTCTGACAAATAAATAAATAAAATCTTTAAAAAAAAAAAATCATCCAATTGCTATCCATTCAGGCTTTGCATGTATATTTATATTGGTAGGTATTTGAGATCATACTATATACGTAGTTATTTGTATCTTTCATTTTTAATAATTGCATTGTGAATATATTCACATTGTTATCTTTCTAAGTATGATTTTTTTTTTTCTTTAGAGAGGGAATGGGGGCAGGAGCAGAGGGAGAGAGAGAATCTTAAGTAGGTTCCATGCCAGCTCAGCCCAACATGGAGCTTGATCTCAGAACCCTGAGATAATGACCTGAGCAAAAATCAAGAGTTGAATGCTTTACCCACTGAGCCACCTAAGCACCCCCTAAATATGATTTTTTTTTAAATTTTGGGGGTGGTGAGGCAGAGGAAGAAGAAGAGAGAGAATCTCAAGCAGGCTCCACACCTAGCTCGGAGCCCAACATGGTGCTTGATCTTATGACCCTGAGATCATGACCTGAGCCAAAATCAAAAGTCAGCTGCTTAACCTGCTGAGCCATCCCGATGCCCCTAAATATGAGTTTTAATTACTAAATGATTTTCCATAGTATGCATAGGTTAACCATTTTTGTTTTTTTATTTTATTTTTTGCTATTATATAATGCTATGATCATGATTATCATATACATAAATTTATTTGGGGGTATCTGTAATTGTTTCCTTAGGATAAATTTGTAAAAATTAATATTTTTGACACATGTTACTTAATGATCTCCAAAAAAATTTTAACATTTTCACCAGGCATATAGCTTCTTTCCCTAAACATATGCTAATTTCACTTTCATGAATTTTGTATTTTTAGAATTCCTGAGTTATTCCATGCCATCTTTATTTTCTTAATCAGGAAACAATAGAAGTTGCTTCCTTAGGGAGGCCTTCCCCGATTCCCTAGATGCATTAGTTTTGCCCAGTTCTTTTTGTTTCCTAATACTCATCATACTTATAATTACTTTAATGTCTGTCTTCCCAGCTTTTTTTTTTTTTCTCATTAAACTTTTGTTTTAATGGGTCATTCCCAACTATCTTTATGAGGGCAAGGGCCATGGTCCATCTTGTTCATCACTGTATCCCTAGTGTCTTTTGCAGTACTATGCACATAGTAGGTTCTCAATAAGAATTTGTTGAGTGGGGGCACCTGGGTGGCTCAGTGGGTTAAAGCCTCTGCCTTCGGCTCAGGTCATGATCCCAGTGTCCTGCGATCGAGCCCTGCATCAGGCTTTCTGCTCAGCGGGGAGTCTGCATCCTCCTCTCTCTCTCTGCCTGCCTCTCTGCCTACTTGTGATCTCTGTCAAATAAATAAATAAAATCTTTTAAAAAAAAAAAGAATTTGTTGAGTGTATCAGGAAAGAAAGATAAGCTCACTGTTAGTGGGGAGAAAGACCCATAAATAGGATACTTATGGTATGAAAGAAGAGTGATGGACATTCATCCACTGTTCCTCTGTTATGTCATGTGAGTAAACTGAAATGATGAAATGACCAAGAGTCTAATCATTTTATTTTCATTATTGCCAAAGTATTCTTGAACATGTTCTTTTTAGAAAATATAAGCAAGAAATAGAAAATAATTCACTCATAATCCCACACTGTAGAGATAAGTACTGTTGACATTTTAGTGAATATATTTAAATCTTTTCCTTGTATTGTGCTATATATAAATGTTGTAACCTTCATCTTTCAGGTAATGTCATACCATGAGTTTTTCTGTTATTAAACATTCTTCTGCATAATTTATAATGACTTTCATGGTATTGTGCTATAGTTTATTTAATAATTCTCAGACATTTGGTAATTTACACATTTTAGATATGACTAACATCTGTGAGACTCCTCGTAGAGAAGTCTTTGACCTTCCATGTATATTTTATTAGGACAAATTCCCAGACATGATATTACCAGACTTGATGG
Organism: Enhydra lutris kenyoni; assembly: GCF_002288905.1. Classification (NCBI taxonomy): domain Eukaryota; kingdom Metazoa; phylum Chordata; class Mammalia; order Carnivora; family Mustelidae; genus Enhydra; species Enhydra lutris. The sequence continues at coordinate 6,632,500 of NW_019154130.1, forward strand.
TATATATATATATGGAATACACCACATGGTATATATGGTGTGTGTGTATGTGTACATATATGTATGTTTAAGACTTTTGATATTGTTCTTCCGTACCATGCCACCAGTGGTGAGTAAGAGTGCCTAGTTCCTCAGATCCTAACAATACTGACTACTATGTATATTTTTCTCTTTAGTTTACTGTGATAGTTAGGCTATTAGTTTAAGTTTAGGAAGGATTTTTTGTTTTCACTAGAAAATATTATGGGGCTGATTAAAAGGAAGGCGGTTTATTTTTGAAGTCTTTAGTTTTAGGAAGGGAATTGGTTAATTGGCAAAACCAGACACAAATTTTTGTCTTGAAAACACCATAGCTTTAAAAATAATTTTGATGGGAATTGGCAGAATATATAGTTTGATATTTAACAGAACAGATGGCATGTCAGCCGCTGTTGCTCATGGTTTTAGACCTGTACACTTTCCATTGTAGAAGACTTTTGAAAAACTGTGTGCCCATATTTGGAATCAGAACACTAATGTGCTGGTTGGCAGCTTTACCTTGCTACGTTATAACCTGTTTTGGTTGCTTTTCTAAATGAACACTAAGCTGCCAAATAAATTATCCTGCATAAAGAACCCTAGGGGGACATAAAAATAAAATAAAACCCTTTATCCAAAAGAGGATCTTTGTTCCTTAACGATCTGGTTTTAAGTAGGAAAATGGCTGATGCACAATCATATGAAAATTTTATTTGAATCTACAAAAAATGTTTTTTTCTTATAATGTCTCCTTGACTACTTTTTAGGATATCAGTGCCATGGAGGAAGAAAAGGATCAGCTCATTAAGAGAGTTGAACGTTTGAAGAAAAGGGTAAGGCAAGACTTAGCCCTGTAAGACTTTGGCCCCAAGTGCAAAGGACTTGCAAAGATTTAGGAATGGTAATAAGGATTAAGCAAGGCATGGGTGTACATCTGAGGATCGGCTCAAATAACATTGACAGAAGGGGAATCTCCCTAGGCAGTAGCCCAGAACTTTGAGAGACCTGGAGTCTGGAACTTTACTGTCATCTCTAGGGAGTACTGTTTGCCAAAAAGAAATGATAAGTGGATGTCTGAGTCACATGACATGCTAATTTCTTCCTTGAACTTGACAGTAACATGTACTACTTATTCCCTTACTGTAGGTGGAGACAGTTCAGAATCATCAACGGATGCTTAAAATAGCAAGGCAACTTCGAGTTGAAAAAGAGAGAGAAGAATTTCTTGCACAACAGAAACAGGAACAAAAGAATCAGGTATCCTCATAAAAGTTTATATTCTCATAATGAAAGAAATAGTTCCTTTTGATCGTTCAAATGTAAAGAAAAAAGAATTCTATAATTGTAGAAGTTTGTTTACATGATGGAATACTCTTAAGAGGATTTTGTGGCACCAACAGCAGTAATACTATTTTTGGGGTTCTGTACCCAGTTTGTATCTCTATACTACCTTTTGGCCTGTGCTTAACTCCTGTTGACCCAACATTACAGAGCATTCATTGTAATGGTAAGCATTAAGATTAACTGCTCATAAAACTCATAGGCTGGGTTAAGCCTCTGCCTTCGGCTCAGGTCGTGATCCACGTCCTGGGATCGAGCCCCAAATCAGGCTCCCTGCATGGCGGAGAGCCTGCTTCTTCCTCTCCTTCGGCTTGCTCCCCCTGCGTGTGCTTGTTCTTTCTGTCAAATGAATAAATAAAATCTTAAAAAAAAAAAAATTATAGCATCTCTAAAGAGTGTCCTCAGATTCTGGGGCTATAAGAATATCTATTTTTTATTCTGCTGATCACAGTATCCACTACAGTTTATTCCCGTGGCAAGTAAGCAAATCATGAAAAGGCTCAAAAACAACCATACTCCACATTTTTAGACTTTGCCTTAAGGCAAAAATAATTTGGCTAGGAAGGATTACTTCTATTTTATTAAAAATCTATCTTAAAACTGAGTAGGCATATACATTAAAAATATACTTCAAATCAGCTCCATTTCCTATTCAATAAGATGTTTGACTCTTTTGGAACTTGACTTGGCATCGTGGTGCTTCCACTGCGCCAGTAAGCTGCATTGCTTGGGCCCTGAATGGTACTGAATGGTACATCAGGGTCTTATTCTAGGACATCATTTGTGAGAATGCTAATATTTCTTAGAATTAAGAAAACGAGGTTAGGGGCACTTGGCTGGCTCAGTTGGTGGAGTGTGCAGCTTTTGATCTCCAGATTTTGAGTTCAAGCCACACATTGAGTGTAGAGACTACTTAAAAAGAAAAAAAGAAGAAAAAAAAAGAAAACCATGTTATAACAAGAAAAGCCTGGTGTGTATATTTCTTTACCAAGTATTTTTCCTTAATTACTAAGTACAACCAATAACTAAAGATTAACTTTCTGAAAGCTTTTTTTTAAAAAAAGCTTTACATGAAAAAGTATTGAGAAAACCAGTTACATTTTGGGCTCAACACAGTAATTTTCTTAGTTCTTATTATTTGTTCTTTTAACATCACAAGAATTGTGTGGAACTTGTATTTTTCTTTGCTTGTCTATGTGAGTGGTAGGTTTCAATAGACTAAGCAAATAATGGATCTATTTATATTTTAAAGCTATTTCATGCAGTGCAGAGACTGCAAAGAGTACAAAATCAGCTGAAAAGTATGCGCCATGCAGCAGCAGATGCAAAGCCTGAAAGTAAGTGGAAACTATTATATGATACAGATGATCAGAGAATATTAGTTTAAGTCAGTAGTTTTCTTTAAAGCAGTCAACTCATGGGAATTAATTGTCTAGTGATAGCTAAGCATTTTAGAGTGTCATTTCCTAGTTAATGTATGAGAGCTCTGTTGAAGACATCCTTTAGTTTTTACCTGGGATTTTATACTTCCCATTCACTGTTTGGTCAGAGAGTGAAGGGCGTGAAAACCACCATGGACGGAGGCTTTCTGGTGAAGGAGCATATGAAACACTTAAGATAGATGCTAGCAAAAAGATGGGTGGAGAATAATTGTTTTAGAGCCTGGGCTATAAAAAAAAAAAGAGTAAAATGTTGGACCCTTAAAGCTGAGTGATTTTTCATATATTGGGTTGTGCTGATGACATGGGTATCCCTGGCTCTGTTGTCACATTAGCTTTACTTAGAAGATAAATTATTGTAATATTTCCAGATTACACCACCAAACCCATCCTAGGTATTTTTAAAGTTTTTTTTGTTCATCAGAAGGGAGACCACGTAAACTGGAAAAGCAGTGGAAAGCTTTCATTGGTACTGGAGAAATATTTCAGTATAAAAATCTAACTATTCAAGGGTTAATTCATCTTTCTGTAGTATTATATGAAATATTATACTCTAAGCTGTAAGTCTTAGAATAAAAAAGACAGACCGTAACAAGTGTTGGCGACAGTGTGGAGAAAATGGGACTCTCATATGTTGCTGGTGGGGGGTATAAAATGTGTGACTGCTTTTGAAAAACATATCTGGCAGTTCCCCAGAATGTTAAACAGAGTTACCATGACCCAGCAGTTTCATTCCTAGGTATCTACCCAAGGGAATTGAAAACTTGTGTCCACACAAAAATTTTTACACTAATGTCCACAACAGCCTTATTCATAATAGCCAAAAGGTGAAAACAACCCAAATGTCCCTAAACTGTTGAGTGAGTAAATAAAATGTGCTGTATCTGCACAATGGAATGCAAAGGCATGAAGTACCGATACATACTACATGTATGAACCTCAAAAACATGTTATGTGAAAGAAATTAGTCACAAAAGACCACATATTATAAGATTCCATCTGTATGAAATGTCCAGAATAGGCAAATCTAGAGAGATAAAATCAAACTAGTGATTACCTGGGAGTAGGGAGTTATAGGAGAACACAGCTGTGTGTATGTGTGGTGTGGGGAGGAAGGGAATGCTAATTAGCATAGAGCTGCTTTCCGAGCAGATAAAAATGTTCTAAAATTGATTGCGGTGAATTTACTAAAAACCATTGAATTTACTAAAAACCATTGAATTATACACTTTTCTATGGCATGTAATGTATATCTCAATAAAGTTCTTGGAAGAGATAATACAGTATTTCCTTAATTCTAGACACTTATTCTTTCCCACTTTAATTGTTTTTGCCTTTGGGATACATCTTACATTTTACATACACATTTACCATGGTATTTATTACTTTATCAGTGGCATCTCAGCACCAAGGAAATATGGTATATTTAATTAATATTTGAAAAACCAGTGTAGTGTTGCCTACAAAGTACATGGTTAGTACTTGTTAATTTGCGGCTTTCTGTAGACTTTCTTACACCTCTTAGTCTTACAATTTAGATTCAAGCAATACCTGGAAGTTGCCAGGCGTTTAGTTGTTGGGGTCATTTCATTCTTCATTCACTAAGTTTTCACTTTTTAGGAGAATGTTAATTTTTAGAACAAAGAAAATACTTTTTTTTATGATTCTTTTTCTCCTTAGTATAATCTGTATCTTTTTAGCATATGTTCTTTGGATTTGATGTAGGTTCCTTCACAATTTACTGCAATAAAGTAAGGTAAATCTTCAGAAGAAACCCATTATATATAGTCATTTAAAAATTAATATCAACAAGTAATTTGTATAGGCCTACTCTTACTAAGAAAGTATTAGAACTTACCATTAATAGTGAATTTTTTTAAATGAAGTAATGTGTATAAGAATGGGAAGATTTGGTATGCAGAAAAACAATTAGTTAATCAGTACAGTTTAATACAATTTAAAATGTTCACCTGAAAATGTGTTTCTGTAGTATCTGTTATCCTCAATCTTATTAGGTTAGATATTTCTTGCTATTATGTTTTAATTCTGACAACTAAACAAAATATCCAAAGATGTTTATAGGTTTAGCAACATTTCATTTTTTTATTTGAATTGTTAGTCTTTTATTTTTCTTTGGCTTTCTAAGCTAAAGAAAAATTGTTTGGGCCAGGAAATACGTAATGATTCACTTAGTAATAAAATTCACAAATAAAATTGTGTTTTATGCATCTCTTGAAATGTTGGTATAACATTAATATAAGTAATATTGCTGCTAAAAAATAAAATCAGTCGCATTGTTAAGTACTAATAGAAATAATTGGCTCAAACCTACAGTGCATTAATTCAGTATTTGTTGAACATCTACTACATGTCAGGAACTGTGCCGGGTGCTAGGAATAGAAAGAAAAGAGACGAGGTTCTCGCAGTTTAATACAGAACGACAGGCAGTGAACAGCGATCGTGTGGCTTTACAAATTTGCTGATGGCGCTCAGCACAGGATCCTGTGAGAACAAAGAGGCAAAGCTCCAAACCCCATCACAGACTCAAATGGCTTCCTGGATGAGGTGGCCCCCGAGTTAAATTCACGTTGGAAAGCAAAGGAGTAGAAGACATTCCGTGCCAAGGCACAGTGACCTGAGAGAACATACATAGAGGAGATGAAGGAGAGAGAGGGAAAAGGGTAGGCTCCTTCTGACTGCTTGTCTTTGAAAAGGAGGCAAGAGAGGGAGGGAGCGTGCAAATGAATGAGGAAGACAGTGCCCTGCCTAGACAGTGAGAGGGTAGTAGCGTGGGGTGATTGTGTGCTGCGGAAGAGAGTCAGTCAGACAATCGGAGACTGAAGATCTAGGAGGAAAAGGTGAGAAGCGATGGCTGCCTTTCCCGTGTGCCTTGCGCTGAATGTTCCGCAGCAGTTGTCGGCATTATCTGAATCTGACTCAGCGCAACCCCAGACTAGTCACCGAGTCATAATTGGTCTATTTCCAGGCCCTCGCATGCTAAATTATACACAACAGGCCTTCAGTAAATGGTCTGTTAAGTAGTTAGGAGGTAGGAGTAGAGACCAAATCCCTGGATAGGAACAGAATGATCATTTCCACAGATAGGAGGGGAGTTAAAGTAAGAAAAAAAGGGTTGAAAGCATAAAAATAAGATATTACGTATGCAATATATGTTCTTTGGGGGTGGACAGGGTGTGGGGAGCAGCAAGTAAAGGAGTTCTTGCTTTGTTGATATCTTTCTGGAAGACAGTCTTAAGGGTTGTATTCAGCAGCCTGGGAAGAGAGTAGATGAAGTATGTTTAATTGCTCCAGGTATTTCCTTTAAGAAGGTCTATCTAAAATTTTTAGCGAAAAATGACTTATGGAAAGTTTCCATTTATATAAATAAAAATTATTTTTAGTGTAGGAATGTGCTTTGTATTTTTTCAGAGTAACAGCCATATTATAAAACACTCATGGAAGTTAATTCATCTTCATACTCTACACTTTCATGAGATTTATTATATAAAAGAAGCTACTCATTAAACTGTAGTAAGGCCAGTGAGATGTTTCCAGAGGGTTTTTAATCAAAAGTTTGCTGTGATCTTAGTAACTTTATATTTAATTTCACCAGGATTTTGAAAGATAATTTTTTAAAATCTACATAGAACATATGACTACTTTACAAGGTCTTAAGTTAAAACTTTTTTTTTTTAAAGATTTTATTTAATTATTTGTCAGAGAGAGAGAGGGAGAGAGAGCAAGCACAGGCAGACAGAATGGCAGGCAGAGGCAGAGGGAGAAGCAGGCTCCCTGATGAGCAAGGAGCCCGATGCGGGACTCGATCCCAGGACGCCGGGATCATGACCCGAGCCGAAGGCAGCTGCTTAACCAACTGAGCCACCCAGGCGTCCCTTAAGTTAAAACTTTTAAGAGAAGATTTTAAAATGTAAGAGAAACCCTGTGTTTACATTTTTTAACATTTGTACTGAGGTAAAATGGACATATAATAAACAGCATGTATTTGAGGTGTACATCTGATAAATTTTGACATAATGTACAGACTGATAAAGCCCAGAGCCTTAAGATAATAAATGCGTCCATCACCCCCAAATATTTTCTTGTGTCCTTTGTGATAGCTCGTTTTTTCCCTTTTCTGTCCCTCTATCTATTCCCAGGCAACCACTGATCTCCTTTTTGTCAATATAGATGAATTTGTATTTTCTAAAATTTGAATCTCTCTTATTTTTTAAAGATTTATATTTCTTTATTAGAGAGAGAATGTGAGAGTATGAGGGGTGAGAGAGAGCCAAGGAGAAGGAGAGAGGCAGACTCCCTGCTAAGGGAGAAGCCTGACCATGGGCTTGATCTCACCACCCTGAGATCATGACCTGAGCCAAAATCGAGTCAAATGCTCAAATGAGCAACCCAAGTGTCCCAAATCTTTCTTTTATCTAGGGAAAATAACATTTAAGACTTTTAAATCTTTAAAAACATTTAAGTTTGATTCTTTTTTTTTTTTTAAGATTTTATTTATTTATTTGTCAGAGAGAGAGAGGGAGAGTGAGCAAGCACAGGCAGACAGAATGGCAGGCAGAGGCAGAGGGAGAAGCAGGCTCCCTGATGAGCAAGCAGCCCGATGTCGGACTCGATTCCAGGACGCCGGGATCATGACCTGAGCCGAAGGCAGCTGCTCAACCAACTGAGCCACCCAGGTGTCCCTTAAGTTTGATTCTTTACATCTCTGATTACGTGTAGTTTAAGAACTTAAAAGATGGAAGAACTAGGCACCTAATAGCCAAAGACGCCAGGATATAGATTTAATCGGAAACCACATAGGAATGGCTGCCTAATTATAGTCTGAGTCGTTAAACACTTTCTCTTCCCTCCCTTTCCCCAGTTCCTAAAAAAGGGGGGAAATTGTAGGGATGAATAGAAAACTTGTGATTTTGCCATTAATAAATTTTTACATGTTAATATATGGTTAGCACAACAGAACTAAAAATAATGTTAAGGCTTTGGGCCAAACTTATTACGCAGTCTACCTACGTAGATTACATAAACCGGAAATCCAGTGTTTTAAAAAGTCAAGCCAGAATTTGTAAATGTGTAATGGAAAGATCTGAAATAAACTTTTTAAAGCTCTTTAGGCTGAGAATTTATAACAAAACCATTATTCACCGAAAATCTGTGTGTGTATATATTTATGTACTCTACCAAAATAAGAAAACTTATTAAATATTTAAAGTATAATTTAAGTTACCACTTACCATAAGCTAATATTTTACAATATCAAAACTACCAAACACAGAAAGCCAAAAATGTTTATGAATGTAGATAATTTCTTTTTTTTTTTTTTTTGCATTTTAACTTGTATTTTAGTAATGTTTTCATTGGTTTGAAACTGACAAAGTATGATGTATTACCATTTATGAAGTAATAGAATAGAAATAAATTGCACCAGAAGTATTGTGAAAGGAGGAGAGTAAATGGCCACTTATAAAAGAAGGAATCTGGGTGAAATTTCTTGTGTGTTGCCATTTGTGTTACGGACTGCTTAAATACTTCGAAGGCAAAATACGACCCAAAAGAGACCTTGCTCTGCAGATGTTATTTTTGTTTGTTGCGAAGTATAAAAAGAATTAGGTAGTAATTTGGAAAGATCATAATATTACTTTTTCTATAATTATGTTAACGTCATTCTGTGTAGATTGTCCTCTGTTATCATTCTAATTAACATCAAACGATTTCAGTGGGATTTCAATGGTCGGGGCTCCTGGCTGGCTTGTTTGGAGGATTGTGTGACTCTTGATCTTGGGGTTGTGAGTTTGAGCCCCATGTTGGATGTAGAGGTTACTTTTTAAAAATTGGAAAAAAATTTCAATGGTCAATTTTTAATTATATAGATTGCTTTTGATACATATGCCTATTATTCAGGTCTTTGATTTTAAAGTGTACAAAGTATCACTATACCAACTCTCTTGGGCTGAATATTTTATTTTTAAAGGTTTAATGAAGAGGCTAGAGGAGGAGATAAAATTTAATTCTTATATGGTTTCTGAAAAATTTCCTAAAGAATTAGAAAGCAAGAAAAAAGAATTGCATTTTCTACAAAAAGTGGTTTCAGAGCCTGCCATGGGCCAGTCTGATCTTCTTGAGCTTGAATCTAAAGTAAGTGACAGTCATCTTCTTTTTATAGATCCCAATTTTATCTCATCCCCAGTCCTGTGAAAATTATATGAACTGCTTTCTGTAGTGTCCTACTCTTGACTCAAGTTAACCTGTGCTGAGTTGACAGCTTTATGAAGAGTTCTTTTGAGCAATTGTAGCTTGTAATGCTGTTACTTAAATCCACATGATGTTATAAAGACTTAGTCAACTGATTAGGAAACTAAGTAACTTGAATATGTAAATTAAAGTGTTTGACTTATAGGTTTATGTATTCATAATATAATCATTTAGATGGTAAATTTTTAAAATATTTTGCATAAATCATTAATTTTTATTTCCAAAAATAATAATATAGCAATTTTATATTTAAAGCTAAAATATTTGTATTAGCCTTTTATGCTTGCTTTGGAATTACTGAACTTTTTTGTAATGCTTATTGAAACCTGGTTTTATGTTATAACATTTTTGTTCTATAGAAATAAAGAACCAATCAGGTGTGTATTCTTAAAAAATAACAAATATGACAATTAATTTGATGATTTTGATTTGCTAATCCTTTAATGTGCTTAATAGCCACTATAATTAAATACATAATTCTAACTACTTTATTCTTTTAATTTTCTTATAGAAATTACATGTCCAAGTGTGATTTGGCTCAATTTTAATGTCATGGAACTAAAGGGAGAACTCTAGTCTTTTCAAAGGATAGGTATACTGAAAGCCAGGGAGGTTTTTTTTTTTTTTTTAATTACTTGAGGGACTGTATGCTTCTGTTGGCTTTATTCACTTCTATTTTATTACCTTTGATAAAGGAGTAATGAGTAGCATAAATGACAACTATCATCAAATCACAGATCATAGAAGGGTTTTTAGATGTCATCATGTCAACTCTCAGTTGGGTTCATGAATTCCTTGCACTAAATCCCTTGGGAATGTTAGTCTGGATTTGCTTTATCGCTTGCAGTGACTTGAAAGTCACAAGTTAGGTAAGGGGTAATTTCAGATTTGTAGAAATTGTCTTTCTGACAATAATGTATAAATATTTCATGTAGAATTTTTTAGTATAATTTAAACATGAATGGCTATATAAATCATCAACATGTTTAAATATATATTATGAACTGTGAAATGTAAATTGTTTCTAAAAATAATCATAACAACCCACTTATAACATTAACGAACCTGTTCCTTCCATGAAATCACAGATGGTAAGAACAGTAAATTCAAAGCTTGTTTGGCCAAATGTCCCTTAGTTATCAAAGGAAGAGTTTTAACTTTCTTTACTTTCATACTGTTTTAGATAAATGAAATAAACGCACAGATCAATCAGCTAATTGAAAAGAAAATGATGAGAAATGAGCCAATTGAAGGCAAACTCTCACTATATAGGCAACAGGTGAGACCACTGTTTTGCCCCTCGTATTTAGATCTTTTATCTTTTGGTGAACATCTTTGTAAAAATCCCGGGCTGTGTTGTGGATAGTCTTAGAGTAAGAAGGAAGTAAAGAATAAATATTTTTCTGTTATTGCTAATCTCCAGATTATAACAAAAAATTTGTGGAAAAGCCACAAAACATGCATGTTCAAGTTTGAAATTCAATACACCTGATCATGCTTAGTTACCTTACCGTCTGCCAGCTGTGGTAATAGAGCTCTTTGTGTTTTTATCTCTTGGGTGTGAAACTTGATTTTTTTAAATGAAAACTTACCTCAAGTGGTATAAAATCAAAATATTTGTAATCTTTAATGAATTAAAGGCAATATACCTTTTCAGGTTTCAAGATAGTTTGCAAGTGTAGAATAAGTTAAATTTTAGTGCCTAGGCATTTAATCCACAACTCTAAGATTGGGTATAAATGTTGTTCTGTATTTCTAGACAAACGCTTCAAATGAAAGCCATAGATTACCTGAAAACAACCCAGTCAGGAGTTTAGTGTGATGAGCATTCTGTAACCTCACAAAATATTGAGCTACATAACAAAGCATTTTTCACAGATGCTAAATTTTCTTTTTTAGATGCTAAAATTTTTAAAAACCTTTTTATACTGGAGAATTTAAACTGTATACAAAGGTAGAGAAAATAGGTCAGTAAACCCTGTGACTCAGGCTATAACAATCATGGCCATTCTTGTTTCACTATACCCCCAGACCAATAATAATAATCTAGTTATTTTAAAGCAAATCTTAGACTTTATATCATTTCACCTATAAATATTTCAGAATGTATGTCTAAAAAATAAAGGCTTAAAAATCTTAACAGCATACTACATCTGAAAAATGTCATAATTCCTTGATATTGGCAAATATCCAGTGTTCATATTTCCTGGATTTTCTTTCTTCCTTCCTTCCTTCCTTCGTTCCTACCTTTTCTTCCTTCCTTCCTTCCTTCTTTTGTTGCTTTGTTTTAATTGAGATACTTTCAGGATTCATACACTGCATTTCATTGATACGTTTAAGTATCTTTTAATTTGTAGATTCTCTGTGCCGCTTATTTATCTATCTGTTTTCTTGCAGTTAATTTATTTGAAGAAACTTGTTTATCCTTTAATAGTGTCCTGTTGATACCATTGATTCCTTTCTTTGTTTATTAGCGGGATTGCCTCTATAAAAGAAACCTCTCATCAACAATTTGATTAAACTGAACTATAGTTCATTTAGGAAAGACAAGCTACATACTTGATTCTTTATCAGTTTTCAAAGAGAATTGGTTTCCTCCAAGTCATTTTCATTCTCCATCAATTAGGATAGTTTTTCATTTTTTAGTTGCTTATTTACTTAATGTCATTATAAATCATTGATGTAATTCTATTTGGTAAGTTTAAGACATTTTCCTTAATGATGCTCAAATTGTCCCATTTTTGGCCACTATGAGGCTTTTCAAGTAACTTCTGATTACTTTTTAAGATTCTATTTGTCAGGCACCTGGGTGGCTCAGTGGGTTAAAGCCTCTGCCTTCAGCTCAGGTCATGATCTCAGGGTCCTGGGGTCAAGTCCCTCATCGGGCTCTCTGCTTGGCGGGGAGCCAGCTCCCCCGCCCCCCCCCCCCCCCCCCCCCGCCTGCCTCTCTGTCTATTTGTGATCTCTGTCAAAAAAAAAAAAAAAAAAGATTCTATTTGTCTTTGATAATGTCTTTGCTTTCTGGTATGATTAAGATATTTCTGTGCTCATTTTTTATATTTCCTATCCTAGGCTTGGAATTAGACTTTCTTCTATGAGTCTGATTTGCTTTAGTAGGAAATAATATTTAGAGACTGAAATCTGGGTATTAGGACTTCCCATTGCTCCTGGGTGGTCATTATTTTTAGGTCTTTTTAGTGGACAAAGCTAAGAGGTAATTTTTTTCTTCTTTCCTAACGCACACCATGAGTTCATACTTACCCTTCCAGGTCAGATTCAAGGCTTCTGGGCTTCTACTTAGCCTTATCAGTCTCATATCTTTCTTCTTATCCCACATGGGAAATTCTGGTTCTCAGTAACATGAATATAATTTAATCCATTATTTGCTTTTTTAAATTTTATTTTATTTATTTATTTGACAGACAGAGATCACAAGTAGGCAGAGAGACAGGCAGAGAGAGAGGAAGGGAAGCAGGCTCCCGGCCAAGCAGAGAGCCCAATGCGGGACTCAGTCCCAAGACCCTGGGATCATGACCTGAGCCAAAGGCAGAGGCTTTAACCCACTGAGCCACCCAGCCGCCCCTCCATTATTTGCTTTAATCCACACTTTACACACAATGTTTCAAAATAAAAGCAATAATACTGCCACCAAAAATATGATTGCTGCTGAAAATTATTTTTCAGTTTGTTTTGTCCTTAGGATATATCCCACTAAGGATAGACAAATTACTGTTTTAAAGTCACTTAGAATAGTTCTTCTATATGATTATGCCATAAATTAAACTGGATACGTACATATGTTTATTTTTAGAGATTACCTTTTAAAATGTATTTATTTATTTTAGAGAGAGAGAGAATCCACATGTGAGTAGGGAGGGGCAGAGGGAGAGGGAGAGAGAGAATCCTCAAGGAGATTCCCCACTGAGTAAAGAGCCCAACGCAGGGCTCCATCCCAGGACCCCAAGATCATGACCTGAGCTGAAATCCCGAGTTGGCCAATTAACCAACTGAGCCACCCAGGCACCCCTAGGGATTACTTTTTGGGGGAATAATTTATTTTATAATTATTTAAAATATTTACATGATTCCAAGTCAAATCTAAAAAACAAGAAATATTCGAAGAAGTTTCTAGCATCTACTTTGATGCTATCCACCATAATCTTTCCTTCCCTTACAGGTAATTTTTAAAAAATTATATACTTTATTATTCCATTAAAAATAATAGTATGTATACATAGACTCATATAACTTCTTAGAAAAGGAAGAGCATATTATACACACTTTTCCATGCTTTTTAAAAAAATTTTTTAGAAGATTTTATTTACTTATTTGGCAGAGAGAGAGAGAGGGAGAGGGAGAGAGCGAGCATAAGCAGGGGAGTAGCAGGCAGGAAGGAAGTGGGCTCCCTTCTGAGCAAGGAGCCCGTTGTGGGTGGGGCTTGATCACAGGACCCTGGGATTACGACCTGAGCTGAAGGCAGATGCTTACCCGACTGAACCACCCAGGCACCCCACTTTTCAAAATTCTTAATGATATATGCTGGTGAATAGTAAAATAATCTTTATTCCTTTTTTTTTTTTTTTTACAACTTTACTGAGGTACAATTCACATATCATGCAATTCACCTATATAAAATGCACAATTCAGTGACTTTTAGTATATTTAGAGTTGTGGAACCATCACTACATCAATTTTAGAACATTTTTATCAGCTCAAAAAGAAACCCTTTACCCATTAGCAGTCACTTCTCATTTCCTTCCCAACCCTTAGCCCTAGGCAACCAAGCTGTCTCTATAGGATTGCCTATCATGGACACTTCATACAAATGGAATCATACAATATGTGGTCCTTTGTGCTGGCGTCGTTCACTAAGCATAGTTCTTAAAGTTCACCCATGTTGTAGTGTGAGTCAGTACTTCATTCTTTTTGTTATTGAATAATATTCCATTATATGGATAGATCATATCTTGTTTATCCATTCATCAGTTGAGGGGTGTTTGGGTTATTTCTGCTTTTTGACTATTACAAATAATGCTGCTATGAACATTTTTATATGAGTGTTTGTGTGAAAATATGTTTTTTCTTGAGTATATTCCTAGGAGTAGAATTGCTGTTTCGTGTGATAATCCTGTGTTTGACATTTTGAGGAAATGTCAGACTCTTCCCAAACCAGTCCAACCAACAGTGTAGAAAGGTTTTGATTTCTCCACATCCTCGCCAACACTTCTTTTTTTTTTTTTTAAGATTTTATTTATTTATTTGACAGAGATCACAAGTAGGCAGAGAAGCAGGCAGAGAAGGAGAGAGGAGGAAGCAGGCTCGCCACCGAGCAGAGAGCCCAATGTGGGACTCGATCCCAGGACTCTGAGATCATGACCTGAGCTGAAGGCAGAGGCTTTAAGCCACTGAGCCACCCAGGTGCTCTCTCGCCAACACTTCTTGTTATCTGTTAGTTTTTTGTCATCGTCGTCGTCTTCTTCTTATTATTATTTTTTTTAACTATAGCCATCGTAGTTGGTATGCTTATTCCTGTTCACAGTCCCCACTGAGTCGTTATACCACAGTTCATGCAGACAATCACAGTTAGACATTTGGGTGGTTGCCATTCTTTTGCTATTACAAATCATGATTCAGTAAGCAGCTTTTTGTTTATGTCTTGGTGTATTTTTGCCAGTGTTACTTCAGGATGTAGTCCCAGAGTTGAGATTGCTACATCAAAGGATAAATGCATAGGTACATTTGGTAGATATTGCCAAATTCCTCTCCATAGAGGTTATAGCATTTCATGTTCCCACCTGCAGTGTAGGAGAGTGCCTGTTCCCTCACTGCCTCCCTGTAGAGTATGTTGTTGAACTTTTAGAGTTTTACCATCCTTGTAAGTGAGAAATCATATCCTGTGATAGTTTTAATTTTTGCTTATCTTACTGTAAACAAGGTTGAGCATCTTCTCACAAGAGTAATAGTCATCTTAATTTCTTTTTCTGTGAATTGCCCCGTCATGTCTATATCCTCATTTTTCTCGAGAGTTGTTGGCCTTTTTTTCTTTATATATTAGAAGTAATTACCTTGGGGACGCCTGGGCAGCTCAGTCAGTTAAGCATCCGACTCTTGATCTCAACTCAGGTCTTGATCTCAGGGTCGTGAGTTCAAGCCCCATGTTGGGCTCTATGCTGGGTGTGGAACCTACTTGAAAAAAAAAAAGAAGAAGAAGAAGAAGAAAAGAAATATTTACTCTTTGTCTGGCTTATAATTCTAACATTTTCCCCCAGTTTGGTATTTGCCTTTTTACTTTTGTTTTTTGTTTAAAGATTTTATTTATTTGACAGAGAGCACAAGTAGGCAGAGCAGCAGGCAGAGCAGTAGGCAGAGGGAGAGGGAGAAGCGGGCTCTTCACTGAGCAGGGAGCCCGATGTGGGACTCAATCCCAGGACCCTGGGATCATGGCTTGAGCCAAAGGCAGCCACTTAACCTACTGAACCACCCAGGTGCCCTGCCTTCTTACTTTGTTTACAATGTTATGGCCCCAATGGAAAAGTTCTTTATTTTTATGAAATCAAATTTAATAGTTTTTTTCTTTTATTATTTCAGGTTTTGAGACATATTTAGGAATACTTTCTCCTCTTGTAAATTATAGAGAAATTTGCCCAAGTTTTCTTTTTGGACTTCTCTGTTTAATTTTTTTTAATTTAAATCTCTGATCTATTTAGAATTTTTTTTCTAATTATGCTATTTATTGTATATAGCTATCCATTTATCCAATTGTCCTAATACCAGTTAATAAAAAGTCCACTTTTTCCCCTATGGATTTGAGATTCTGTTCTAATTTTAAAATGCTGTTGGATTTATTTCTGTATTTTCTGTTTTTACGTTGGCCTGTCTGTTCAGGTACTCATATAAACTTATTTACAGAAGCTTTATAATCTAGTTCAAATAAATGATAAAAGTAGTCACCTTCACCTCCAGTTGCTTTACTTTTTTTTTTTTTTTTTTTAAGATTTTATTTATTTTTTTGACAGAGAGAGAGATCACAAGTAGGCAAAGAGGCAGGCAGAGAGAGAGGGGGAAGCAGGTTACCTACTGAGCAGATAGCCTGATGCAGGGCTCAATCCCAGGACCCCGAGATCATGACCTGAGCTGAAGGCAGAGGCTTAACCCACTGAGCCACCCAGGCGCCCCCAGTTGCTGTATTTTTTCAGGGTTTTCCTTACAATTCTTATTTGTACGTTCTTTCAATAAGCTTTCTTATCCACTTGTCCAGCTCTTAAAAAAAATAATTTTTTAATTGTTGGGTTTGTACCTCGGAACTTACATCTTTATGATATCTGAGTCTTCCCATCTAAGAACATGTTATGTGTCTCCATTTGTTCAAGTTTATTTTTTGGTTTGTTTTGAGTGTTTGTTTTCCCTCAAAGTTTTAGACTTCTCTTGCTTACATATTTTATTTTTTGCTCTTATAATTGAGGGCTTTTCTTTCCTTATGTCTTCTTCCTCATTTATCTGTAAGTGTTATTGATTTCTTGACTTAGTTCTCCCATAGATTCTCTTGGGTGTTTTAGGTTTATAATCATATACTATGAAAATTCCAACTTTTCCTGTCAAATTCTTATGCTTCAAATTGCTTTCTCTAGTCTAATGGTATGAACAAATACCTTCAACACAATACTAAATTATAGTGGAGTTAGTGGGCATTTTTACCTTATTTCAGATTTAGTTTCTCTGTTAAATAAGATCCTGGTTTGGACTGAGTTTTATACTTATTTTTTATTATGTTAAGGAAGTATACCATTGATTCCTCTCTGGTTCTGGTACTCTTATCATTCCTTCTCTCTTTCTCTCTCTCTTTTTTTGGCTGGAATAACTCCATAGAGAGAAACATTCCTTCATCATCTGTCTTTCATTTTCTTAAAAAGATTTTATTTATTTGACAGAGAGAGATCATAAGTAGGCAGAGAGGCAGGCAGAGGGAGGGGGAAGCAGGCTCCCCACTGAGCAGAGAGCCTGATGCAGGGCTCGATCCCAGGATCCCAGGACCACGACCCGAGCCGAACGCAGAGGCCCCAACCAACTGAGCCACCCAGGCACCCCTGTCTTTCATCTTTTAAACAGAGAAAATAGACTTGTTTAAAGGGTTTGCATTAGAGATTTCCCCTCCCCTGTCAGATTTGTGTCAAGAAAATATTTGTACTATTTCACTTAAGAGGACAGTTTGGCTAATGTTTTTCTTAAACTAGTACAGCCATGGTTCATTTAAGGAAATCCCCCAAGAGTTGCTTAGTAGTATAAAGTGCTGCGTTCATGGCTAAGAACGGCCATCTGGATTGTGTAAACATTTGCCTAATTCTGATGAGTCACATGTTTGATTTTAAATCTGCACTTTATTTATTAGAATGCCCCAAATATAATCGATGTTTTAACATTTCATTTTCAAAGTATGGATATTGAATTTAGGTAAGATAATCTGTGTTGTAGTTTTGAGAATAAAACATTCTTGTTTTCTTTCAGTGAAATGGAACCTACCATGCAGAAAAATAAAAGACTTAAGGAAAGCTTCTATTTATGTACCTAGAAAGTATCTTCATTAACATTTGAGAGTTACTTGACAATATTTTAATATTTTTATTACTAATCTATTTTGTTTTTCTGCTGATACAGCCTATATTTTCAGGACTTTTATCTTCCAAATGTTTTGGGGTTGATATTTAGTATACATTGCATATTCATATTAAACAGATAACTGGTGATGATAGGTAGTAGGGCAAAGGGTACTGGTTAGGAGAAGCCAACCTGATATTGAAAATTTAGCTTGATAAAATCTAAAAAATTGATAATTTCACAAGATAATAGAAAGTGGATAGTGTGTCTAATTTTACGTTCATTTTTAATGCTCAATTAGGCATCCATCATTTCTCGTAAAAAAGAAGCCAAAGCTGAGGAACTTCAGGAAGCAAAGGAGAAGTTGGCCAACCTAGAGAGAGAGGTGTCAGTGAAGACAAATCAGACCCGTGAATTTGATGGCACTGAAGTTTTGAAGGGAGATGAAGTAAGTTGAGGTGTCTAATGGGACAAGGATATGAGTATTGTTTTTGTTTGAAAACATTCATGTTTTTTACTTTTTTGGCTTGAATATCAGTAATGGAAAGTTAATTTTATTTTATAAAACCCATTTATTTAAAACTGAAAAGTCTTTGCAATAATATTAAGATATTCTTGCTTAGAATGACATAGATCATAGTGACTTTGTGAGATAATGTTCCAGATTTTTACTCTTTAATTAACCAGACTTATATTGGATTTATTAATTATAAATATTAAGTTATAAAAGTAAAGCAAAGTGAGTAGGAACTAACAGATAAGACAAAAATTCTTATTCATTGATAAACATTCCAGAAAGGGCTGAGAAAATATCACTAAGTTACTTTGCCACTGGGACTTGTACCATTTAAATGACTTCATTGTAGATGCTTGTAAATTTTAAAAATACAACTCTATCTTGTGTTGCTATATACTTTAATTTTTGAACAATGTTTTAACAGCTGTTATTTCCTTTATCCTTCTGTCAGAGTGGTAAGATTAGTGGGACAAGTAACATTGTCATTTATATATATGGCTAAACTTAAGCACCAAAAATATAATCCCCCATCTCATTTTCATAAAATTAGCTCAAGAAAGATTGAATAAATGAAGCAAAATATCTTGTCTTTAGCACAGTGCTTTTTTTTTTTTTAAAGTGAATCAATTGATAGGTGTTATTTTAATTCCTAATCCTTGCCTGTATTTTACCACTTCTTATAGCTCATTTATTTTATATTAGCTACTTAGCTACTAGGCCTCAGCAAAAGCTACTTCAAAAAGCTGCTCACATTCAGACTTCATTTTTGTCTTTGAACAGTTACCAAATTCATACTGTTACAAAATTGGCAGTGGACCTTCACTGGCCACACACAAGTCTTGAGTTGTTCCCACGGTACCACTTTTCTCTGTGGTGTTTCTGATTGTTGCCTCCCAGTATGCTGTTAGCTTTCTGCAAAGTAGTAGATTTCAGCAGTAAGCACATGACTGAAAAATTCCTTTGGCTTTTAACATCCGCTTCCAGATTGCTTTAAGAGATGGGAATATCTTAAATGTTACTTGGAAGCCAACAGGGTGTGCTTCATGACATCCTTGCAATCTGGGGTGGGGTGGGCAGAGGTTAATTATGCAATAATTTTGTTTTATAAGAGACCATGCTACCTCCTACCATTTTTGTCTTTTCTTAAGAAAATGCTGCCCAATTGACAAGAAATACTAATTACCGTGGCCACATTTGGCATGAATAGTGCTTATAAATTCAGCATTAGATATTCCTTCTGTGCAAATGTGAGGGGAAAGAACATAGTGCCATCCTATTAGGTTTTAGTTTTGATCAATTATAGTGAATAGGAGAAGTGTCTGATGACAGAAAAAGCATACTTTTTTTTTTAAGGGGAAAGAGATAACTTTGGCAATGATAAGGTCAACTTGGTTTTTAAACAATATCTGGTCAGAAACTAGAACAAACCAAGTAAATCATTTGGCAGTTACCTAAAAGAACAGAAGGTATTGGGGAACATTAAGCATAATTTTGTAAAGAACAAATCTTGGTAGACCAGTTTATTTTCTACTTTGATGAAGTGATAGACCATATGGACAAAAGGGAGGAAGTTTGTTATACTTAAAATTATATAATATAGCTGGACTTCAGTGAGGTTTCATTTGGTATCACATGGTAATCACCAAAAAATCATGTTTTTTGCCACCCATCTGTTAACACAGTTGGTAAGAGGGTATCGAGTAGTAGCATGGCATTTAGAAAGAATAACTATACCAGGAGGCACAGATAGGAGAATGAGGAAGAGGGGGGCTAACATTAATTGAGCAGTTTTTATACGAGGCTCTGCGCTAGATGCTTTGCAAACATTTGTTTACTTCTTATATTCTTGTTATTGTTATTTACATTTTACAATTGAGTGAAGCTCAAGGAGATTATAGATGCACTTATAGGTAATAAGTGGCCAACCTGGGATCCAGGTCTTTCTCACATTCACATGTTCCTGTATGACCTTGAGCAAATCACTTCTCCATCTATAAAATGGGGTGATTGCTCTTTATTGTCATTATGAGGAACACACGAAATAATGGATGTCAAAGCTTCCAGGAAACTGGAAGGCTCAGTCAACATGTAACATCTGGCATCTGAAAGTCACCATTCCTATGAACCTCATGTTACTACATGTGTGCAAGGTGGTATAGAGGAATGGTTAAGGGCATGGGCTCTAGAATTTGGTTGTTTGAGTGCAAACCCTGGCTTTGTCATCTTACCAGATGGCTAACCTTGGGCAGCTTCGGTAACCTCTTTGTACTCAGCTGTAAAATGTGACTGTTATCACTGTATACTTCCTAGAATTATTATTGTACAGATTAAATGAGTTAATACCTGAGAAGTGCATAGAATAGCATGAGCACATGCTGAGTGTTCAGTAGTTGTTAGCTCTTGATATTTTTATATTTTTGTCAGTCACTTGAATGAAGAATTTGAAAGCTAAGAATATAGTTTACAGCTTAAAACTTGAAATTAGTATTTCCTAGAATGGGTGCAATTCAATAGAAGTAAATATGAAATAGGTTTTTTTTAATGGATAACTAATTTGCACAGACATAGAATGAGATAACACTAATGAGAGTCATTTTAGCTGCTATTCACTGAGCAGTTACTGTGTGCTCCACCTTTAAAAACATATCCTTGATAATGGTTGTGCAATGATGTGAATACACTTAATGCCACAGAACTGTACACTTAAAAATAGTTGAAAGGGTAAATTTTATGCTATGTGTGTTTAACCACAATAAAACACACATGCAATATATCCTAATTCAGCCTCTCAAAAACACCTGTGAGGTAAAAATTATCTCCATATCGTGATTGGGGAAATAGGCTTAGAGAAATTTAGGTAACTTGCCTAAAGTCACACAGTTATTGAGTTGCCGAGTAAGGATTTGAACTCAGGTCTGACAGTCACTAACTGTTAGCTTGCTAGAAGCTGTATGACAGCCATTTGTTTGGATGTAAACCTTCGTTCCTTGATTACCCATATGTGGTTATTTGATTAATCTTTTCTTGGAAAAATTTAAGAATGTGACTGTGTTAATAAGGATAAATGTGACAAATGCTATACATATAGTAATTTATATTCCTTTGTTGTTTTCTTTTTAGAGGTCAGCTAGCAGTTTTTAAAGTTGGGTATTGAAGTATGCATTTTGATGCTTCCTACCTACTACCGTTAAAGTTAATATTCCAGATGTTACATTTTATCTGAGAATTTTAGCTCTTCTGTTTGCAGATGACAAGTGCTACAGGCATTTGTTCCTCCCTAGACTTTTTCATTAGTATTCCCTGGATGTTTCTTATTAATAAAAGATGAAGTGTCTAAAAATGCTCTTCTTTTTCATTATACTTTGGTTATCATTTGAACATTTCATTTTCATTGTATTGCCTTGCTTAATTACAGCAGTAGGACAGGAATGTGTTTATCTCTTATTGTGCCAGACTTCTGACATGGGTAGGAATTTCTTGAACTGTTGAAATTATCTTCTTAGTGGTAAAGGTTTTCTTACCAGTCTAGTCTATCTTGATTTCTTTCTCTTCACACAGTATTTGGTAGGTGATAAGAAGGTTAAATTTAGAGACTCTAGGCTCTTAACATAACTAAAAATTGATGATAATGAATGTCTTTTATATCTTGAGGTTTTTTAGATTGGATTTTAGTATGTAGTAAGTATAGGGATGCCTGGGTGGCTTAGTCAGTTAAGTGACTGAGCCTTTGGCTCAGGTCATGATCCCAGGGTTTTGGAATCGAGCCCAGGATTGAGCCCCACATTGGGCTTTCTGCTCAGGGGGGAGCCTGCTTCTCCCTCTCCCTCTGCTGCTCCCCTGGCTTGTTCTCTCTCTCTCTCTCTCTCTCTCTCTCTGTCAAATTAATTAATTAATTAATTATTTAAAAACCCAAGTATAAATCTAGCTGAATCGATATTCTCAAAAGAATTTTGAATGATATTCTCAAAGAATTCTGAATGCTCTCATATGTAAGAGAAGTTACCCAGATTGCCATGGAGCTTTGTCCTTGATACCAACCTATTTATTATTCTTATCAATAATTTTAAGATTAATTGTTAATGGTTATTAGGCAGTTACAATGTGCCAGACAGCATCCTAGGCTTATTATATATGTTATCTCGTTTATTTCATTGAACAACTCTAAGAGATAGTTATGATCATTATTCCTAGTTTTTACAGATATGGGAACTGAGGCACACAGAGGATTTGGCTAACTTACCCAAGATCACATGGCTAGTAAATAGTAGTATCATGATTTGAATTGAGGTGGTCTCTCTCCAGAACCCTTAATAATTTTCGCATGACAGGAGGCTAGAAGGAATAGTCAGCCTGAGAGAGATAATAGAATTAGGGTTCAAAGTCATCTTGGGAGGCAGGAGCATTGTGCTGAAACAAACAAAATGCAATTAACAGGATAATGAACACAATGTTGTAGAATTTGAGTTTTGCCTGCCACCTCAACACACCACCCATGAATAATGCAGCATTAGAAAACAAATTATTATACTCCACTAATAGAAATGTAATATCCTATTTATGGTGAAATTATGCCTGGAATACTATTTTACATTTTTATGTTTTAAGAAGGGCATAGTCAAGGCAGAATCCAGTTGAAGGTGACCAAAATGCATGAAAAATCTGGCAATTTTCATAGAAAGAATTGACTGAGAACAAAAAAAGGCATAATAGAATTGCATTTAAATTTCAAAGGGATTATGGAGAGGATTGTGTGCATAAAAAAGAGTTCATTAAGGTTTAGACCTGAAACTGCTATTCTTAGAAAATCTTGTTTGCAAAGTTGGCCCTTGGCTAGCTTCTAGGAACTTGGAATTTAGAAAGATTCCCACCATTCCCTGAAAAGAATTGCTCACTCTGTCTTAACTGTGTATACAAAGAATGTGGTTTATGTTGAACACCTGCTTTGCTTCTCAGACCTTGGACTTTTGGTAAGGGCTGGGCAGAGAGTATGCCTCCATGACCAACCAAATGTCTGGGTGCTGAGTCTCTAATGAACTTACCTGGTTGGCAGCATTTCACACATAGTGTTGTAACTCATTGCTGGAGGAATTAAGGGAGAAGACTCTTGGAAGCTTGCCCCTGGTTTCCTGTGGATTTCAACCCCTGTGCCTTTTCCCTTTGCTGGTTTTGCTTGTATGTTTTCACTGTAATAAAGCATTGCCAAGAGTATGACTATATGCTGAGTTCTGTGAGTCCTCTTAGCAGATTACTGAACCTCGGGATGGTCTTGGGGACCCCTGACACAGATGGATTAGTCTGCTTCTTGTTTGACAGAAGGCAGAATTAGGACCAGTGGTGAGAAAAATACTTGATTGACTATAAGGAAAAAGTTCTACAACTTAAGTTTTCTTCAGTGGTGAAGCAGGCTGCTGCTGGTAAAGTAGAGTGCTCCACGTTTAAAATATTATGACAGGGGCACCTGGGTGGCTCAGTGGGTTAAGCCCTCTGCCTTTGGCTCAGGTCATGATCCCGGGGTGCTGGGATCAAGCCCCGCATCGGGCTCTCTGCTCAGCAGGGAGCCTGCTTCTCCCCCACCCCCCCTGCCTCTCTGCCTACTTGTGATCTCTGTCTGTCAAATAAATAGATTTTAAAAAAACTTTTTAAAAATATTATGACAGAAGCTGGATGAGGGACATTTTAGAAGTGTGCATTTAGTAGGAAAAAAGATTGGACTGGATCAATGTTTTGGAACTTTTTTAATCTTAAAAAAATCTGTTTATACAAGTAATGCTTGAATACATTCTTGTGGTATGAAAATCAAACAACACAGATAAAGTAAAAGTCTTCCTTAACTACCTGCTGAGTCCTTCAATCCCTTTACCAGAGAGAAACTGCTGCTTCCAGTTTTGTGTATCCTTTCAGTCCTTTCTCTAAAGATAGACCTGGATAATACTGTTTTGTGGGTTTTTAAAAATATAAATAGTTTTATACTTTGTGTATTGTACAACTTGTTTTTAATAAAATGCCTTGGAGATTTTTCCATGTCAGTAAATGAGGAGGTTAAGAGAATTCTGTACAGGTTAAAAGAATCAGCTCTGGAGCCAGAACACCTGTGTGCAGAGCTCTGCTTGGCCACCATCAGCTCCTCAGCCTCAACGTATTACCCAACTGCTCTGTGCCCAGGTTCCTTGTCTATAAAGTGGTGTAACTGCTGTGGAAAACAGTATGACAATTCTTCAAAAGTCAAACCCAGAATTACCATATAACCCCAAAATTTCCCTCCTAAGTTAGAATCCTCATGTGGTTTTCTCTTAGGACTTTCTAAATACAAATTATTGCAGTTATTCCAAGTTATGATAACTTGAATTATTTGGACAGGATTTTAAGTATTAAAATAAGTGACCTTAGTTCTTCCATAATTTGGAGTGCTTTTGAAATGTTTGCATAGAATTATCTAACTTTATGGAGGATTCAGTGTGAGAAGAGACAGAAAAACAGAATTATAGCAAACTATAATAATTAATGGTTATACATTTGACTCTGAGTTGTTAATAAAAGGTTGCTATAGTCAGTATGATTTTTTTTAAGATTTTATTTATTTATTTATTTGACGGACAGAGATCACAAGTAGAGAGCGAAAGCTGAGGGAAGCAGGCTTCCCGCTGAGCAGAGAGCCCGATGTGGGGCTCCATCCCAGGACCCTGGGATCATGACCTGAGCCGAAGGCAGAGGCTTAACCCACTGAGCCACCCAGGCGCCCCTCAGTATGATTTTTTTTTTTTAAGATAATGTGATGAACTTAACTAAGGAGCATGTCTTCCAGAATAATACCCTGTTATTGTTTCCCTAGCTCACCCCATGACCCTGAAATGTACTCCCATAGCACTCTATTCCTGTGTGTTGTAACATTTAACACCCTTAAGATCACTTGTTCAGTTTCTGCTTCCCCTAAGAAAGCAGTAAGCTCCACGGTTGCAGGGGCTTATCTCTTGTTCACCATCATTTACTTAATAGCCAGTATGTAACAGGCACTTAGTAAATGTGTGGAAATCTGAAAGTATACAGTGTAATCTAGGTATATGTAGGTTTTCATCAGAAAAGTGATAATATTAAAAATGTTTTGGCACTTCTTTGTAGGCTTCAGTTGATAGGAAAAAATATTTATATTAATTCTTTGTCTTAACTGTAGTTGTATATTTCATTCTATAAAGTTATTTTTATTTTTTATTTTAAAAATTTTTTATTAACATATAATGTATTATTTGTTTCAGAGGTACAGGTCTGTACCTCTGAATAATGTATTATTATAATTCACAGCACTAACCATAGCACATACCCTCCCCAGTGTCCATCACCCAGTAATTTTTTAAAAGATTTTATTTATTTATTAGGAAGAGGGAGAGAGAGAGAGAGAGGAGTGTGTGTGGCAGGCAGAGGGAGAAGCAGGCTTCCCACTGAGCAAGGAGCACAATTTGGGACTTGATCCCAGGACTCTGGGATCATGACCTGAGCCGAAGGCAGATGCTTAACCGACTGAGCCACCCAGTTGTCTCAGATAAGTTGTTTTTAGATACCTGACCACAAACCTAAATTTGCCATTTAATCTGTTAGCCTCCGTTAATTCTTTGGTAAGTACAAATTTTGCTATTTCATAGGAGGCAATTTGAGTGAGATGACTATCTCTCTTAATGGAAGAGCAAAGAAGAGAGTCTTTCTCTCTTATAGTAGTCCCGCATAGCTACTGATCTTTCCCATCTTAGTCATCTTGATATCTCTGAATCTCTGCTTTAATTATTTGAAAAAGCAAACAAAAAAATGAGCCCTAATGATGCAGTGCTGGTACTCTTCCTAGAGTTGTCATTCAAATAAATACATGCCTTTTGGTTCTGAGCTTTTTTTTTTTTTTTAAGATTTATTTATATATTTTAGAGTGGCTGGGGGAGGGACAGAGGGAGAAATTTTCAAGTAGACTCCCTCCCAAGCATGGAGCCTTATGTGGGGCTCGATCCCATCACCCATGAGACCACGACCTGATCTGAAACCAAGAGGCAGTCACTCAACTGACTGAGCCACCCAGGCGCCCCAGGGTCTGAACTTTTTTATAGCAACAGATGAACCTCTGGTTAAGGTTCTCTTGGCACTTCATGCAATGAAAGTTCACTCCTGGTTGGTAGTGTATGAGTATAGAGTCCACTGTGTTTAGTTCCCTAACCATTATAAGAGGCTCCCCTGTTTTGTAGTTATGACTGCTTTAAAAATGTGCTTGGTCAAATAGTGTTTATAAGAAGCTTTAGAAAGATCCCACCAATTCATTCTACAGCTACCGATAGAAATCCTAGAGCTAAATTGCAAAGATTATGAAATCTTCTTTAAATACTTCAAAGAGAAGCACAGTGAAGATAAGGGAATCCTGGCAAGGTTTGTTGCAGCTGTCAGATCCTGAAAAATTAGGAATCAAATTTTGACACTTGTAATTGAATCATCCACCCTTCTCAGTGAGCCCAGGCAAACCTGTGATATTTTTAGAACCTTTCAAATCATATTACACTCTTTAGAGTTCATAGCAGGACCCGAGGCCCCTAAAATTTCCCAAGAGATGGAACAAAACAGAATCAAATAAATTTGGCTCAATTCACTGTCATAGAAGCAGTGTATTATGCATGCAATCTAGGTAATGTCACAGTTGCAACCCCAAATTTAAAAACTTTTCATAGCAAAACGTTTTGAGAGTTAACTGCTTGGACAGCAGTTGAAAAATCCATTATCTCTAATATAGTAACAGCTTTGTGGTGGTAATTTGATTTATAATAGAAGCACAGAGACCTTGGATGGTATGATTAACTGTGTTTCACAGATGGATGTTCCTATGCCACAAGTTTCATTTAAGACAGATTTCTACCAGCATATATCATATTGCTTATTATAGACTTTTGCAAAAGAATTAGGAATTAACTACCTACTACCATTTATAGGTAATTATATTGCTTATGCTTGGATTGGTAAAATTTTCTAATTTAATTTTAAATTTTTTTAAAAGATCTACTTACTTGAGAGAGTGCAAGTGAGGGGAGGGGCAGAGGCAGAGGGAGGAGAGAATCTCAAGCAGGTCCACTCTGAGTGTAGAGCCCAGCAGGGGGCTTGATCTTTGGACCCTGAGATCAGGACCTGAGCCAAAATCAAGAGTCAGATGCTTAACCAACTGAGCCACCCAGGTGCCCCCAAATTTTCTGACTTAAAGTTAAAAACCTAATACAGGTTGCAAAATATTGGAATAGTATTTGTATGCATGTCTATGTTGGTGCTAGTTATGATGGGTCATTTGAAAAGACTATCATTTTAACAGAAAACAAAGGTTGCTTTGAAACTTTTTTTTTTTTTTTTTTTTTTTTTTTTTTTTTTGCCTTAGAACAAATATCTAAGGCCAGACTTCAGGGAATCCAAATGATTTATTGGAGCATAACATGAAAAGACAGCCTCTTTGGGTTTTCTACAAGTCTGAATTCAGACAGAATAGAAGACACAAATGGGTGAAAAAAATTGTGGTCATTGGACATATTCATGCTACTCTTGAACAGTTGGTGTTATCTTATGTGACACCTGATTCTCTTGGTCCTTTTTCTGTAGTTTTCCATGCTTAAAAAAATCATTTGATGAAGTAACTGACAAAAATGTGATTTAATTAAGAAATGGAAAATAGCATGCATATTGGACTAACAGGATTTGAGGACAGAAATACTCACTCTAGTGCAGTTTTTCCAACTTGCTGAAATTTGGTAGGTTGTACTGATTTCTCTATGGGTTTCCTTCCCTGTAAAAGGGAAATAGTGCTTTTTCAAAAGAACAGATTTTTGTAGTTCTTGACAATATAAAGTATTTATTTTATGGTTGTTTCGTAAGGTCCTCATAGCTAGTTACTGTGGAAAGAGTTTTCATGCCAGATACTGAGGTGGAAAATTTGCAGCAGGAGCAAAGAGATGCTTATTTCTTCATAAATATTCAGAATGATGCCTGGAATCTAATAATGCTTTTGAGTTCCAGATAAGCTTGAAAAGCATTTGTAAATGGTTACATACGTAAAGAAATAAGCTGCTTGTCCATTTAAAAAGCTAGCCCAGATTTAGATCATTACTAGTAAAGGTTCTAAAAGATATTAAATGGATAAAAAGAGAAAGAACATCTGGCAAATTCCATTTGGATCACAAAGAAATCTGTAAAATTAGCCCTGAAGCTAGAAGCTAGCTCTATAAAGCTTTAATCTTATTGATCTCAGCATTTAAAGTGATGGCTGTTCTTTCATTAATGTCAGATTTAGGTTACAAATGTATATTGGTCCAGGGACGCCTGGGTGGCTCAGTTGGTTAAGCAGCTGCCTTCGGCTCAGGTCATGATCCCAGCGTCCTGGGATCGAGTCCCACATCGGGCTCCTTGCTCGTCAGGGAGCCTGCTTCTCCCTCTGCCTCTGCCTGCCATTCTGTCTGCCTGTGCTCGCTCGCTCTCCCTCTCTCTCTCTGACAAATAAATAAATAAAATCTTTAAAAAAAAAAAAAAAAACAAATGTATATTGGTCCAAATGATTAGTAATAGTTGCTATAATGGACCTTGCTGCACAGTGGCAAGCTTTGTAGTTCACTGTAATGACAAATTTGCTTTATTAACCTGCTATAGTGCACTATAGAAAGCTTCTCCTTGATGTCCAAGAATTTGTTGCTTATCGCCTATGCCAGAGTTCCTTTAAAAATTATTTTTAGGGATATGAACATTGGGGAGGGTATGTGCTATGGTGAGTGCTGTGAAGTGTATAAACCTGGCGATTCACAGACCTGTACCCCTGGGGATAAAAATACATTATATGTTTATTAAAAAAATAATAATAAATTTTAAAATTCATTAAAAATTATTTTTAAAATTAAGTATTTAAAAAATAAGTCCCCCAAAATTCATTCATAACTCTTTATCTGCCCTATACAACAGCTATTTTAATTTCTTAATTCTCTCCCAGTCTTGACATGCATGTATAAATATATGTTATATTTACATATATTTTATATATTTACATATATTTATATATATGTTATATTTACATATATTTTATATATTTACATATATTTATATATATGTTATATTTACATATATTTATATATATATAAAATTTTACATAGTTGTACTGAGAGTATATCAATTTGTAATTGCTTGCAGTAGTAATTATTCTATTTTAGTTCTCAGGAGCATCCATCACACCTAGATTTTTACTTTTCTGCTTAGTCTAATTACTTGACATTGCTTTCTTCTTTACTATTTAGAAGAAACAGTAATCATCTCTTATTTTCTAGGTACTCCACTATATTCAAACAGAATGACAGACATTATTAATCACTATCCATTATTTGATTTTTATAGAATTTTAGTATATTTTATAGATTTTATTTAAAAACTACCAGTTTTATTTTAGACAAATAATCATTCTTTTTTTTTTTTAATTTTTTTTTTTTTTTTATTTGACAGATCACGAGCAGGCAGAGAGGCAGGCAGAGAGAGAGAGGAGGAGGAGGCAGGCTCTCCGCTGAGCAGAGAGCCCGACACAGGACTTGATCCCAGGACCCTGAGATCATGACCTGAGCTGAAGGCAGAGGCCTTAACCACTGAGCCTCCCAGGTGCCCAATCATTCATTTTTTAATGGTAACATTGTATGGTTTGATCTTCAGAGGTTCTAAAAGCTCTTTACATTGTAATAAATTATCTTCAAGAATTGGCTACTATAGGGGCACCTGGGTGGCTCAGTGGGTTAAGCCTCTGCCTTCGGCTCAGGTCATGATCTCAGGGCCCTGGGATCGAGCCCCCGCATTGGGCTCTCTGCTCAGCAGGGAGCCTGCTTCCCTCCCTTTCTCTCTGCTGCCTCTCTGCCTACTTGTGATCTCTCTCTCTCTCTCTCTCTCTCTGTCAAATGAATAAATAAAATCTTAAAAAAAAATTGGCTACTATAGGGTGGCAATTATGGTTCTTAATAATTGTAGATGTTTAGGTCAATAATTTGCTTTATTTTATTAAACCATTGTGGCATAATTAATTATAACGATAGCTCCTATTTATTGAATGCTACACTAGGCATTGTGCTAATTGCCTTACATATATTTTCATATCACTCTAAGATAAGTATTGTTACCTCCTTTTTTAAAAATTTCAGTTGAATTGGTTATATAAAGACAAAACAGTAATTGCCTAAGGTCTCCTTAAGTGGTAGAGCCAGGATTTGAAATGACATTTCTCTGACTCCATGATCTTAACACCTCTCTGAACTGCTTCTGTGACCTTGTTGTACTACTCCTAAGACATTAATGATTAAGGTCTAAATGAAATTATTTGTGACTATTTGCTCATATAAATTGTTATAACATGAAATTATGAGTAAATTTAATTTTTAATACTCAAAGTCTATTCAAATATCAGCTGTTAGGTTTTTGTTGGTGATGGGCTCTCTTTGAAGTGGGTTGTATTTTTAATTTAATTACACTTTTTTTAGATTGATACAAATATGTAGTTTAAAAAGTAAAACAGTACTACAAAGCTTATAATGAAAATAATGATCCCCTTTCACATTCCCAAGTCATTTTTCCTTGAGGCAATCACTCTTTTTTTTTTTTTTTTAAATTTTATTTATTTATTTGACAGAGATCACAAGTAGGCAGAGAGGCAGGCAGAGAGAGAGGAGGAAGCAGGCTCCCTGCGGAGCAGAGAGTCCGATGTGGGGCTCAATCCCAGGACTCCGGGATCATGACCCAAGCCCAAGGCAGAGGCTTTAACCCACTGAGCCACCCAGGCGCCCCGAGGCAATCACTCTTAATGCCTTTGTTTGTTTCTTGTAGTATTTACTTCTGCATTTCTAAATAACATGTTTGTACTGAAACTTAAATTTTTTTTTTTAATTTTGGATATACTACCACAGGAAATGAGGATTTAGCCCTACACTTTCCATTCCCTGTCTACCTCCATACCCACCCTTCCATTCGTTAGAGCCTCCCAATGTAACTATAATTTTTGGTTAAATCATTACTTATTATATTCATTATGATAATTGTAGAAATACAGTTTACAGCTGAGCCACATAGTATACTATAATTACATATCCTTTCTCGTACACTTTAAAAAAAATTAATACTGACCTCATTGTTTTGTTTTTGTTTGGTTAGTTTTTTCATGTATGTATCACCCTCTCAGCTCCAGACCTTCTGATAGAACTGTACAATTTATCTTAATATGGCATATGCTCAAACACAGTAATCTATTAATTATATTTTATAAGCCTTAGGTGTAGTCTCTTTGAAGTCCCTCTCATTCTTCTGTTCCAGTCAGAAGATTTATATCTAGACTTATTGTGAACTGTAGGCCTGCTGTAAACTGTAATCTAGGGCTTCATATTTCATCATCCTGGAAATTTCTTTTAACCATTTTCCTGTTTTGGATCCCTTGCTTTCCACATCTCCCAAGTCTTCTCTTTCTTAGTTTATTTCCTGGTTGTAATAGAGAATGTACCTGAAAAAGAGAGATTTGGAAGGTACATTTTTTTAGAATCTTGCTTGGGTAAAACTGTCTTTCTTCCATCTGTCTTTTTTTTTTTTTTTTAAGATTTTATTTTATTTATTTGACAGAGAGAGAAATCACAAGTAGGCAGAGAGGCAGGCAGAGAGGGAGAAGCGGGCTCCCTGCTGAGCAGAGAGCCTGATGTGGGGCTCGATCCCAGGACCCTGAGATCATGACCTGAGCTGAAGGCAGAGGCTTAACCCACTGAGCCACTCAGGCACCCCTACTCCATCTGTCTTAATTCCATTTTGTCTTTACTCCATTTCATACATGATTGATAGTTTGACCGAGTGACAAATTCTGGTTGGAAATCTTTTTCCCTGAGAATTTTGAAGACATTGTTCTATTGCCTTCAAGTATTCAGTGTTGCTGTCTGAGGCTGTTTTAATTTCTAGTCCTTCGATGCAACCTTTTATTGTTACTATTGTTATTTTACCTCTTCTCAAAACTTTTGGGATTCTCTCTTTACCTCTGATTTTCTTTTTCTTTTTTTTTTTAATTCTCTCTCACTGTTCTTTATTCTTTCTCATATACACACATACAAAATAGGAAAGACATGCAATTTTTTTGGCAAGTAGTTGGTTTGTTTTGAATGAGAAATATGAAATTAAACCCAAACCTCTTGTGACCATGGCCCAATTGCCTGGCCCTGACTGCTGGCCCCTCCTTTCCTTCCTTTCTGCCCCTGACAGGAAAGCCCCTTTTTGTTTTGTTTTGTTTTGTTTTGTTTTTTTCTTTTAATTTAATTTTTCAGTGTTCTAATATTCATTGTTTATGCACCACACCCAGTGCTCCATGCAATACATGCCCTCCTTAATACCCACCACCAGGCTCACCCAACCCCTCCAAAACCCTGTTCGTTTCTCAGAGTCCACAGTCGTTCATAGTTCATACCTCTGATTTTCTAAATTTTTAAGGTTATGGGCTTAAATAATCTTTTCATCTTTCATCGAGCTGGGAATTCTAGTGGTCCTTTCAGTTTGGAATCTTATTTTATATCCTTCAGTTCTGGAAATTTTTCTTGTGCCTGGGTAGCTTAGTTGGTAGGTCTCTGCCTTCGGTTCAGGTCATGATCCCAGGGTCCTGGTTTTGAGCCCTGAGTTTGGCTTTCTGCTCATCAGGGAGCCTGCTTCTACCTCTCCCTCTGCCTCCCACTTCCCCCACTTTTGCGCTCTCTTTCTCTCTGTCAAATAAATAAATAAAATCTTTTTTAAAAAATTCTGTTCTGGGGTGCCTGCGTGGCTCAGTGGGTTAAAGCCTCTGCCTTCGGCTCAGGTCATGATTCCAGGGTCCTGGGATTGAGTTCCGTATCGGGCTCTCTGCTCAGCAGGGAGCCTGCTTCTCTTCCTCTCTCTCTCTCTCTCTCTCTCTCTCTGCCTGCCTCTCTGCCTACTTGTGATCTCTCTCTGTCAAATAAATAAATAAAATCTTTAAAAAAAAAAAAAAAAGAAATCCTTTCCTATCTCAAAGGTATGGCGATATTTCCTTATATTCTAAAAGATATTTAGTTTTGTCTTTCACATTTAAGTCTGCAATCCAGTTGGAATTGATTTTTATGTGTTATGAAGTGAGGGGTCCATTAGTTGAAATTGTATTCTTTTCCCTCAGATTAGCCACAGCAGCAGTCTACATAAACAAAATCCCTTTGAGAGCTTTAATAATTCTAAAAATACATAAAGTGTTCCTGAGACCAAATAGTTTGAGAAGCCCTGTTACAGAGCCATGGAGAAATTAAAACCTCCAATTAAAAAGTGGGCCAGAGGGGGCGCCTGGGTGGCTCAGTCGGTTGAGTGTCTGCCTTTGGCTCGGGTCGTGGTCCCAGGGTCCTGGGATTGAGCACCGCATCGGGCTCCCTGCTCGGCGGGGAGCCTGCTTCTCCCTCTCCCTCTGCCTGCTGCTCTGCCTACTTGTGCTCTCTCTCTCTCTCTCTGTCAAAAAAATAAATAAATAATCTTAAAAAAAAAAAAAAAGTGGGACAGAAATAGGCAAATCGTTTTTTTAAATTACCCCAGATTAGTAATGAACATGACCAAAAAAGTGTATTTCCTTAATAAAGAAATGCAAATAAAAAGTAAAATACTATTTTAATTATCAAGTTGACAATTATTAAAAGTACTATAAACAGCCTTTGAAGGGCAGTTTGACAAACTATATCAAAACCTTATTTCCTTCTGACCATTTCTTGAAGTATGTCCTATAGAAATTGCTAAAAATGTTTCTGGGGGCGCTTGAGTGGCTCATTCATTAAGCATCTGCCTTCTGCTTGGTCCTGGGATCAAGCCCCACGTTGGGTTCCCTGTTTGGTGGGAAACCTGCTTCTCCCTCTCCCACTCCCCCTGTTTGTGTGCCCTCTCTCACTGCCTCTCTCTCTCTCTCTGTGTCAAATAAATAAATAAGAAATCTTTTAAAAAATATGTTTCTGATGTTTTAGCTTCAATATATTCATCCTTTTTTATTAACTTGAAAATTCAGAAATAACCTAAAATCCAAATGATTGTGAGAAGAAACTTCTAGTGGAGGAAAAACATTTGATAATGTGTTTTCTTGCCTCTAATTCTTCCAGAGTAGTGGATTCCTTAGAGTACTTTGATGGCCGCCTATTGTTTAATTGTATATAACCATCATTAATCTGGCCGAAACTACCCTTCCCTTAGGTAGTTTGTCCTGTGAATGTCAAATAATAACCAATTATCATAGAGCATATTGAGTAATTGGTGGGTTTGTTCTTCCACCAAAAATATTTATAGGTTTTAGCTTTTAAAAATAATTCTGGAGCACAGCAAGATAAAAAAGGGAAAAATTGGCCTAGATAATACAGAAGATAGCAGATGAACAGGGTTGATTTCACTTTGGGCACTTTGCCCAGGACACTTTTAATAGAACATATAGTTACTCTAGGTATCCTGAGTCTGTGGTTATGTCAGGCTTACACATTTATTCTTTAAAAGGAAAAATTGCAGGTTATTGGACTCTAGGTACATTGGTATGACTTAAATTTTTAAACTATTCCTATAATCCAGCCACTGATAATTTGCTGTGTGTGGGCTGGATTTGTTACTATTAAAACTAGGTTAATCATGGGTAGAAAAATATTTTGAACTTCCTTCTATGAAAACACAGTGGCTTCTTCATTCTTTCAAAGTTTTAGTCAAGTTTTAAAAGATGTCTAAACTAGGAATTAGATGGTTATTTTTATGTGAAGAATTTTTAATCTTACTATTGTCGAGGACTTTGTACTGAAAAATCAATCAAGTCTTTAAGGAAAAAAAATCTCCTACTAAATTTTAGAAATGCTGTGCTCCCTATTTTACTACCTTACAACTTGAATTATTGGCCTTATGGTTAGCCTTAAAAATTAGAAGGAAAAATAGCAACATGGTAGTAGAACTTGCACTGGAATAGTGGCTTTGAGTGAATTTTTCCTGTTTTCCAAAATTTTAGTTATATGTTAATTACCTTATTATTATTATTTAGAGGGGGAGGGACAGAGGGATAGTGAGAGAGAAAATCTTTTTTTTTTTAAAGATTTTGTTTATTTATTTGACACAGAGAGAGAGAGACAGAGAGAGAGGGAACACAAGTGGGGGGAGTGGGAGTGAGCAAAGCAGGCTTCCCACTGAGCAGGGAGCCCGATGTGGGGCTCGATCCCAGGACCCTGGGAAAATGACCTGAGCCGAAGGCAGATGCTGAACGACTGAGCCACTCAGGCACCCCTGAGAGAGAAAATCTTAAGCTGTCTCCACGCCCAGCACAGAGCCTGTCATGGCACTTGAACTCATGACCCTGAGATCATGAACTTAGCTAAAATCAGGAGTTGGACACTTAACCTATTGAGCCATCCAGACTCCCCTCCAAGGTATTTCTTTGAACATCTTAGCCTTTTTAATACCCAATCCTTTTAAAGGCTAACTTGGGAAGAGTTATAAATTATTTTATAAATAATAAAAGTAATGGGGTGTCTGGGTGGCTTAGTTCGTTAAAGCATCTGACTCTTGATTTCGTCTCAGGTCATGATTTTGGGGTCATGAGATCAAGCCCCACATCAGGTTCCATGCTCAGCACAGAGTCTGTTTGAGACTCTTTCTCCCTCTCCCTCCTTCTTTTTTTTTTTTTTAAAGATTTTATTTATTTATTTGACAGAGAGAGATCACAAGCAGGCAGAGAGAGAGGAGGAAGCAGGCTCCCCGCTGAGCAGAGAGCCCGACGCGGGGCTCGATCCCAGGACACCGAGATCATGACCTGAGCCGAAGGCAGCGGCCCAACCCACTGAGCTACCCAGGCGCCCCTCCCTCCTTCTTTTATCCTTCCCCTGCTCACACTTTCTCTCTCTAAAATAAATAAATAAAATCTTTAAAAAATAAAAATAAAAATTTCAAAAAAATTACCTTGTATTAGGTAAAATGGAAACTTAATTTGTTTTGAAGTAATGTGCTTAAAAATGATAGGCCAGGGGGGCACCTGGGTGGCTCAGTGGGTTAAAGCCCCTGCCTTCAGCTCAGGTCATGATCTCAGGGTCCTGGGATCGAGCCCCACATCAGGCTCTCTGCTCAGTGGGGAGCCCGCTTCCTCCTCTTTCTGCCTGCCTTTCTGCCTACTTGTAATCTCTGTCAAGTAAATAAATAAAATCTTTAAAATAATAATAATAATAATAATAATAATAAGCCAGGGGAGCCTGGGTGGCTCAGTGGGTTAAAGCCTCTGCCAGGGTCCTGGGATCTAGCCTCACGTCGGGCTCTCTGCTCAGCAGGAAGCCTGCTTCCTCCTCTCTCTCTCTCTGCCTGCTTGTGATCTCTGCCTGTCAAATAAATAAATAAAATCTTTTAAAAAAATAATAGGCCAAATCCTTACTTGGAAATTTTCTTTATAATGTAGTTAATAAAAGGAAAAGCAGGAAGAAAAATTATTTTATGTAGTTTTAAAAAATCTGAAAATTACTAGTACAATGGTACAGAAGAGGAAGGATTTTTTTAAAAAAGTATTATGTTCTGTTTCAGAAATACCATAAAATTTCTCACATTTGCTTCTGGCATTTGCTTCTTCTATCAAGCAATACTTTTAATGAGCCAGGATCTTTACACCTTCTGTTTCCTCTACCTGGAATGTTATTCTTTGCCTCTTCCTCCTTCCTCCAACACACTCTTACTTCTTCAGTCTTGGCTTATACGTAATTATTTTGAGAAGCTTGCCATAATCCACCTCCTCTAAATCCCAAAACCCACCTTTCCTGCCTTCCTCCCAACCCACGTTAAACTCCTATTATTTATTCTCAGGACCATTTTACTTCTTCATAATATTCACCATCATTGTAAACATCAGTTCAGTGTTTGTTTTTGCCACTATTTCCTTAAGCTTGGTGAGGGCAAGTCTTCTGAGTATCTTGTTTAGAGTTGTATTTTCTGTGTCTGGCACAGTGCCTAGTACATAATAGTAAGTACTGTTTATCGAATGAATACCTTTGATTCCTATTCATTTTATATGCTTTTCCAGACTATAGTTGGTATTGGTTAATAGTGGGGTCTTTCCATTAGAGTAGTTATAACTTTTTTTTTTAAAGATTTTATTTATTTATCTGACTGACAAAGATCACAAGTAGGCAGAGAGGCAGGGCAGAGAGAGAGGAAGGGAAGCAGGCTCCCTGCTGAGCAGAGAGCCCAATGTGGGGCTCGATCCCAGGACCCCGGGATTATGACCTGAGCCGAAGGCAGAGGCCTTAACCCACTGAGCCACCCAGGGGCCCCTAGAGTAGTTATAACTTTATATCATTAGTAGGTAAATAGCTGAATTAAGCAACTGTAAGCTCCCACTAATTTAGAATATTCTTAGCTTTTTAAGGTTTGGGATGAGTTTCATCTCAATGTCTCAGATGCTTCTTAGTGCATATAATCACAGTACATTTCTTAAATGATAACTAATAGCTACAAGTGTTTACTGTTCTGGTTGGCTGTATTACTCTCAGTAGATGCAGTGCTACCAAAATAGTACAATATATAAAAGATATCACGATAAGATCACAGCCAGAGTTGGTTTCCTACTTTTTCTTTTTCTCTTCCTCCTTCTCCTCCTCCTCCTTCTTTAACCTTTTTACTTTTATAGGGTTGAGTTTCTGCTTTTTTATTTTATTTTAAAGATTTATTTATTTATTTGACAGACAGAGATCTCAAGTAGGCAGAGAGGCAGGCAGAGAGATAGAGGAGGAAGCAGGCTCCCCTCTGAGCAGAGAGTCCCATGTGGGGCTCGATCCCAGGACCCTGAGATCTTGACCTGAGCCGAAGGTAGAGGCTTTAACCCACTGAGCCACCCAGGCACCCCAAGTTTCTTCTTTTTTAAATCCTTATTTGTAAAGCCCAAAACAAATAGCTTTTAAGTTAGGATTTACAATATTTAGATGGGTCCAAAAATTTAAATCTACACAAAGTATTTTAATTGAGCAGTTAGTCTTTCCAAGTTTTCTAATGAACCTAAGTTGTTATTATATACTTGTGATACCCAATTTGGACAGGAGGCGATAAAATTTTTCTTATACATTGAGGTTCTATATATTTGGCAATGACTTTTCTATTCATGAGGTTATATGTTGTATTCTTTACAGTTCAAACGATATGTCAGTAAACTTCGAAGCAAGAGTACAGTTTTCAAAAAGAAACATCAAATAATAGCTGAATTTAAAGCTGAATTCGGTCTCTTGCAGAGGACAGAAGAACTTCTTAAACAACGTCATGAGAATATTCAACATCAGCTGGTAATACAGTATTATCTTGGGGTGCTAGAAATATAAATGCCAAGGGGTTTGTGGGTTACAGGTGTATACTGAGGTCATTGTTTTTACTGAAAATACCATAAAATTATTAATGTTCTCTGATTAATTCCAGAGATATCATATAAGCTTATGTATTTATTTACTTATTTTAAAGATTTTATTTTAGAGAGAGAGTGCACATCTGCATGGGCAGGGGTGGGGCAGAGGGAGAGGGCAAGAATCTCAAGCAGACTGTGTACTGAGCACAGAACCTGATATGGGGCTTGATCTCATGACCCTGAGATCATGAACTGAGCCGAAACCAAGAGTCAGATGCTTAACGAAGTGAGCCACACAGCTGCACCCTGATTTGTGTATTTTTTAATGTAGCTGTAAACATTAACTTTTTCATGTGTGCTGACTTTGGGGTAACTGATAGAAGTTGAATTCCAAGTAGATTTTTCTTTGGTTAGCTAATTAATATGAGAAAAATTATCATACCAAGAGAGTGACTATAAAATATTTTTATCATGGCCTGCTGGGCAGAAATATCTAAGCAACTACTTCCGTGGAGTTCTGAAAAGAATTATCTAGGAAAGGTACCATATGGAAGATTGACTGCAGGCTTATTCCTTATGTATTTGTGCCTTAGTTGTCAGGAAAGAGTTAAGCCCAGAATAGTCCCTCTGATAGCAAAATCTCATCGTGGACATCATCAGTTCCTTAGAATTTTCTTGAATTGGATTTTTGTTCCTTTCACCCACGGGGAAATTATTTCATCAGGATGCTGGTTTACCAGCTATCATCAGTATGGTGGATATGAATGAAGTTTCAACCAGTCGTGGTTAAGCTGGCAATATGAACTTTCTGTCTCATGCTGTTGAATATTGTTTGCTTCTAGGGAACTTAAGATAGAAAATTCACTGTGCATAATGGTACTCCTTTCAAAATTGATAGGTTGTAATTGTGTTCTTGGTCACCTCAAAAACATTTTCCAATTTCCATTACAATTTCTTTGATCTATGGATTATTGCTTAAAACCAAGTGTTGCTTAAAACCAAACATTTTCTAGTTACCTTTCAGTTACTGACTTCTACCTTATTTCCACTGTGACCAGAGAACATTCTGTGTAATTTTAGTCATTTGAAATTTGTTGAGTATTGTATTATGGTCCAGCAAGTGGCCTATTCTGGTGATTGTCCCAGCGCAGTTTAGAAGAATGTATATTCTGCAGTTTGGGGGATGGTGTTCTCTGTATGTCAGTTCAGTCGAGTGTGTTAACCATGATTTCAAATCTTCCATATTCCCATTGATATTTTTGTCTGCTTGTTCTGTTAGTTATTGAGAGAGGTGTGTTAATTCTATGATTATGATTATTGCTTTCTTTTTTTAGTTCCATCAGTTTTTTCTTTACATTTTTTCTTAAGTTGGGTTCCCTAGAAGCAGAGCCTAAGAGGGGAATACCTTGTACAAGTGATTTATTGAGGGAAGAAGTGCCTTCAGAAGGAGGGGAATGAGGGAAGCAGATAGGGCAGCAGAAAAGAGCAAGCAAGGACATAGTCCTGACTAGACAGTATCATTTTGATTCTGTGAAGAACTTTGGAGCTCAAATTGCAGTGTGAAGTTGATTCCATCTTGAGGCAAAGGGGCTGGCCTTTTTACTCCTATATCAGTCAGTCAGTGCTGTAGCAGGGTGTAACCTCCTAGCCAAATGCGAGGGCATCGTCTGTAGAAGGGAACAACTGTGAATCTTTAGCAATCAACAGCTCTTATGGCAGGTTGCAGATGAGGTCTGAACAAGGCACCAACGACAACCATTACAATCTACCCCTTGCAATGCTGGGATCTACCTGTTTCTCATGTTAAATTGACTCCATTTAAGTATAGCTTCTACAGGATTCTGGTTGATCGCAATTTCTAGGAAAGTTTGTAGGAGGAGGGTTAACAGGACAAAGGAAAACTCTCGTTGCTATATTTGGTCCCAAGGACATACTAATACTCAACATCTTCTTCCTTTACCATCCATTCTAGATTTCCCTCATGTTTGGCTAGCACCTTCACTGGTCTAAATGACTTTCTTGGTGGGATGACCCAGTCCCTCAGCTTTAAGAGGTGTGAGACTCTAGGAACCATGATCTTAGCAGGCTGCGGTTGCTGCATTACTCATTTACTGCTAAAACTGGGCATGGGAGTACCAAGATATGCCCTAATGGATCCCCTGAGTGTCAAACATATTCCTATTTGCCCTTATTTATAGCAGCATTTGTATAACATAATGATGTCCTGTCAATATAATAACTTTTTTCTTTGCCTGCTAGTCTACAAGCATGAGGATCCCAAATGACAAGATGGTCGCCAGAGCATTAAGTTTAAAGGCCTTTTAATGTGCCTCCTGGTTTTACCATGCCCGCTCTGAAAACCAGAAGTTCTACACCTCCAGAGCCTACAGGTGTCAGGAAGGGAAACATAATTCCTTAAGTGGATAAGAGGGCACCCTAGTGAATGTTTACTCTCATACCTTCATTCCATAGTTCCAAGACCCATGTATTCTTTCTATTGGCAACACAGCACTAAATGGTAGGCATTGGTTTAAAAATGTATACTCCATCCATCCTGAAGAGTAGAACTCATCCTCACAGGCCATCAGCTCTAAGCTGTACCTTAGTTGTATCTTCACAAGGCCCTTCTACCAAACTCTCAGGGTATTAGCTTCCTGGATGGTGTGATATGTGGTCCAGTGACTGAATCCAGTGATCACGTGTCCACCACCATATCTCCTATGCCATAAAGTAATCCCATGGTCTGAGTGATATTTATACAGAACTCCACATCAGTAGACCAGATACTCTGAGCCCTTGGATAGTGATGCTGGCTGAAGCACTGGGGGCAAGAAAAGGAAATACTTACCAGAATATGGGTCAGTCCAGGTCAGGATGAAATGTTCCCCTTTTCAAGGCAGAAGATTGGTTTCTTCAAGGTATGATTCTATATCTACAGCTCAGGATTGATCTCTCTCTTGTTGCCAGGTCAGACATTTGTCAGTGCAAGTAGCTAGACGGGCATTGGCGAGAGAGAGCCCATGCTATTTGGCCCTTGCTTAGCCTCCATCTTTGCCAGCATAGCCATTCTGTTCATGAGCCCATTGTCCAAGCACTGGGTGGCCAGTGACAGAGGGTGCGTGACATCTCCTGGCCAAATCATCCTTCCCACTTGGTTGTTTAGTACTCTCTTCTGCTTTGGAAATTCTCTAGTGGCCATTAGCATATGATATAAAGAGAAAAGATCTTTACACTTAATGTGTTACTCCCGTAGGTCTATCTGCATGCCTCTTCCACAGACCTCCGTGTCCCCAGTCTTCCAATCCTGGTACCTAGTTCTCCCAGACCCCTGACCAACAAGCTAAGCCACTTGCCACTGCCCAGAGGATATAAGATAATCTAGAGGCTCAAGGTTCTCAAGTGAGTCTATGTAGGTATTCCATCCTGGACTCAGTAGTACCCTTTCTTAGAGCCCTGACTTTGTCACAGAATATATTCAGCCTTTTCTCAAGTTTTACCCTATTAACAATTAAGTTGTGTGCCTGGTTTTCAGCTTCCACTGCCCTTCAGCCATAGGAAATTAGGGTTTCTTTAAAGCTCCTAAGAAGGTTCTCTGACCTTATCACTTTGCTTTAAATTAATGGTTCATATAGTTGAGGCTGTCATTTTATATCTTCAACTATACGTGGAGCATAGCAAAAGCCACCCCAATTCCATTGTCCCTTTAGTTATTATTTCTGCATACTTTCCAAATACCAGCAACTTGTACCAACTAGTGCATCCGTGTGACAGTTCAAGAAACGGACACCAAGATGGGATTAGATGTACCAAAGATTTG
This sequence comes from Enhydra lutris kenyoni, assembly GCF_002288905.1. NCBI lineage: Eukaryota > Metazoa > Chordata > Mammalia > Carnivora > Mustelidae > Enhydra > Enhydra lutris. Next base: position 6,674,841 of record NW_019154130.1, read on the forward strand.
CTGGAAGAAATACTGTGAAAGATAAAAGGAAGGGAGCAAGAGGAGGCAGGGAAAACCATTAAGGCCCTACTGCAGGACTGACAACTATGAAGGGAGAGAAAAAGAAGGAGGTTTGTGTAGGAAGAGCCTTAGACTGCAGCACAGTTTTAGGAAAGTTTTGGTGAGGATGAGGGGGAGTTCCTGAGCCAGTCATCCGCTAGAGGAGTCCCCTGTCAGGCAGAAACAGGCCAGCACTAGTACTATTGCCATGCTCAGTCATGCTAGGAGCAACCTGGGGGAAGCGTAGGCTTAGTAGGAACACGACTCTGGATCCAGAGGGGCGGCAGTTACGCCTGTCAGTCCAGTCCATTTCAGTGGGGTCTCCCAAAGGAGATCTGAGCTCCCAAAGGAGCCCATTCTCATGACTGCTACAGTCACCCTCCGCTTATACTCTGCCTCAGTTCACTGCAAGTCTTAGCAATGGCGCTGCTACAGCATGCATGGGACTAGCAATATTCACCCCGCCACCAGTGATGGGCCCTTCAGTTCCATTCATTCAGTGAGTAATCCCACTCTAGAAGCCCATTTTTATGGTTCGGTCAGGTTCTCTGAAAGCAGAACCTGAAACAAGAATTCTGACTGCTCTCCACATGATTAAGTCAGAGAGTGCTTTTAGGAGAAAGGAAGTGAAGGAACCAGAATGAAGCAGTGAGGAAAAGTGGATTCATCTGGAGTCCAGTTTCAGTCTGATCCCTGAGGAACTCTGGAATGCAAATTGCATCATACAGTTAGTCTCATCTTTAGGCAAGAAAATTACGTTTTTGTACCCCATGGTCAGTCAGTTGTATGCTGTCGACCCTTTCTATCTTTTTATCTTCCAAGAGGTGGTGTGATACAGTTCCTATTCAGCCAAGAAATTTATTTATCTGATAAATTCATCTGGGTGTCTTTCTATTATCCGTCTTTTTTTCTCTTGATTTTCAGACATGTTACTTTGCTTACCTAGTACCTTTTTATTGAATGCCAGGCTCTGAAAACACTTCCTTCCTTAAAAGAACATTTGGCGTTTTTTTTCTCAGAGATCATCTTGATCCAGTTTTGCTAAAGCTGGTATTTTTCTCTTATTCCTAAGATGCAGCCCTCATACCTGGGGCAGAAACTCTACTCCCAGGAAATAGTCCTTACACCTAGCACCTAGCTCTTACTCTTAGGTTATCACCCTTACTCCTTAGGAATAGCCTTTCTGGGGTTTCAGCTGGTAGTCTGGAACAACACAGTTTGACTAGTCTTGAATTCCTACCTCTGTCTCCCTAGTACTATGAGATACTGAAGTCTTTGCCCAGTTTTTTAGTCACCCATGTACTGATTTCCACTTGGTTGCTAGGAGTCTTACCCTCTTATGCACAGCTTAGAGTTTGGTAATCCCCAAAGAGGAAATTGCATTTAGAATTTTGGGCTAATACTCTATAGTTCCCTCTACTCCTTTCTTAGGAGTCTCGATTTTATTGGCAGCCCCAAATTCCAACTCTTCTTCCATTCTCTCTCTCTTTTTCTTTCTTTCCTTTTGGTTCTCCCATCCTGTTTTGAACCCTGTCCAATCAGGTCGTAGTCTTTTTCCTACTTGGCCTATTGGCAGTGTTTGACATAGTTGATCACTCCCTCATCCTTGTTCTTCTCCCTTACTAGCGCTCCTATATTCCTACTCTGGGGCTGATTTCTTCTCATCTAAGATCTAAAAATTGGAGTTCCTGAGCATAGCCCTTAGATCTCTTTTCTTCTTTCACTCCCTTGGTTATCTTATCCTGTCTCATGGATTTAAAGACCTTCTTTATGAAGACCGTTCCCAACTCTGTATCTCTAACCTAGATTTCTCCTCAAATTCCAGTCTTATATGTATAACATCTTGACCTCTTACTGAGTATCTACTGGACATTTCAAATTTTTTAAATGTCCAAAACTAGATTTCTGATCTTCATTACTCCCTCAAACCTGGCCTTACAGAGTCTTTCTCATTTCAACAAACAGCAGCTCCATCCCCTCAGTTCTACAGGCCAGAAACTTTAGTCATCCTTTACCCCTCACTATTCCTCACACCCTACATCTAATCTGTCTTAATATTTTGTTGGCTCTACCTTAAAACAGACCACTTCTCATTACCTCTACCACCACCATCTGACTCATGCTACCATTATCTGTAAACTGAATTATTTGAGTAGTCTTCTAACTGTCTTCCTTCGTCCCTCTATCGTTTGCTCTCAGCACAGATGTTAAAGTGGCCATTTAAAAATTCCTTTACTCTGAACCACCCAACAAACCTCCCATCTCATTTAAAATAAGCCTAAGCTCTTTCATTGGCCTAAAAATAAAGTAACCATATAATTTATCATCTAAAGTAGGACACTTTTGAAAATACAAAGGACAGTAGACATTAACCGAGACTGTTCCAGCAAACCATCTGACTCCTACATGATCCTTACCCCCCAACCTCATTCTCACTCCATTTTCAGCTCCCCCAGTCTCTTAGCTATTTCTTGGAAAGGACATGTCTTTTGTACTTGCTGAGCCCCTGGATATCTGTAGGACTTGCTCCCTCACTTCATTCTGGCTTTGCTGAGATGTCATCTTCTCAGAAAGACCTTCCCTGACCACCCCGTTATTTAAGATTTCCAACCCCACTCTCACCTCACACTCTATGTATTCTATTGTCTACAGATTTCTTGTTTACTCTCACTAGAAGTAAGCTCTGTGAGGGAAGACTTTTTTTTTTACCCTGTTTTGTTCACTGCTGTGTATCTGGTGCTTTAAACTATGCTCAGCACACTTAGGTATATAGTAAACATTGGATGGGTGAGTGAATGCAAATATATTGATCACTTGAGAATTCATTCAGTCACCAAATATTTATTGAGTCCTAAAATTAGAAATACTATGCACCCAAGGATACCAAAGTAAAATTTAACGCAAGTTTATAACATATAAAGATATGTAATTATTGTCAATAAAAATTATTATTTATAATTCTAAACTAATTTTACTTATAATTTTATTATTATACATTAAATCTGTACACTTCTTACAGAATTGTCAAGGTTTTGTCACACATTTTGTGGACCCCATTTTTTACACCTATTTTTATTCTTTACTTTTAGCAAACTATTGAAGAGAAAAAGGGTATATCTGGGTATAGTTACACCCAGGAAGAGCTAGAACGGGTATCTGCACTGAAGACTGAGGTTGATGAGATGAAAGGCCGAACGCTCGACGACATGTCTGAAATGGTGATTACATTTGATTTTTTTCTTTCTTTTCTTTTCTTTTCTTTTTTTTTTTTTTTAAGACTTATTTATTTATCTATTTGCTAGAGAGAGAGAGAGCACAAGCAGGGGGAGCAGCAGGCAGAGCAGGGAGAGGAAGAAGCAAGCTCCCCACCGAGCAAGAAGCCCGACGCAGGACTTGATCCCAGAACCCTGGGATCATGACCTGAGCCGAAGGCAGATGCTTAACCCACTGAGCCACCCAGGTGCCCTGATTTCACTTGTTTTTTTTTTTTTTTTTTAGTAGTTTTAAAAAATTATATAGCTAGAGGCAGATGTTTTTGTGTTTTGTTTTCAGTGAAACACTCAAATTTTCATTTCTGCACATTGTTTATTTTATATTCTTTAATCTTTCTTTAGCAACTCTTCTGAATGTTTCCATTCTAGGAAGTTGCTCAACTTGTCATAATTTATGCATTTTGCAGGGCTTTTTTTCCAAGGAAACATGATGGGTTTTTAAATACCCTATAGAATTATGTATTGAAATGCCTACCTTATCTTTGCGGTTTTTTTTCCCCAAAGATTTTATTTATTTATTTGACAGACAGAGATCACAAGTAGGCAGAGAGGCAGGCAGGGAGAGAGGGGGAAGCAGACTCCCTGCTGAGCAGAGAGCCCAATGCGGGGCTCGATCCCAGGACCCTGAGATCATGACCTGAGCCGAAGGCAGAGGCTTTAACCCACTGAGCCACCCAGGCGCCCCGATCTTTGTGGGTTTTTTGAAGTGTAAGTTACAGAACATTAAAGAAATATTTAAGATAAAAAATAAGTTTTCCCAAATAATACTGCCCTAAGTAATAAAATTGCTTCATTTTTGTGTGTGTCCTTAGTATCTTTCCATATTTGGAGCTGCTGTTCAGCCTGAATGCACTGATACAGCTTCATCAGACATTAAAATGTTGAAATCTTTCCTTCCTGGGATGTCTGGGTGGCAGTTGGTTGGACGACTGCCTTCGGCTCAGGTCATGATCCTGGAGTCCCGGGATCGAGTCCCACATCGGGCTTCCAGCTCCATGGGGAGTCTGCTTCTCCCTCTGACCTTCTCCTCGCTCATGCTCTCTCTCACTGTCTCTCTCTCAAATAAATAAAATCTTTAAAAAAAAAAAAAAAAGAAGAAGAAATCTTTCCTTCCTTATTGATAAATAGCTGCTGCCCCAGCCTCTCAGAGGACCCACTTCCACCTATTTTTTCCACATTGGCCACTTGCCCAGAACCCTCTGGATCTTACTACAACCTGACTCCTAAAAAGCAGAGGACTTCAAGACCCCATTAGTCTCTATGGCTGGTGTCCCATTTTGATAGGTCATTACTTAAATCCTTTGGGTTATTATGTATTTTTGAATATCACTTCATCATATTACTTATATACTGTATAATCTATATAATTACATATTTTTAATAGTACAACATGATTGTATTATTGTAAAGGCAACTTTCTAATTTTTTTTCATCATTCAATGTTCAATTGCAAGTATGGTTTGCCATCTTAATAACTGACCTTTTGAATAGTTAAATGCTATCCCATTTCTTACTGAAATGACATTTACTAAATCATTTCCCCATTGTTTGGTTTTGAAGTAATTTTCAGTTTTACTCTTTTATGTAACACTTTAATATATTTATGCATGTAGTATTTTTGTTCTTTTGAATTCTTTTTTTAGATCATGTATTTTGTTTAAATGACAGGTAAAAAAACTGAATTCACTGGTATCTGAAAAGAAGTCAGCTCTAGCCCCAGTTATAAAAGAACTACGACAGTTGCGTCAGAAATGTCAAGTAAGTGTATTTGACTTGCGATACTGTTAACATCTTGTCTTGTTCAGATGTACTAGTTAGATTCCTGAATATTTTACTTGTGTAATTTATAGAAAGCAAATTATTATTATTATTATTATATGATTCCACAAAAAAGAGTAATAATGTAACCTATGAAGTTTTTTGTTTAATTTATGCTGTTTGTTTTGTCAAATTATTGGGGGAAAGAGAAGGAGAAGAAGGAGTTTAAGTTGAAATCACAAGTGCAGCTAGATTAGATTTTTGCTTTAATTCTGATATATGTCAGAGCTATAAATATGAAGTCACATTCTTCTGTGGCCAGGTAAAAACTCAGAATCTGCCAATGAGTGGTGAAAAGTTAACTTTAGATTAATGGACTTGCTTTGCTGGGGAGCAGGGCCGGGGGCAAACTACGAAAGCTTGTGATAAGTGATGAAATACCATTGCTTGGAAGCTGATTCTAACCACCGCTTTGAAGCTAAACTGTTAGTTAGAAGATAAATGCCCTCCACAAATCCAGATCAGATGGCCTCCGCCATCTAACTGACATTAGCAGTTGTCACTTTATCGCTCTCCATGTAGTAATTTTAGGTTTGAATGTGGGTTGTACTGCATGCGCCTGAGTATGGAACTATAAAATTCTTCACGAATGCCATCCATCAGTCAAGGGACCACAGTGAAAAGCCACATCATTTCCTTTTAATAGAAAATGCCATGGGGTCTGAGACGGGTTTAGTGACTTATCCAAAGAGACAAGTAGGTAATGAGAGAGAGTTGCCGCTTGACTCCAGCATCTGTGTTATCTTATTTCTCATCTCCTGCTCTTTCCATTACACACCACTGTCATCACAAAAGAAATGGAAGAGACAAGTCCCTGTTTTCTGGAGTCCATATACTCACAGGTGAAATGAGTCAAAATTCAAGAAAGACAAAAGATAACCCAATTTAAGAACGATATAGCGCTAGGGGCGCCTGGGTGGCTCAGTGGGTTAAAGTCTCTGCCTTCGGCTCAGGTCATGATCTCAGGGTCTTGGGATCGAGCCCCGCATCGGGCTCTCTGCTCCACAGGGATCCCGCTTCCTTCTCTTTCTCTACCTGCCTCTCTGCCTACTTGTGATCTCTGTCTGTCAAGTAAATAAATAAAATCTTTAAAAAAAAAAAAAAAAAGAACAATATAGCAGAGCACCCAGGTAGCTAGTCTGTTAAGCGTCTACCTTCAGTTCTGCCTTCAGTTTGGGTTGTGATCTGCTCAGTGGGGAGCCTGCTTCTCTCTCTCCCTCTGCCCCTCTCCCCCACCACTTGTGCTCTCTCTCTCAAATAAAAATAAATAACATCTTTAAAAAAAAAATTAAAAAACAATATAGAAAAGGGGCACGTGGCTGGCTCACTGTGGAGCATGTGACTCCTGATCTTGGTGTTGTGAGTTTGAGCACCATGTTGGGCATAGAGCTTAATAGGAAAGAAGGAAGGGAGGGAGGAACGGAGGGAGGGAGGGAGGGAAGGAAACAAAAAAAAAAGTATAATCAGGATCGTATACTTAACTGATAAGGAAAGAGGAAGCAAGTGATGTGCTTGTTAGGAAGGAAAAGTTTCAAAAAGGGAATTTTTGAACAAGGCTTTGCGATTAAGGACATCAAGAATTGTTTTCATGGTTACATTCTTTTTTTTTTTTTTTTTTAATTTTTTTTTTAAATAAACATATAAGGGGCGCCTGGGTGGCTCAGTGGGTTAGGCCGCTGCCTTCGGCTCAGGTCGTGATCTCAGAGTCCTGGGATCGAGCCCCGCATCGGGCTCTATATATATATAAAATTTTACATAGTTGTACTGAGAGTATATCAATTTGTAATTGCTTGCAGTAGTAATTATTCTATTTTAGTTCTCAGGAGCATCCATCACACCTAGATTTTTACTTTTCTGCTTAGTCTAATTACTTGACATTGCTTTCTTCTTTACTATTTAGAAGAAACAGTAATCATCTCTTATTTTCTAGGTACTCCACTATATTCAAACAGAATGACAGACATTATTAATCACTATCCATTATTTGATTTTTATAGAATTTTAGTATATTTTATAGATTTTATTTAAAAACTACCAGTTTTATTTTAGACAAATAATCATTCTTTTTTTTTTTTAATTTTTTTTTTTTTTTTATTTGACAGATCACGAGCAGGCAGAGAGGCAGGCAGAGAGAGAGAGGAGGAGGAGGCAGGCTCTCCGCTGAGCAGAGAGCCCGACACAGGACTTGATCCCAGGACCCTGAGATCATGACCTGAGCTGAAGGCAGAGGCCTTAACCACTGAGCCTCCCAGGTGCCCAATCATTCATTTTTTAATGGTAACATTGTATGGTTTGATCTTCAGAGGTTCTAAAAGCTCTTTACATTGTAATAAATTATCTTCAAGAATTGGCTACTATAGGGGCACCTGGGTGGCTCAGTGGGTTAAGCCTCTGCCTTCGGCTCAGGTCATGATCTCAGGGCCCTGGGATCGAGCCCCCGCATTGGGCTCTCTGCTCAGCAGGGAGCCTGCTTCCCTCCCTTTCTCTCTGCTGCCTCTCTGCCTACTTGTGATCTCTCTCTCTCTCTCTCTCTCTCTGTCAAATGAATAAATAAAATCTTAAAAAAAAATTGGCTACTATAGGGTGGCAATTATGGTTCTTAATAATTGTAGATGTTTAGGTCAATAATTTGCTTTATTTTATTAAACCATTGTGGCATAATTAATTATAACGATAGCTCCTATTTATTGAATGCTACACTAGGCATTGTGCTAATTGCCTTACATATATTTTCATATCACTCTAAGATAAGTATTGTTACCTCCTTTTTTAAAAATTTCAGTTGAATTGGTTATATAAAGACAAAACAGTAATTGCCTAAGGTCTCCTTAAGTGGTAGAGCCAGGATTTGAAATGACATTTCTCTGACTCCATGATCTTAACACCTCTCTGAACTGCTTCTGTGACCTTGTTGTACTACTCCTAAGACATTAATGATTAAGGTCTAAATGAAATTATTTGTGACTATTTGCTCATATAAATTGTTATAACATGAAATTATGAGTAAATTTAATTTTTAATACTCAAAGTCTATTCAAATATCAGCTGTTAGGTTTTTGTTGGTGATGGGCTCTCTTTGAAGTGGGTTGTATTTTTAATTTAATTACACTTTTTTTAGATTGATACAAATATGTAGTTTAAAAAGTAAAACAGTACTACAAAGCTTATAATGAAAATAATGATCCCCTTTCACATTCCCAAGTCATTTTTCCTTGAGGCAATCACTCTTTTTTTTTTTTTTTTAAATTTTATTTATTTATTTGACAGAGATCACAAGTAGGCAGAGAGGCAGGCAGAGAGAGAGGAGGAAGCAGGCTCCCTGCGGAGCAGAGAGTCCGATGTGGGGCTCAATCCCAGGACTCCGGGATCATGACCCAAGCCCAAGGCAGAGGCTTTAACCCACTGAGCCACCCAGGCGCCCCGAGGCAATCACTCTTAATGCCTTTGTTTGTTTCTTGTAGTATTTACTTCTGCATTTCTAAATAACATGTTTGTACTGAAACTTAAATTTTTTTTTTTAATTTTGGATATACTACCACAGGAAATGAGGATTTAGCCCTACACTTTCCATTCCCTGTCTACCTCCATACCCACCCTTCCATTCGTTAGAGCCTCCCAATGTAACTATAATTTTTGGTTAAATCATTACTTATTATATTCATTATGATAATTGTAGAAATACAGTTTACAGCTGAGCCACATAGTATACTATAATTACATATCCTTTCTCGTACACTTTAAAAAAAATTAATACTGACCTCATTGTTTTGTTTTTGTTTGGTTAGTTTTTTCATGTATGTATCACCCTCTCAGCTCCAGACCTTCTGATAGAACTGTACAATTTATCTTAATATGGCATATGCTCAAACACAGTAATCTATTAATTATATTTTATAAGCCTTAGGTGTAGTCTCTTTGAAGTCCCTCTCATTCTTCTGTTCCAGTCAGAAGATTTATATCTAGACTTATTGTGAACTGTAGGCCTGCTGTAAACTGTAATCTAGGGCTTCATATTTCATCATCCTGGAAATTTCTTTTAACCATTTTCCTGTTTTGGATCCCTTGCTTTCCACATCTCCCAAGTCTTCTCTTTCTTAGTTTATTTCCTGGTTGTAATAGAGAATGTACCTGAAAAAGAGAGATTTGGAAGGTACATTTTTTTAGAATCTTGCTTGGGTAAAACTGTCTTTCTTCCATCTGTCTTTTTTTTTTTTTTTTAAGATTTTATTTTATTTATTTGACAGAGAGAGAAATCACAAGTAGGCAGAGAGGCAGGCAGAGAGGGAGAAGCGGGCTCCCTGCTGAGCAGAGAGCCTGATGTGGGGCTCGATCCCAGGACCCTGAGATCATGACCTGAGCTGAAGGCAGAGGCTTAACCCACTGAGCCACTCAGGCACCCCTACTCCATCTGTCTTAATTCCATTTTGTCTTTACTCCATTTCATACATGATTGATAGTTTGACCGAGTGACAAATTCTGGTTGGAAATCTTTTTCCCTGAGAATTTTGAAGACATTGTTCTATTGCCTTCAAGTATTCAGTGTTGCTGTCTGAGGCTGTTTTAATTTCTAGTCCTTCGATGCAACCTTTTATTGTTACTATTGTTATTTTACCTCTTCTCAAAACTTTTGGGATTCTCTCTTTACCTCTGATTTTCTTTTTCTTTTTTTTTTTAATTCTCTCTCACTGTTCTTTATTCTTTCTCATATACACACATACAAAATAGGAAAGACATGCAATTTTTTTGGCAAGTAGTTGGTTTGTTTTGAATGAGAAATATGAAATTAAACCCAAACCTCTTGTGACCATGGCCCAATTGCCTGGCCCTGACTGCTGGCCCCTCCTTTCCTTCCTTTCTGCCCCTGACAGGAAAGCCCCTTTTTGTTTTGTTTTGTTTTGTTTTGTTTTTTTCTTTTAATTTAATTTTTCAGTGTTCTAATATTCATTGTTTATGCACCACACCCAGTGCTCCATGCAATACATGCCCTCCTTAATACCCACCACCAGGCTCACCCAACCCCTCCAAAACCCTGTTCGTTTCTCAGAGTCCACAGTCGTTCATAGTTCATACCTCTGATTTTCTAAATTTTTAAGGTTATGGGCTTAAATAATCTTTTCATCTTTCATCGAGCTGGGAATTCTAGTGGTCCTTTCAGTTTGGAATCTTATTTTATATCCTTCAGTTCTGGAAATTTTTCTTGTGCCTGGGTAGCTTAGTTGGTAGGTCTCTGCCTTCGGTTCAGGTCATGATCCCAGGGTCCTGGTTTTGAGCCCTGAGTTTGGCTTTCTGCTCATCAGGGAGCCTGCTTCTACCTCTCCCTCTGCCTCCCACTTCCCCCACTTTTGCGCTCTCTTTCTCTCTGTCAAATAAATAAATAAAATCTTTTTTAAAAAATTCTGTTCTGGGGTGCCTGCGTGGCTCAGTGGGTTAAAGCCTCTGCCTTCGGCTCAGGTCATGATTCCAGGGTCCTGGGATTGAGTTCCGTATCGGGCTCTCTGCTCAGCAGGGAGCCTGCTTCTCTTCCTCTCTCTCTCTCTCTCTCTCTCTCTCTGCCTGCCTCTCTGCCTACTTGTGATCTCTCTCTGTCAAATAAATAAATAAAATCTTTAAAAAAAAAAAAAAAAGAAATCCTTTCCTATCTCAAAGGTATGGCGATATTTCCTTATATTCTAAAAGATATTTAGTTTTGTCTTTCACATTTAAGTCTGCAATCCAGTTGGAATTGATTTTTATGTGTTATGAAGTGAGGGGTCCATTAGTTGAAATTGTATTCTTTTCCCTCAGATTAGCCACAGCAGCAGTCTACATAAACAAAATCCCTTTGAGAGCTTTAATAATTCTAAAAATACATAAAGTGTTCCTGAGACCAAATAGTTTGAGAAGCCCTGTTACAGAGCCATGGAGAAATTAAAACCTCCAATTAAAAAGTGGGCCAGAGGGGGCGCCTGGGTGGCTCAGTCGGTTGAGTGTCTGCCTTTGGCTCGGGTCGTGGTCCCAGGGTCCTGGGATTGAGCACCGCATCGGGCTCCCTGCTCGGCGGGGAGCCTGCTTCTCCCTCTCCCTCTGCCTGCTGCTCTGCCTACTTGTGCTCTCTCTCTCTCTCTCTGTCAAAAAAATAAATAAATAATCTTAAAAAAAAAAAAAAAGTGGGACAGAAATAGGCAAATCGTTTTTTTAAATTACCCCAGATTAGTAATGAACATGACCAAAAAAGTGTATTTCCTTAATAAAGAAATGCAAATAAAAAGTAAAATACTATTTTAATTATCAAGTTGACAATTATTAAAAGTACTATAAACAGCCTTTGAAGGGCAGTTTGACAAACTATATCAAAACCTTATTTCCTTCTGACCATTTCTTGAAGTATGTCCTATAGAAATTGCTAAAAATGTTTCTGGGGGCGCTTGAGTGGCTCATTCATTAAGCATCTGCCTTCTGCTTGGTCCTGGGATCAAGCCCCACGTTGGGTTCCCTGTTTGGTGGGAAACCTGCTTCTCCCTCTCCCACTCCCCCTGTTTGTGTGCCCTCTCTCACTGCCTCTCTCTCTCTCTCTGTGTCAAATAAATAAATAAGAAATCTTTTAAAAAATATGTTTCTGATGTTTTAGCTTCAATATATTCATCCTTTTTTATTAACTTGAAAATTCAGAAATAACCTAAAATCCAAATGATTGTGAGAAGAAACTTCTAGTGGAGGAAAAACATTTGATAATGTGTTTTCTTGCCTCTAATTCTTCCAGAGTAGTGGATTCCTTAGAGTACTTTGATGGCCGCCTATTGTTTAATTGTATATAACCATCATTAATCTGGCCGAAACTACCCTTCCCTTAGGTAGTTTGTCCTGTGAATGTCAAATAATAACCAATTATCATAGAGCATATTGAGTAATTGGTGGGTTTGTTCTTCCACCAAAAATATTTATAGGTTTTAGCTTTTAAAAATAATTCTGGAGCACAGCAAGATAAAAAAGGGAAAAATTGGCCTAGATAATACAGAAGATAGCAGATGAACAGGGTTGATTTCACTTTGGGCACTTTGCCCAGGACACTTTTAATAGAACATATAGTTACTCTAGGTATCCTGAGTCTGTGGTTATGTCAGGCTTACACATTTATTCTTTAAAAGGAAAAATTGCAGGTTATTGGACTCTAGGTACATTGGTATGACTTAAATTTTTAAACTATTCCTATAATCCAGCCACTGATAATTTGCTGTGTGTGGGCTGGATTTGTTACTATTAAAACTAGGTTAATCATGGGTAGAAAAATATTTTGAACTTCCTTCTATGAAAACACAGTGGCTTCTTCATTCTTTCAAAGTTTTAGTCAAGTTTTAAAAGATGTCTAAACTAGGAATTAGATGGTTATTTTTATGTGAAGAATTTTTAATCTTACTATTGTCGAGGACTTTGTACTGAAAAATCAATCAAGTCTTTAAGGAAAAAAAATCTCCTACTAAATTTTAGAAATGCTGTGCTCCCTATTTTACTACCTTACAACTTGAATTATTGGCCTTATGGTTAGCCTTAAAAATTAGAAGGAAAAATAGCAACATGGTAGTAGAACTTGCACTGGAATAGTGGCTTTGAGTGAATTTTTCCTGTTTTCCAAAATTTTAGTTATATGTTAATTACCTTATTATTATTATTTAGAGGGGGAGGGACAGAGGGATAGTGAGAGAGAAAATCTTTTTTTTTTTAAAGATTTTGTTTATTTATTTGACACAGAGAGAGAGAGACAGAGAGAGAGGGAACACAAGTGGGGGGAGTGGGAGTGAGCAAAGCAGGCTTCCCACTGAGCAGGGAGCCCGATGTGGGGCTCGATCCCAGGACCCTGGGAAAATGACCTGAGCCGAAGGCAGATGCTGAACGACTGAGCCACTCAGGCACCCCTGAGAGAGAAAATCTTAAGCTGTCTCCACGCCCAGCACAGAGCCTGTCATGGCACTTGAACTCATGACCCTGAGATCATGAACTTAGCTAAAATCAGGAGTTGGACACTTAACCTATTGAGCCATCCAGACTCCCCTCCAAGGTATTTCTTTGAACATCTTAGCCTTTTTAATACCCAATCCTTTTAAAGGCTAACTTGGGAAGAGTTATAAATTATTTTATAAATAATAAAAGTAATGGGGTGTCTGGGTGGCTTAGTTCGTTAAAGCATCTGACTCTTGATTTCGTCTCAGGTCATGATTTTGGGGTCATGAGATCAAGCCCCACATCAGGTTCCATGCTCAGCACAGAGTCTGTTTGAGACTCTTTCTCCCTCTCCCTCCTTCTTTTTTTTTTTTTAAAGATTTTATTTATTTATTTGACAGAGAGAGATCACAAGCAGGCAGAGAGAGAGGAGGAAGCAGGCTCCCCGCTGAGCAGAGAGCCCGACGCGGGGCTCGATCCCAGGACACCGAGATCATGACCTGAGCCGAAGGCAGCGGCCCAACCCACTGAGCTACCCAGGCGCCCCTCCCTCCTTCTTTTATCCTTCCCCTGCTCACACTTTCTCTCTCTAAAATAAATAAATAAAATCTTTAAAAAATAAAAATAAAAATTTCAAAAAAATTACCTTGTATTAGGTAAAATGGAAACTTAATTTGTTTTGAAGTAATGTGCTTAAAAATGATAGGCCAGGGGGGCACCTGGGTGGCTCAGTGGGTTAAAGCCCCTGCCTTCAGCTCAGGTCATGATCTCAGGGTCCTGGGATCGAGCCCCACATCAGGCTCTCTGCTCAGTGGGGAGCCCGCTTCCTCCTCTTTCTGCCTGCCTTTCTGCCTACTTGTAATCTCTGTCAAGTAAATAAATAAAATCTTTAAAATAATAATAATAATAATAATAATAATAAGCCAGGGGAGCCTGGGTGGCTCAGTGGGTTAAAGCCTCTGCCAGGGTCCTGGGATCTAGCCTCACGTCGGGCTCTCTGCTCAGCAGGAAGCCTGCTTCCTCCTCTCTCTCTCTCTGCCTGCTTGTGATCTCTGCCTGTCAAATAAATAAATAAAATCTTTTAAAAAAATAATAGGCCAAATCCTTACTTGGAAATTTTCTTTATAATGTAGTTAATAAAAGGAAAAGCAGGAAGAAAAATTATTTTATGTAGTTTTAAAAAATCTGAAAATTACTAGTACAATGGTACAGAAGAGGAAGGATTTTTTTAAAAAAGTATTATGTTCTGTTTCAGAAATACCATAAAATTTCTCACATTTGCTTCTGGCATTTGCTTCTTCTATCAAGCAATACTTTTAATGAGCCAGGATCTTTACACCTTCTGTTTCCTCTACCTGGAATGTTATTCTTTGCCTCTTCCTCCTTCCTCCAACACACTCTTACTTCTTCAGTCTTGGCTTATACGTAATTATTTTGAGAAGCTTGCCATAATCCACCTCCTCTAAATCCCAAAACCCACCTTTCCTGCCTTCCTCCCAACCCACGTTAAACTCCTATTATTTATTCTCAGGACCATTTTACTTCTTCATAATATTCACCATCATTGTAAACATCAGTTCAGTGTTTGTTTTTGCCACTATTTCCTTAAGCTTGGTGAGGGCAAGTCTTCTGAGTATCTTGTTTAGAGTTGTATTTTCTGTGTCTGGCACAGTGCCTAGTACATAATAGTAAGTACTGTTTATCGAATGAATACCTTTGATTCCTATTCATTTTATATGCTTTTCCAGACTATAGTTGGTATTGGTTAATAGTGGGGTCTTTCCATTAGAGTAGTTATAACTTTTTTTTTTAAAGATTTTATTTATTTATCTGACTGACAAAGATCACAAGTAGGCAGAGAGGCAGGGCAGAGAGAGAGGAAGGGAAGCAGGCTCCCTGCTGAGCAGAGAGCCCAATGTGGGGCTCGATCCCAGGACCCCGGGATTATGACCTGAGCCGAAGGCAGAGGCCTTAACCCACTGAGCCACCCAGGGGCCCCTAGAGTAGTTATAACTTTATATCATTAGTAGGTAAATAGCTGAATTAAGCAACTGTAAGCTCCCACTAATTTAGAATATTCTTAGCTTTTTAAGGTTTGGGATGAGTTTCATCTCAATGTCTCAGATGCTTCTTAGTGCATATAATCACAGTACATTTCTTAAATGATAACTAATAGCTACAAGTGTTTACTGTTCTGGTTGGCTGTATTACTCTCAGTAGATGCAGTGCTACCAAAATAGTACAATATATAAAAGATATCACGATAAGATCACAGCCAGAGTTGGTTTCCTACTTTTTCTTTTTCTCTTCCTCCTTCTCCTCCTCCTCCTTCTTTAACCTTTTTACTTTTATAGGGTTGAGTTTCTGCTTTTTTATTTTATTTTAAAGATTTATTTATTTATTTGACAGACAGAGATCTCAAGTAGGCAGAGAGGCAGGCAGAGAGATAGAGGAGGAAGCAGGCTCCCCTCTGAGCAGAGAGTCCCATGTGGGGCTCGATCCCAGGACCCTGAGATCTTGACCTGAGCCGAAGGTAGAGGCTTTAACCCACTGAGCCACCCAGGCACCCCAAGTTTCTTCTTTTTTAAATCCTTATTTGTAAAGCCCAAAACAAATAGCTTTTAAGTTAGGATTTACAATATTTAGATGGGTCCAAAAATTTAAATCTACACAAAGTATTTTAATTGAGCAGTTAGTCTTTCCAAGTTTTCTAATGAACCTAAGTTGTTATTATATACTTGTGATACCCAATTTGGACAGGAGGCGATAAAATTTTTCTTATACATTGAGGTTCTATATATTTGGCAATGACTTTTCTATTCATGAGGTTATATGTTGTATTCTTTACAGTTCAAACGATATGTCAGTAAACTTCGAAGCAAGAGTACAGTTTTCAAAAAGAAACATCAAATAATAGCTGAATTTAAAGCTGAATTCGGTCTCTTGCAGAGGACAGAAGAACTTCTTAAACAACGTCATGAGAATATTCAACATCAGCTGGTAATACAGTATTATCTTGGGGTGCTAGAAATATAAATGCCAAGGGGTTTGTGGGTTACAGGTGTATACTGAGGTCATTGTTTTTACTGAAAATACCATAAAATTATTAATGTTCTCTGATTAATTCCAGAGATATCATATAAGCTTATGTATTTATTTACTTATTTTAAAGATTTTATTTTAGAGAGAGAGTGCACATCTGCATGGGCAGGGGTGGGGCAGAGGGAGAGGGCAAGAATCTCAAGCAGACTGTGTACTGAGCACAGAACCTGATATGGGGCTTGATCTCATGACCCTGAGATCATGAACTGAGCCGAAACCAAGAGTCAGATGCTTAACGAAGTGAGCCACACAGCTGCACCCTGATTTGTGTATTTTTTAATGTAGCTGTAAACATTAACTTTTTCATGTGTGCTGACTTTGGGGTAACTGATAGAAGTTGAATTCCAAGTAGATTTTTCTTTGGTTAGCTAATTAATATGAGAAAAATTATCATACCAAGAGAGTGACTATAAAATATTTTTATCATGGCCTGCTGGGCAGAAATATCTAAGCAACTACTTCCGTGGAGTTCTGAAAAGAATTATCTAGGAAAGGTACCATATGGAAGATTGACTGCAGGCTTATTCCTTATGTATTTGTGCCTTAGTTGTCAGGAAAGAGTTAAGCCCAGAATAGTCCCTCTGATAGCAAAATCTCATCGTGGACATCATCAGTTCCTTAGAATTTTCTTGAATTGGATTTTTGTTCCTTTCACCCACGGGGAAATTATTTCATCAGGATGCTGGTTTACCAGCTATCATCAGTATGGTGGATATGAATGAAGTTTCAACCAGTCGTGGTTAAGCTGGCAATATGAACTTTCTGTCTCATGCTGTTGAATATTGTTTGCTTCTAGGGAACTTAAGATAGAAAATTCACTGTGCATAATGGTACTCCTTTCAAAATTGATAGGTTGTAATTGTGTTCTTGGTCACCTCAAAAACATTTTCCAATTTCCATTACAATTTCTTTGATCTATGGATTATTGCTTAAAACCAAGTGTTGCTTAAAACCAAACATTTTCTAGTTACCTTTCAGTTACTGACTTCTACCTTATTTCCACTGTGACCAGAGAACATTCTGTGTAATTTTAGTCATTTGAAATTTGTTGAGTATTGTATTATGGTCCAGCAAGTGGCCTATTCTGGTGATTGTCCCAGCGCAGTTTAGAAGAATGTATATTCTGCAGTTTGGGGGATGGTGTTCTCTGTATGTCAGTTCAGTCGAGTGTGTTAACCATGATTTCAAATCTTCCATATTCCCATTGATATTTTTGTCTGCTTGTTCTGTTAGTTATTGAGAGAGGTGTGTTAATTCTATGATTATGATTATTGCTTTCTTTTTTTAGTTCCATCAGTTTTTTCTTTACATTTTTTCTTAAGTTGGGTTCCCTAGAAGCAGAGCCTAAGAGGGGAATACCTTGTACAAGTGATTTATTGAGGGAAGAAGTGCCTTCAGAAGGAGGGGAATGAGGGAAGCAGATAGGGCAGCAGAAAAGAGCAAGCAAGGACATAGTCCTGACTAGACAGTATCATTTTGATTCTGTGAAGAACTTTGGAGCTCAAATTGCAGTGTGAAGTTGATTCCATCTTGAGGCAAAGGGGCTGGCCTTTTTACTCCTATATCAGTCAGTCAGTGCTGTAGCAGGGTGTAACCTCCTAGCCAAATGCGAGGGCATCGTCTGTAGAAGGGAACAACTGTGAATCTTTAGCAATCAACAGCTCTTATGGCAGGTTGCAGATGAGGTCTGAACAAGGCACCAACGACAACCATTACAATCTACCCCTTGCAATGCTGGGATCTACCTGTTTCTCATGTTAAATTGACTCCATTTAAGTATAGCTTCTACAGGATTCTGGTTGATCGCAATTTCTAGGAAAGTTTGTAGGAGGAGGGTTAACAGGACAAAGGAAAACTCTCGTTGCTATATTTGGTCCCAAGGACATACTAATACTCAACATCTTCTTCCTTTACCATCCATTCTAGATTTCCCTCATGTTTGGCTAGCACCTTCACTGGTCTAAATGACTTTCTTGGTGGGATGACCCAGTCCCTCAGCTTTAAGAGGTGTGAGACTCTAGGAACCATGATCTTAGCAGGCTGCGGTTGCTGCATTACTCATTTACTGCTAAAACTGGGCATGGGAGTACCAAGATATGCCCTAATGGATCCCCTGAGTGTCAAACATATTCCTATTTGCCCTTATTTATAGCAGCATTTGTATAACATAATGATGTCCTGTCAATATAATAACTTTTTTCTTTGCCTGCTAGTCTACAAGCATGAGGATCCCAAATGACAAGATGGTCGCCAGAGCATTAAGTTTAAAGGCCTTTTAATGTGCCTCCTGGTTTTACCATGCCCGCTCTGAAAACCAGAAGTTCTACACCTCCAGAGCCTACAGGTGTCAGGAAGGGAAACATAATTCCTTAAGTGGATAAGAGGGCACCCTAGTGAATGTTTACTCTCATACCTTCATTCCATAGTTCCAAGACCCATGTATTCTTTCTATTGGCAACACAGCACTAAATGGTAGGCATTGGTTTAAAAATGTATACTCCATCCATCCTGAAGAGTAGAACTCATCCTCACAGGCCATCAGCTCTAAGCTGTACCTTAGTTGTATCTTCACAAGGCCCTTCTACCAAACTCTCAGGGTATTAGCTTCCTGGATGGTGTGATATGTGGTCCAGTGACTGAATCCAGTGATCACGTGTCCACCACCATATCTCCTATGCCATAAAGTAATCCCATGGTCTGAGTGATATTTATACAGAACTCCACATCAGTAGACCAGATACTCTGAGCCCTTGGATAGTGATGCTGGCTGAAGCACTGGGGGCAAGAAAAGGAAATACTTACCAGAATATGGGTCAGTCCAGGTCAGGATGAAATGTTCCCCTTTTCAAGGCAGAAGATTGGTTTCTTCAAGGTATGATTCTATATCTACAGCTCAGGATTGATCTCTCTCTTGTTGCCAGGTCAGACATTTGTCAGTGCAAGTAGCTAGACGGGCATTGGCGAGAGAGAGCCCATGCTATTTGGCCCTTGCTTAGCCTCCATCTTTGCCAGCATAGCCATTCTGTTCATGAGCCCATTGTCCAAGCACTGGGTGGCCAGTGACAGAGGGTGCGTGACATCTCCTGGCCAAATCATCCTTCCCACTTGGTTGTTTAGTACTCTCTTCTGCTTTGGAAATTCTCTAGTGGCCATTAGCATATGATATAAAGAGAAAAGATCTTTACACTTAATGTGTTACTCCCGTAGGTCTATCTGCATGCCTCTTCCACAGACCTCCGTGTCCCCAGTCTTCCAATCCTGGTACCTAGTTCTCCCAGACCCCTGACCAACAAGCTAAGCCACTTGCCACTGCCCAGAGGATATAAGATAATCTAGAGGCTCAAGGTTCTCAAGTGAGTCTATGTAGGTATTCCATCCTGGACTCAGTAGTACCCTTTCTTAGAGCCCTGACTTTGTCACAGAATATATTCAGCCTTTTCTCAAGTTTTACCCTATTAACAATTAAGTTGTGTGCCTGGTTTTCAGCTTCCACTGCCCTTCAGCCATAGGAAATTAGGGTTTCTTTAAAGCTCCTAAGAAGGTTCTCTGACCTTATCACTTTGCTTTAAATTAATGGTTCATATAGTTGAGGCTGTCATTTTATATCTTCAACTATACGTGGAGCATAGCAAAAGCCACCCCAATTCCATTGTCCCTTTAGTTATTATTTCTGCATACTTTCCAAATACCAGCAACTTGTACCAACTAGTGCATCCGTGTGACAGTTCAAGAAACGGACACCAAGATGGGATTAGATGTACCAAAGATTTGCTGGAAGAAATACTGTGAAAGATAAAAGGAAGGGAGCAAGAGGAGGCAGGGAAAACCATTAAGGCCCTACTGCAGGACTGACAACTATGAAGGGAGAGAAAAAGAAGGAGGTTTGTGTAGGAAGAGCCTTAGACTGCAGCACAGTTTTAGGAAAGTTTTGGTGAGGATGAGGGGGAGTTCCTGAGCCAGTCATCCGCTAGAGGAGTCCCCTGTCAGGCAGAAACAGGCCAGCACTAGTACTATTGCCATGCTCAGTCATGCTAGGAGCAACCTGGGGGAAGCGTAGGCTTAGTAGGAACACGACTCTGGATCCAGAGGGGCGGCAGTTACGCCTGTCAGTCCAGTCCATTTCAGTGGGGTCTCCCAAAGGAGATCTGAGCTCCCAAAGGAGCCCATTCTCATGACTGCTACAGTCACCCTCCGCTTATACTCTGCCTCAGTTCACTGCAAGTCTTAGCAATGGCGCTGCTACAGCATGCATGGGACTAGCAATATTCACCCCGCCACCAGTGATGGGCCCTTCAGTTCCATTCATTCAGTGAGTAATCCCACTCTAGAAGCCCATTTTTATGGTTCGGTCAGGTTCTCTGAAAGCAGAACCTGAAACAAGAATTCTGACTGCTCTCCACATGATTAAGTCAGAGAGTGCTTTTAGGAGAAAGGAAGTGAAGGAACCAGAATGAAGCAGTGAGGAAAAGTGGATTCATCTGGAGTCCAGTTTCAGTCTGATCCCTGAGGAACTCTGGAATGCAAATTGCATCATACAGTTAGTCTCATCTTTAGGCAAGAAAATTACGTTTTTGTACCCCATGGTCAGTCAGTTGTATGCTGTCGACCCTTTCTATCTTTTTATCTTCCAAGAGGTGGTGTGATACAGTTCCTATTCAGCCAAGAAATTTATTTATCTGATAAATTCATCTGGGTGTCTTTCTATTATCCGTCTTTTTTTCTCTTGATTTTCAGACATGTTACTTTGCTTACCTAGTACCTTTTTATTGAATGCCAGGCTCTGAAAACACTTCCTTCCTTAAAAGAACATTTGGCGTTTTTTTTCTCAGAGATCATCTTGATCCAGTTTTGCTAAAGCTGGTATTTTTCTCTTATTCCTAAGATGCAGCCCTCATACCTGGGGCAGAAACTCTACTCCCAGGAAATAGTCCTTACACCTAGCACCTAGCTCTTACTCTTAGGTTATCACCCTTACTCCTTAGGAATAGCCTTTCTGGGGTTTCAGCTGGTAGTCTGGAACAACACAGTTTGACTAGTCTTGAATTCCTACCTCTGTCTCCCTAGTACTATGAGATACTGAAGTCTTTGCCCAGTTTTTTAGTCACCCATGTACTGATTTCCACTTGGTTGCTAGGAGTCTTACCCTCTTATGCACAGCTTAGAGTTTGGTAATCCCCAAAGAGGAAATTGCATTTAGAATTTTGGGCTAATACTCTATAGTTCCCTCTACTCCTTTCTTAGGAGTCTCGATTTTATTGGCAGCCCCAAATTCCAACTCTTCTTCCATTCTCTCTCTCTTTTTCTTTCTTTCCTTTTGGTTCTCCCATCCTGTTTTGAACCCTGTCCAATCAGGTCGTAGTCTTTTTCCTACTTGGCCTATTGGCAGTGTTTGACATAGTTGATCACTCCCTCATCCTTGTTCTTCTCCCTTACTAGCGCTCCTATATTCCTACTCTGGGGCTGATTTCTTCTCATCTAAGATCTAAAAATTGGAGTTCCTGAGCATAGCCCTTAGATCTCTTTTCTTCTTTCACTCCCTTGGTTATCTTATCCTGTCTCATGGATTTAAAGACCTTCTTTATGAAGACCGTTCCCAACTCTGTATCTCTAACCTAGATTTCTCCTCAAATTCCAGTCTTATATGTATAACATCTTGACCTCTTACTGAGTATCTACTGGACATTTCAAATTTTTTAAATGTCCAAAACTAGATTTCTGATCTTCATTACTCCCTCAAACCTGGCCTTACAGAGTCTTTCTCATTTCAACAAACAGCAGCTCCATCCCCTCAGTTCTACAGGCCAGAAACTTTAGTCATCCTTTACCCCTCACTATTCCTCACACCCTACATCTAATCTGTCTTAATATTTTGTTGGCTCTACCTTAAAACAGACCACTTCTCATTACCTCTACCACCACCATCTGACTCATGCTACCATTATCTGTAAACTGAATTATTTGAGTAGTCTTCTAACTGTCTTCCTTCGTCCCTCTATCGTTTGCTCTCAGCACAGATGTTAAAGTGGCCATTTAAAAATTCCTTTACTCTGAACCACCCAACAAACCTCCCATCTCATTTAAAATAAGCCTAAGCTCTTTCATTGGCCTAAAAATAAAGTAACCATATAATTTATCATCTAAAGTAGGACACTTTTGAAAATACAAAGGACAGTAGACATTAACCGAGACTGTTCCAGCAAACCATCTGACTCCTACATGATCCTTACCCCCCAACCTCATTCTCACTCCATTTTCAGCTCCCCCAGTCTCTTAGCTATTTCTTGGAAAGGACATGTCTTTTGTACTTGCTGAGCCCCTGGATATCTGTAGGACTTGCTCCCTCACTTCATTCTGGCTTTGCTGAGATGTCATCTTCTCAGAAAGACCTTCCCTGACCACCCCGTTATTTAAGATTTCCAACCCCACTCTCACCTCACACTCTATGTATTCTATTGTCTACAGATTTCTTGTTTACTCTCACTAGAAGTAAGCTCTGTGAGGGAAGACTTTTTTTTTTACCCTGTTTTGTTCACTGCTGTGTATCTGGTGCTTTAAACTATGCTCAGCACACTTAGGTATATAGTAAACATTGGATGGGTGAGTGAATGCAAATATATTGATCACTTGAGAATTCATTCAGTCACCAAATATTTATTGAGTCCTAAAATTAGAAATACTATGCACCCAAGGATACCAAAGTAAAATTTAACGCAAGTTTATAACATATAAAGATATGTAATTATTGTCAATAAAAATTATTATTTATAATTCTAAACTAATTTTACTTATAATTTTATTATTATACATTAAATCTGTACACTTCTTACAGAATTGTCAAGGTTTTGTCACACATTTTGTGGACCCCATTTTTTACACCTATTTTTATTCTTTACTTTTAGCAAACTATTGAAGAGAAAAAGGGTATATCTGGGTATAGTTACACCCAGGAAGAGCTAGAACGGGTATCTGCACTGAAGACTGAGGTTGATGAGATGAAAGGCCGAACGCTCGACGACATGTCTGAAATGGTGATTACATTTGATTTTTTTCTTTCTTTTCTTTTCTTTTCTTTTTTTTTTTTTTTAAGACTTATTTATTTATCTATTTGCTAGAGAGAGAGAGAGCACAAGCAGGGGGAGCAGCAGGCAGAGCAGGGAGAGGAAGAAGCAAGCTCCCCACCGAGCAAGAAGCCCGACGCAGGACTTGATCCCAGAACCCTGGGATCATGACCTGAGCCGAAGGCAGATGCTTAACCCACTGAGCCACCCAGGTGCCCTGATTTCACTTGTTTTTTTTTTTTTTTTTTTAGTAGTTTTAAAAAATTATATAGCTAGAGGCAGATGTTTTTGTGTTTTGTTTTCAGTGAAACACTCAAATTTTCATTTCTGCACATTGTTTATTTTATATTCTTTAATCTTTCTTTAGCAACTCTTCTGAATGTTTCCATTCTAGGAAGTTGCTCAACTTGTCATAATTTATGCATTTTGCAGGGCTTTTTTTCCAAGGAAACATGATGGGTTTTTAAATACCCTATAGAATTATGTATTGAAATGCCTACCTTATCTTTGCGGTTTTTTTTCCCCAAAGATTTTATTTATTTATTTGACAGACAGAGATCACAAGTAGGCAGAGAGGCAGGCAGGGAGAGAGGGGGAAGCAGACTCCCTGCTGAGCAGAGAGCCCAATGCGGGGCTCGATCCCAGGACCCTGAGATCATGACCTGAGCCGAAGGCAGAGGCTTTAACCCACTGAGCCACCCAGGCGCCCCGATCTTTGTGGGTTTTTTGAAGTGTAAGTTACAGAACATTAAAGAAATATTTAAGATAAAAAATAAGTTTTCCCAAATAATACTGCCCTAAGTAATAAAATTGCTTCATTTTTGTGTGTGTCCTTAGTATCTTTCCATATTTGGAGCTGCTGTTCAGCCTGAATGCACTGATACAGCTTCATCAGACATTAAAATGTTGAAATCTTTCCTTCCTGGGATGTCTGGGTGGCAGTTGGTTGGACGACTGCCTTCGGCTCAGGTCATGATCCTGGAGTCCCGGGATCGAGTCCCACATCGGGCTTCCAGCTCCATGGGGAGTCTGCTTCTCCCTCTGACCTTCTCCTCGCTCATGCTCTCTCTCACTGTCTCTCTCTCAAATAAATAAAATCTTTAAAAAAAAAAAAAAAAGAAGAAGAAATCTTTCCTTCCTTATTGATAAATAGCTGCTGCCCCAGCCTCTCAGAGGACCCACTTCCACCTATTTTTTCCACATTGGCCACTTGCCCAGAACCCTCTGGATCTTACTACAACCTGACTCCTAAAAAGCAGAGGACTTCAAGACCCCATTAGTCTCTATGGCTGGTGTCCCATTTTGATAGGTCATTACTTAAATCCTTTGGGTTATTATGTATTTTTGAATATCACTTCATCATATTACTTATATACTGTATAATCTATATAATTACATATTTTTAATAGTACAACATGATTGTATTATTGTAAAGGCAACTTTCTAATTTTTTTTCATCATTCAATGTTCAATTGCAAGTATGGTTTGCCATCTTAATAACTGACCTTTTGAATAGTTAAATGCTATCCCATTTCTTACTGAAATGACATTTACTAAATCATTTCCCCATTGTTTGGTTTTGAAGTAATTTTCAGTTTTACTCTTTTATGTAACACTTTAATATATTTATGCATGTAGTATTTTTGTTCTTTTGAATTCTTTTTTTAGATCATGTATTTTGTTTAAATGACAGGTAAAAAAACTGAATTCACTGGTATCTGAAAAGAAGTCAGCTCTAGCCCCAGTTATAAAAGAACTACGACAGTTGCGTCAGAAATGTCAAGTAAGTGTATTTGACTTGCGATACTGTTAACATCTTGTCTTGTTCAGATGTACTAGTTAGATTCCTGAATATTTTACTTGTGTAATTTATAGAAAGCAAATTATTATTATTATTATTATATGATTCCACAAAAAAGAGTAATAATGTAACCTATGAAGTTTTTTGTTTAATTTATGCTGTTTGTTTTGTCAAATTATTGGGGGAAAGAGAAGGAGAAGAAGGAGTTTAAGTTGAAATCACAAGTGCAGCTAGATTAGATTTTTGCTTTAATTCTGATATATGTCAGAGCTATAAATATGAAGTCACATTCTTCTGTGGCCAGGTAAAAACTCAGAATCTGCCAATGAGTGGTGAAAAGTTAACTTTAGATTAATGGACTTGCTTTGCTGGGGAGCAGGGCCGGGGGCAAACTACGAAAGCTTGTGATAAGTGATGAAATACCATTGCTTGGAAGCTGATTCTAACCACCGCTTTGAAGCTAAACTGTTAGTTAGAAGATAAATGCCCTCCACAAATCCAGATCAGATGGCCTCCGCCATCTAACTGACATTAGCAGTTGTCACTTTATCGCTCTCCATGTAGTAATTTTAGGTTTGAATGTGGGTTGTACTGCATGCGCCTGAGTATGGAACTATAAAATTCTTCACGAATGCCATCCATCAGTCAAGGGACCACAGTGAAAAGCCACATCATTTCCTTTTAATAGAAAATGCCATGGGGTCTGAGACGGGTTTAGTGACTTATCCAAAGAGACAAGTAGGTAATGAGAGAGAGTTGCCGCTTGACTCCAGCATCTGTGTTATCTTATTTCTCATCTCCTGCTCTTTCCATTACACACCACTGTCATCACAAAAGAAATGGAAGAGACAAGTCCCTGTTTTCTGGAGTCCATATACTCACAGGTGAAATGAGTCAAAATTCAAGAAAGACAAAAGATAACCCAATTTAAGAACGATATAGCGCTAGGGGCGCCTGGGTGGCTCAGTGGGTTAAAGTCTCTGCCTTCGGCTCAGGTCATGATCTCAGGGTCTTGGGATCGAGCCCCGCATCGGGCTCTCTGCTCCACAGGGATCCCGCTTCCTTCTCTTTCTCTACCTGCCTCTCTGCCTACTTGTGATCTCTGTCTGTCAAGTAAATAAATAAAATCTTTAAAAAAAAAAAAAAAAAGAACAATATAGCAGAGCACCCAGGTAGCTAGTCTGTTAAGCGTCTACCTTCAGTTCTGCCTTCAGTTTGGGTTGTGATCTGCTCAGTGGGGAGCCTGCTTCTCTCTCTCCCTCTGCCCCTCTCCCCCACCACTTGTGCTCTCTCTCTCAAATAAAAATAAATAACATCTTTAAAAAAAAAATTAAAAAACAATATAGAAAAGGGGCACGTGGCTGGCTCACTGTGGAGCATGTGACTCCTGATCTTGGTGTTGTGAGTTTGAGCACCATGTTGGGCATAGAGCTTAATAGGAAAGAAGGAAGGGAGGGAGGAACGGAGGGAGGGAGGGAGGGAAGGAAACAAAAAAAAAAGTATAATCAGGATCGTATACTTAACTGATAAGGAAAGAGGAAGCAAGTGATGTGCTTGTTAGGAAGGAAAAGTTTCAAAAAGGGAATTTTTGAACAAGGCTTTGCGATTAAGGACATCAAGAATTGTTTTCATGGTTACATTCTTTTTTTTTTTTTTTTTTAATTTTTTTTTTAAATAAACATATAAGGGGCGCCTGGGTGGCTCAGTGGGTTAGGCCGCTGCCTTCGGCTCAGGTCGTGATCTCAGAGTCCTGGGATCGAGCCCCGCATCGGGCTCTCTGCTCTCTAGGGGAGCCTGCTTCCTCCTCTCTCTCTGCCTGCTTCCTCTTCTCTCTCTGCCTGCTTGTGATCTCTCTGTCAAATAAATAAATAAAATCTTTTTAAAAATAAATAAATAAATAAATAAATAAACATATAATGTGGGACGCCTGGGTGGCTCAGTTGGTTAAGCCGCTGCCTTCGGCTCAGGTCATGATCCCAGCGTCCTGGGATCGAGTCCCACATCGGGCTCCTTGTTCTGTGAGGAGCCTGCTTCTCCCTCTGCCTCTGCCTGCCACTCTGTCTGCCTGTACTCTCTCTCTCTCTCTCTCTCTCTCTCTGACAAATAAATTTAAAAAAAAAAAATCTTTAAATAAACATATAATGTATTTTTATCCCCAGGGGTACAGGTCTGTGAATCGCCAGGTTTACACACTTCACAGCACTCACCATAGCACAGTCATGGTTCCATTCTAATTCATTGATTTACTTAATGCTTTTCTTGAGTAAGCAACTTGGAAACAAAAGGGACTGATTATGTGTCTTTCTAGTGAGTGATGATAAAATTTCTTCCTAACAGTAAGCTAAGAAATCTATCTGTAAATATTTCATTTATTAAATTCATTTGTTTTAAATGAGTTTTATTGAAAGGATATTTCAGACAGTAAAGGAAATGTGCTGTCATGGAATTCCAAGGATCCGAACCATAATCAGTCTGGACCAGGCAGTGGTACTGTAGCCATAGAGCATTTTGGGTCGGGGAAGTTTCAGGAATGCTAGCAGTGGATACAGAGCTTGTGGATAAAGATGATAAGTATAACAGTAAGAACATTTGTTAAATGCTTTCTGTGTTCCAAGCCTTGTTCATATCGTACCTGTGACCTTTCTCTCTCTATATTTTATGTTGAAGTTTTCAAAAACGACTAGCGGCCCTGTTTCTCTGCATTTTCTGATTCAAATTCCTGGTGCAGCTCTTCTGTTTTGGGGTTCGTTTTTTATGCCCAGCTATCTCATAGACAATGGGCTATCCTCAGGTCAGGTCAGGGGTCCATCCTTAGCCTAACTAGCTATGCTGATGGGTGAGGACAGAATAAGAAGAGAGGAGGTTGATATGGTACCAAGTATGGCTGCCTAGAGAATTTTCCCTCTGGAGAGGCTATAGGTATGTCAGGGACTTTAATTGACATCTTGAGTATACCACCCGTTATCCTACTAGTAGCAGTGGAACAGTGTTCATCTTTGTATTTTAGCCTTGTCCTCTCATACATACGTTTTTACATGGTTGGAATTTTAGTACATAGTGCTAGTTACTTTAAGGTTCTAGTCAGACAATATAGATAGAATGATTAAGAACATGGCCTGTAGAATCAGGCAGACCCTAGATAACCATGGGTAAGTGACTTCATCCCTATAAACTTGTTTCCTCTTCTGTAAGCTAGTCTCCTTAATGGTGGTTGTAAAGGTTAAATGAAATAACACATACAAGGCACTTTGCAACAATGACTAATACATAAGAACTTTTTAAAAAGTATTTATCATTATAATTATTAAAGATATTTTTAAAAGAAGGGATGTTATTGCTTTTCAACCAAATTGTTTTCTAAGTAAACCGTATACCAATTCTTAAATTCTGTAAAGTCATTTATTATAACATAATAATTTAACCAAGCCTGAAGCTCATTTTCATGTGATTTAACCAGATTTCTCTGTATATGAAGCACTGCCTATATCTCTCATCACAAAGAGATATAGCTATCTTACCACGATTCCCAAATAATACAACACTCCAGTTCTTTCCATATCCACTATCATCAAGTCAGAGGGGATACCTGAGCCACGTCAACATTTTCATCTGTGTCTTCTGCCATGTTGAAAATCCACAGTGCTAAGGACAAATACTGTATGATTCCACTTACATAACTGTGACTAAAATAGTCCCATTCACAGACAGAAAATGGAATGGTGGTTGTAGGGGACAGGGGAAATGGGAAGTTAAGTGTTCAGTGGGGCAGAGTTTTGGTTCGGGAAGATGAAAAGAGATCTGAAGATGGACGGATGGTGGGCACAGCTGCAAAACAATGTTAGTGTGCTTAATGCCACTGAACTGGACACTTAAAAAATGGTTTAAGTGGGGACGCCTGGGTGGCTCAGTTGGTTATGCATCTGCCTTCAGCTCAGGTTATGATCCCAGGGTTCTGGGATCGAGTCCCACATTGGGCTCCTTGCTCGATGGGGTGCCTGCTTCTCTCTCTGCCTCGGCCTGCCACTCTGCCTGCTTGTGTGTTCTCTCTCTCTTTCTCTCTCTCTGACAAATAAATGAATAAAATCTTTTAAAAGATGATTTAAGTGGTAATTTTTATTTTATGTATATTTTACTACAATAAAAAATCTTTTTTGAAGATTATTTATTTATTTAGAGAGAGTGAGTGAGAGCAGGAGTGGGGTGAGGGGTGAAGGGAGAGGAAGAGAGAGAATCTCAGATTCTATGATGAGCACTTAGCCCAATGTGGGGCTCGGTGTGGGGTGCGATCTCATGACCCCAAGATTACAACCTGAGTTGAAACCAAGAGTCGAATGCTCAACCGACTGAGCCACCTGGGCTCTCCTTAAAAAAAATCTTTTAAAAAGAATACAGGGGGCAGCGCCTAGGTGGCTCTATCAGCTGGGCATCTGCCTTCAGCTCAAGTCATCATCCCAGGGTCCTGAAATTAAGGCCCACATTGGGCTCCCTGCTCATCGGGGAGCCTGCTTCTCCTGCTGCTGCTCCCCCTGCTCATGCTTCCTCTCGCTCTCTCAAATAAATAAATAAAATCTTAAAAAAAAATGCAGGACTTGTCTATATTTGCATTAACTGTTGGGGTTTTTTTTTTAAATGTTTGAGTTTGGTGTGTGCCTGATGCTCATTTTGCTCATCTCCATATGTCCACCTCCTGCATCCATGTATCGTTCTACTTTTATCCAGAAACATTTTGTAATAAAAAGTATACTGAACAAAAAAAAAAAAAAAAAAGGCTAGCCATGTCATGAATTATAAACTCTTTGCAAATATTAACTGAAATTCTTAATTGTTCTCTACTTGGAACTTTTTTTTAACCGTTTGAGTGTACTTACCACTCAAAACTACGTAGATATATTGGTAAAGTGCAGGACTACTTAAAAATACATTATATTAAAAAAATATACTTCTTACTTTAATGAGAAACTCAAATATGTAAGAAATTTTATAGTGAAGTGGCTTTTTTGAATAAAGATTTTATTTACTTATTTGACAGAGATCACAAGCAGGCAGAGAGGCAGGCAGAGAGGGGGTGGGGGGAAGCAGGCTCCCTACTGAGCAGAGAGCCCGATGTGGGGCTCCATCCCAGGACCCTGAGACCATGACCTGAGCCCGAAGGCAGAGGCTTAATCCACTGAGCCACCCAGGCGCCCCTATAGTGAAGTGTTAATACATTTTCTTTCTGTTGTACTTGCATGTTCTAAATTTGAATATTAACAACTATTTGATAATTAGAATATTGTTAACTCCAGATGTATAATTTACATTTATCTAAATCTTTTATAGTCACCTAGAAGTAGAATAGGATCTTAAAAAGTTTCATGTTTGTTTTCTTAGGAGTAGTTCCATAAATTATATGTAATTAAGTGCCATAGTACAGATAATTGCAAATATATGGGAAAAGGTAAAATACTGATTTTAGAGTATATAATAGAATTATTGATTTCACTGAAATATTTCTTATAGATCATTTTTTCTTATAAAAGTAAATACATGTTCTGTGTAAGAATTCAAACTGTGAAGAATTGCTTAAGGGAAAGAATAGAAATTACTTCTTTCTCTCCCCAGAAGTAAAACAGGTCCTTATGTGTTTTCCAGAAATTTTCTGAGAATTAATGAATGGATAATTATTTATTGGCTGCCTAAAGTTTGTTCTCTATACTTTTATTATACTCTCTGAAAAGACAAAGACCTTTTTTGGTGGTGGGAGACAAAATTCATTCCTGATATTAAGAACAAAATTTCTGGGATGCCTGGGTGGCTCAGTTGGTTAAGCGGCTGCCTTTGGCTCAGGTCATGATTCCAGGGTCCTGAGATCGAGGCCCGCATTGGGCTTCCTGCTCAGCAGAGAATCTGCTTCTCTTTCTCCCTCTGCCTGCTGCTCTGCTTACTTGTGCTCTCTATCTCTCTGTCAAATAAATCAATAAAATCTTAAAAAAAAAGAACAAAATTTCTGCTTTTTTTTTAAGATTTTATTGATTTATTTGACAGGGAGATCACAAGTAGACAAAGAGGTAGGCGGAGAGAGAGGGAGAAGCAGGCTCCCCGCTGAGCCGAGAGCCCGATGCGATGCGGGGCTCAATCCCAGGACCCCGAGACCACAACCTAAGCTGAAGGCAGAGGCTTAACCCATTGAGCCACCCAGGCGCCCCCTGCTTCCTTTTATTTGCATTTACCTACTGTACTTTTGCCCATCTTTTGCTTTTAGCTTTTTGAAAGTTACCTTGTTTTGGGTGTGTCTCTGAATAGGTCTTGATTTGGGTTTGGGTATGTGATATAATCTGAAGGGTTTGTTTTAATTAGTAAATTTAGCCCATTTTTATCTATTTGATATGCAGACATATTTGATCTTAGTACATTTTATGGGTAGCTTTTGATTTAAGGCCTAGTGAAAAATCCTGTTTGTCCTCTCATTCTCTCTCTCTCTCTCCCTCCCGGTGTGTTTCTGGCTTGTGGCCCCCCACTGTGAGCAGTGATGAAATTAGGATAGTTCCTCTTCCTTCTCCTCCCTTCTCTCACAACACAACAATGTGAGTGTACTCGGTACTTAACTTTACAGTTAAAAATGGTTAAGATGGTACATTTTATGTTACTTTGCAACAATTAAGAAAAAGATTCCTGGTTTTAAAAGAAAAACCTTCCTTGTGAATTATTCATTTTATCATTATATTTTACTCTGTTTATTCCTGCTAATGCTTTTGGTCTAAGATTTTTATTTTGTCTGCTATTAACATAAGTACACCAGCTTTTTATAATTAAGATTGCTTGGTATATCTTTTTATTTCTGTTTTCTTTCAGGTTTCTATGCCCTTACTTTTGTCACTTGTCTCATAAATGGCATATAGCTGGATCTTGTGTGGGTGGTTTCTTCATTCAGTTTGAGACTCTGTCTTTTGAACTGGTGAATTTAATCCCATTTACATTTACTTCTATTATTGATACATTGGGATTTATTTCTATTTTGTGCATCCTGTTTACTGTGCCGCTTCTTTCCTGCTCTTCATCGCACCACCATTTCTTTTTAGCTTCTTTATTCCCTTTATTTCCTTTTATATCTTCTATTCTGATATTGTTTACTCTTAAATTTTTAACATCTATTTTCCTGACTTAACAGTCTAAATTTAATCAGCATCTCCCAAACAATACAGGGACCTTAGAATGGTTTAACACCCTCTCCTGCCTTATATGTGTGTTGTTATCCTCTGGTAATTTATTTCCACTTTATTTGTTTGTCTCTAAAAGCAGTCAGCATGGTGGTCATTACTGACAATTACTATTTTATACAGTCATTTCCTGTTTAGATTTACCCACATATTTAACGGTTCTCACTGTTGCTGCTTATATGTTGATCTTTCTTTCTGGATTCTGTTTTCTTCTTCCTGATCAAATTTCCTTGTTTCGTTTTCTTGTAGTAGTTCTCTCCGTAAAGAATCATTACTATAAGAAAACCATCATTTTTTCCTTTAAATAATGGCTTGCTCATTGCTTTCTGGTTTCTCTTGTGTTGAAAGTTCTGCTATAAGTTTAATTATCATTTAAGATATTGGTAATATCTACCCTATAATTGGTTGTACTATTTTTTTCCTTGTCTTTGGTGTTGTCCAAAGTCACTACCACAATCTAAATACAGATTTAGTTTTATTTGCTGTGCTGAAATCTGTGCTTTTTGCCTTCCATTAATTCCAGGGAAATTCCACATGATGTCTTCAAATATTCTCTCCCCTGTTCTTTTTAGTCTGTTCTCCAGCGACTGCTATTAAATGCATGTTTGGCATACTTATCACGTCCCTATGGGGATAACAGGGGCTATCTGTCCCCTGTTGCATGACTTTGACTTCATATTTTTATCTTTTTGTGTCTCTGCAATTAATTTTAAATAATTTCTTCATCTCTTTTTATCTTCTGAGCTGTGCCTATTCTTATGTTTATGCCATTTAATTTTTTATTTCAATGACTTTTTTCATGTTTTTCTCTTTTTACTCACTGTACTTTCAAAAATCTTTTGTTTTCAGTTCCTGCTTTATAACTTTATTTCAAGCATATTTGTTTGTCTTCTTAAAGATTTTATTTATTTATTTGACAGAGAGAGATCACAAGTAGGCAGAGAGGCAGGCAGGTTGGGGGAGGAAGCAGGATCCCCACCAAGCAGGGAGCCCGCTGTGAGCCGAAGGCAGAGGCTTTAACCTACTGAGCTACCCAGGCGTCCCTCAAGCATATTTATTTAATGGGTTTATTTCTACTAATCAAAGTTCCTGGAGGTGGTGACCTGCTGGTGTTTTTTTTTTCTTTTTTTCTTTAGATCTTCTCATCTTCATTCATAAAGATTGATTGTTCCCATGTATGTTTATATTTTTGGATCCTAAGCTTATCTTTAGTACGGTTTTGTCTTTTGAATCCCAGCATGGGATGGATGGAGGGTGTGTCCCTCCAGAGTGGCTTTGCAGTTGGCTGTGCCAGGTGTTTTAGGAATATCACAAGCTTAGAGCTAATTTTGAATTAATATCTCAGCTTAGCAGTTCGTGTAGGTAAGGGTAAAGTCAAACCCAAACCTGCCTGAGGACAGGCCCCTTTCCTCCAGCTGCCTCTGTAGCACCACAGGTGCATTTACTGAGTAGTTTAGCCTCAGACTCACAGACCAAAAAAAAGGCTGTCATCTACTATGGTGTCTTCATGTCATTGAGAGGCCCAGCAGCCACAGCCTCTGTTATCCTTTCTACCATTTAGGGTGTGTATGACTGTCACCCATGAGAGCCTCAAGTATCTGTAGGTCCCTTTGATACAGAAAAGTCATAGCTCCTTTTTACCATCAGTTTCCTTTTCCAATAAAAATTAGAAGGATTTTCATTTCCAAGCCTCTTTTGAGAAAGCAAGATTAATGCAATGAAAATCAGAACATCTAATTAACAAATTTAACCACAAACCAAAGAAATTTTGATGCATCAGTTAAACCATTTATCATAGGCCAGCAGCGTTTCAAATGATGGAGCGTCTACTGACCGTCTTTCAATTCCTTCAGACGCTCCTGTGAAGCCAGAAGCAGTGCTGTCGGTCCCGGCCCCACCCACTACAGTTTTCTTGTGGGAACCATGGTGCCAGATCCCCAGCGCTTTTCTTTTTGTCTTGGTTTTGCCACAGAAGGAACAAGTATTTGGCATGCTGGCTTATTTCCGTCCTCACCAGTTTCCTGAGGGAGGCACCATTGCAGAGCCCATGTTTACCGATGATTCTGACCTTCTTAGTACATTTAACCATGTCACCACAAACTAGGTCTGGGCCCAGGAGAGAGCTCCCACCAGTTTCCTTTTGTTTTTTAAATATGGAATGCTTCACGAATTTGCGTGTCAGCCTTGTGCAGGAGCCATGCTAACCTTCTTGTATCGTTCCAGTTTCAGTATATGTTCTCTGCATAGAGCCCCCTGCCAGTTTTATTCTACTGTGCTTGTCACCCCAAACCAGATGCAGTCCCACACAACAAAGGAAGCACACACAGCACTACCCATTTATGTTAACTGGCAGGTTCCCAGTTCCCACTGGAAACTACTGTGTGAAACCAAGGTCATTCTAAGGCTGGCTTGCTTCAGTCCAGGCCTAGTGTTAACCCTTTACGTTCAGGCTGAAAAACAGCTTGGATTCTATGGGGTTCTCAGTTCTAACTTTCCACTCTGTCTTCTGCCCTGCCTGAATATTAGAATCCCTCCATTACCAAGACTGCCTGCTCCGAGCTTCCTTCACCAAGGGCAGGCTCAGGGTATCACCCTTTGTTTTTGGCCCTGGTAATTCCTCTTGCTTCCTTGAGAAGTTCATTTCAGCTTTCGGTTTGAAAAGATGTTTGCTCCGCCTTATCAAGCATTTGCAGATATTTTTAACATTTCTAAGTATTAATAGAAGATTTTCAAGTTATCTAATCCAAAATATTATATTAGAAGAAAGTTTGAAACAACTCAAACAGTCTGAATTCAAATTCTGACACCCCTTTTCAGCAGTATAATCTTTGGCAAGATACTTGGCCTCCATGAACTTACTCCCAGCATGGTGTCAGGATATTAATACCCACCTCAGGGTGTTGTGGTGAGATTGAATTATTACCAAAGGTAAAGCTCAGAAGCCCTACCATGGTTTCCAAATTTCTGACCCAGCCCCAGCCGAAGACTTCCATGTCTTCTCCCACTTTCCAGACATACTCCAGTATAATAAACTACTTGTTCATCCTAAATTCTTCTTCTTTCTGCCTCCCAAGACTTCATACACTGTGTTCTTTTTTCTTGAACATTCTCCTCCCTTGTTCACCTTCTCCCTAACTCTTGTACTAACCCTTCATCCCTAACCTTAGATATCAGTTCCTCTGTCCCTGCCAATCTCCAAGCCTGGGGTAGGGCCTGTGAGAGCCCCACGTTCTCCTATAACACTTAACATTTGCCATCACAGTTGTTTACTTGTCTGAACATACTTTAGGGGAAGGATTTTGGCTGTTTTGCTCACCATTATATCCCCAGCTCCTAATAAAGAGCCTGGCACACAGCTCAATACATGGTAGTTATTATTTTTATCAGCACCTTCATCTGTCATAATTCTCAAATGTCTGATCGTTGTATAAATAACTCTTAAGTATGCCAAGAAGCTTAGAGTTAAGTTACAAGACCGACAAGGGCATGCATTGTTTCAGAGCCACATTTTCGGCCTTTGTTTTTCACTTATTCAGTCATTTATCCTTTCATACTAGGAACTTACCCAGGAGTGTGATGAAAAGAAATCCCAGTATGATAGCTGTGCAGCAGGCCTCGAAAGCAATCGATCCAAATTAGAACAGGTAAGAAGATGGTTTTTATCTTAACAATTTGGCATAAACTGCCTATGCATGAATGTTTTCATTACATCAACATCAAAAGTTTCCCAAATCTGGACCCTCATCCCTTGAGCCAGTCTCCTAAGCTCCAGAGATCTTTTATTTCTTCAGACTCGATATGTATATACTGAATTCTCTGTACCACACCCACCAAACTCCAGGCCCTCATCATGCAGCTCCTGGAGTCCCACAATAACCCAGACCTGCTCTCCCACTTCCACCCTCTCCTTCCTGAGGTTTTTTCCTCCATAGAGAGCCAAAGAAACCTCTAGAAAACTTAGGCCACCCTTCACTGTCTTCCCATTGCACTTGAAATCTAACTTCCAAACTATGGTCTACAAAGCCCACCTGCCTCTTAAACTTCATGTCCATGTGCTCTGCTCCTCATCCACACGGCCGCAGCCACACTGGCCACCTTCTTGTACATCAAACAGGCCAAGCTTGTTTTCACCTCCTGGCTTTTGTTTGTGCTCTTCTCCCTCTGGGACACTTTGCTTCCAACTCTTTGCCTTGAATCTCTCCTTTTTATCATCAGGTAGCCTAAACGTTACTTCTTCCTAGAGGTCTTCTCTGATCACACTTATGTCTGTTTTCTCTATTTGAATGAGAGCAGGAATCTGTAGTCTCGTTCACTGCTGTGTCCCCAGCACCTAGCACAGAGTTGGGCACGCAGAAGGTACTTAATAAGTGAATAACTGAATCTGTAGGTTTTAGAGTGATATGAATAGTCTCTAGAAAAGATTGCAATCTAGTCTGTTATGGTAAACAAAGTTGTAATCACGAAGAAATTACACTGATGGTGTTTTGTTGTACATTTAAAGTTATCCTCTCTGTGTTTGATTATTATTCTTTCAATAATGTTGCCCATTTAAAATTATATATTGCAGGAAGTCAGGGGACTCCGTGAAGAATGTCTTCAAGAAGAAAGTAGATACCATTACACAAATTGTATGATTAAGGTAAACAAAGAAGATGGACCAAAAACTTTCTGAGATCTTTCTGTATCAAGGACTTAACCAAACACTTGGTCTTTCCACTTAGAACCTAGAAATACAGCTTCGTCGAGCTACCGATGAGATGAAAGCCTATGTCTCTTCTGATCAGCAAGAAAAAAGAAAGGCAATTAGGCAAGTAATTTTGTTGTTTCTATATTGAGTTACTTCATGTTTTCCTCTATAGAAGATTTTTTTACTAAATTTTTTATTTAAATTCCGGAATAGTTAATATACAGTGTTCATTTAGTTTCAGGTATACAATCCAGTGATTCAGCAATTTTATACATTACTCAGTGCTCGTCATGATAGGTATACTCTTAATCCCCATTACCTATTTCACCCATCCCTCCACGTGCTTCCCCTATGGTAACCGTCCGTGTGTTCTTTATAGTTAAGAGTCTGTTTCTTGGTTTGTCTCTCTCTCTCTCTCTTTTTTTCCCCTTTGTTCATTTGTTTCTTAAATTCCACATATGAGTGAAATCAAATGATATTTGTCTTTCTCTGACTGGCTTATTTCACTTAGTGTTATACTCTCTACCTCCATCTATGTTGTTACAAATGGCAAGATTTCGTTGTTTTATGGCTGTCACCTTTAGAAGTTTTATAAACAAGATGGAGTTGCTAAACTACTAAGATTGCAAGTACTTAAATAAGCAGATACTAAGATATTGCTTAGGATTAAATCTTGTTAAACATCTTCCAGATAGTCCAGCCCTACTAAGTAGAAATACACATAATTTTCTTGCTGGCTTGCTTACTTTTTTTTTTTTAATCATGGCATAAAAACCCCATATAACATAAAATTTGCCATTTTTACCAGTTTTAAGTGTATAATTCAGTTGCATTGACATTCACAATGTTGTGCAGCAATCACTAGTATATATAATTCCAACCCTTTTTCCTCACTCCGATCAGAAACTCTTGTAATCATTAAACAGTAACTCCCCATTCTCTCCTCCCCAGAAATACATATAATTTCATGGTTCCTTTTTTATAAGCACTAAGATTGGCCTATTTTTAAAGTCCCACATGGCCTGGACTCTAGTCATCTGCCTGCTCATTGTGTCATGTGTGAGTGTGTTTCAGCTAGAAGCTGTGTGTTTGCAGTGTGCCAGCCTTCAAAACAAGGAAGGGTGTGTAAATACCACCAGTCCTTATATGGTGATTTTTTGGTAATCCAAGATTACAGCATACAGTAATAAATCAAATGCTGCCTGAAAAAAAATGCATTTATGTTTGAATTGCTAGTTGTGACAAAATGCAGTAATTGAATAAGATAAGCTTTCTTTGCCCCTTACCACAATTCAGATGTTTCACTTTTACCATCCAGTAAGAGCTCAAAACAGATTCACATTTATTCTAGATTGTACTTGAGATTTTTAGTGGCATTTACATTAATGTTACAAAAAGGAAATCTAATAAATGGAATGTTGCAGAGTCTAATTTTTTAAGTATATAATGCACTGGAATGCAAGCCAGACTGAACATGTCCTATAAATAGAACAATTTTTCTTCTAATACTCTGACATATTAAACATATTAAATGTACTTATTCACATTCTTTCATTGAATGTAACCTTTGCTCAAATAAATCTGTATGGTCAGTGGTAATATTTTACAAATGTGAGAAATTACATTTATCCTTAAAAAAAAAGTTGTAGAAATTAATTTTCATTTCTTCCAAAGTTACAGTATAAGTAGTAAAGAAGGTAATATTGCCCCTGAACTATTGGTTTTCTGGCCAGATACTCTTCTTCATCATTTTAAAAATCATCATAAAGCTGTACCATTCCTTTGTTTTCCTATAGAAAAGATATTTTTCCCTGGCTAGAGTAGTACCTAGGAATATTATGAATAAAATGGAGTTAATTGTACTCTAAATTCATTGATATGTATTTAAAATATTATTATTATTATAGACACAATATTTTTATTATTATCCCATTTTCTACTTTTATGATACTTTCAAGTAAGACCAATGGTCTAAGGAATTAGCATGACTTTGAAAGATTGCAAATTTTTATTTAAAGAGGCAGGATGTTTTATTTTGAAGTACTAAAGAGGGACTCATAAAATTTCTTTCTAGCCCGTTTTTTCCAGTTCTGAGTTTTGTGACCTTGGGCAAATCATTTCTTCACCTATAAAATAAGGAAAACAATTTATACCACCGAAGATCAAGTTAAATATAATGCATGTAGCAGTGTTTTAGAAATTACATAGTATGAACTCCTAGAGGACAAGGACTCTGTCTTGTTTTCTTCCTGAAACCCCAGGGCATGCTTGGTACATAACAGGTGCTCCATAATTATTTCTTGAATGAATTCATCAAATAAATTTTAAAATTACACATTAGCGTTATATGGTAAAAGAACATGAGCCTTAAGATGTCTTGATTAAATACAGATGGAAATTCTAGGGCGCCTGGGTAGCTCAGTGGGTTAAGCCTCTGCCTTCTGCTCAAGTCATGATCTCGGGGTCCTGAGATCGAGCCCCCCATCGGGCTCTCTGCTCAGCAGGGAGCCTGCTTTCCCCCACCCTTTCTGCCTGCCTTTCTGCCTTCTTGTGATATGTCTGTCAAATAAATAAAAATCTTTTTAAAAAACCCAATAAATATAGATGGAAATTCTAAAACAGTTTGGACATTTCGCAGTTCTAGGGTAATAAATGAATTATTTAAAGCTATCCAAACTTGGGGTGTCTGGGTTGCTCAGCAAGTTAAGCTGCCGACTCTTGATTTTGGTTCAGGTCATGATCTCAGGGTTGTGAGATCAAGCCCCAGGAGCCTGCTTAAGAGTCTCTCTCTCTTCCCCACCCCCCCTCCAATACATACATACATACATCTATCTGAACTTATTTTTTTTTAAAGAATATATCATTTATATTCTCCTAGCTATTTTTCACTGGAGAGCTAGAAAGTTAAACAGGTTGACTTAGTGCCTCATAAATTTTAAAGTCAAAATAAAGTTTCCTCAAGATTGTGTTTATTCTTTTCCACCCTCATTTCCATATCTAAATTCTGCCTTCAATTCAGCTCTATAAGGACTTTGAGTATTTTTTTTATATTTATTGGTTTATATGAGAGAGAGTGGGGGCAGGGAGAGGGGGAGAGGGAGAGAAAGCCTCAAGCAGACTCCACATGAGCACGGGGACCCTTGCAGTGCTGGATCCCAGGACCCCGAGGTAATGACTTCAGCCAAAACCAAGAGTCAGGCGCTTAATCAACTGAGCCACTCAGGCATCCCAAGGACTAGGGGTACTTTTGATTCCCACATCGCTCCAGTCTAGTCACATTTACCTCTCTTTTTGCATGAATGCAGATCTTCCTTCTTTTAAGCTGCTGGAATTTCTCTTTGTGGTTTATGAGTTCTTAGATTTCCAGTTATGTGTTATTTAACTTCTTACTTACTACAATGTAGCTTTATACAGAAACACTGTCTTTTTCTGTTTAGATTTGAGGTCTAAAGTCTCTTGTATCTTCTTTGTCATTGGTCCCTTTGTCCTCATGCTTCGACCTTTGTCCTTAACACTTTATATATCACTTTTTGTTTTGTGGAGTATTACAATATAATTATACTTTTGGGGCACCTGGCTGGTTCAGTTGGTAGAGTGCATGAGTCTTGATCTTGGAGTTATAGGTTTCAGCCCTACATTGTGTGTGGAGACTACTTAAAAAAAAATTTTAAATCATAAAATATAATATATATGTATAATTATACTTTTGTTTAAAAACAGTGCAATGTTATTTGTTTTTTTAATTTTTATTTGAAAATTACAGGTTTTTTAGTTTATGAAAGAAATACTTATAAACACAATAGTAACCATTATGAAGTATAGTACACAAAAACTGAATGTTGCCCACATTCCATGCCTCAGAAATGCCTATTGTTAATATTTTCATGTAGGAGCACCTGGGTGGTTCAGTCAGTTGAGCATCTGACTCTCGATTTTGGCTCAGGTCATGATCTCAGGGTTGTGAGATCAAGCCCCATGCAGGGCTTCATGCTCAGCAGAGAGTCTGCTCATCCCTCTCTGTCTGCTTCTACCCCCACATGTACTCTGTATCTCTCTCAAGTAAATAAAATATTTTTAAAAATAAAAATATTTTGGTGTATAATTACTCCATATTCTTTTCCCATGCATTTGCATGTGTGTGTGTTAACAAGTGCATGGGAAAATTTTATGTGTGTGTGCATACAAAAATCAGGTTAAACTACATATACAGTTTTTCTCTTAATTATATGTCTAAAATTCTATTTCAGGGCGCCTGGGTGGCTCAGTGGGTTAAGGCCTCTGCCTTCGGCTTGGGCCCTGATCCCAGGGTCCTGGGATCAAGCCCTGAGTCAGGCTTTCTGCTCAGCAGGGAACCTGCTTCCTCCTCTCTCTCTTCCTGCCTCTCTGCCTACTTGTGATCTATCTGTCAAATAAATAAATAAAAATCTTTAAAAATTGTTTTTAAAAATTCTATTTCAGTATTTATAGATCTACTCCCTCCTTTTTATAACTCTGTATTATTCCTTTGAATGGATGTGCCATAATTTATTTAAATATTTCCCCATCTATTGACATCTAACTCTGTTTGCAGATCTTCACTATTAAAAGCAATGGTGAAGTAAATAGTCTTTACGTTTATCTAAAGTTCTGAGAGTTTTTCTTTAGGATGACTGCCTAGAAGTAACATTGCAGGATTATATGTTATTTAATGTTTATTTAAAATGTTTATCCTTTCTCCTTTCTACAAACCTCTTCAAAAATAAAGTGTGACTAGGGTGCCTGGCTGGCATACTCAGAAAAGCATGCAACTCTATCTCTGAGCTGAGTTTGAGCCCCACATTGGGTGATGAGATTACCTAAATAAATTAAAACTTTAAAAAATAATAAAAAAAAAAATAAAATGTGGCTTAAGCAAGAGTGTTACCATTGTTTTAAGTGTAAATTAACCAGAAATAGTACTTAACATTTTAGTTCTCTTAATTTCTTATGCAGTGGTTTGTGGGTTTTTCCCCATAAATTACTATTTACTAGAAGAACTGACTAAAGATGGGGAAAGAGAGTGTAATGATTTTCATTCTGATTCCAGTACTCTAACCTATCTATATTGTCTAATATATTTAGATTGACAAGTTAATTTATAATTTAGTTGCATGATCAAATCAACTGAGGTAAATTGAAACTAAATCATTATGTTTATCCCCTAGGGAGCAGTATACAAAAAATATTGCTGAACAGGAAAACCTTGGAAAGGTAAGAATGTATTATTTATTTTTTTTAATTGTGTCTAATTCAGGCTTTCAGTATGTGGTTTTGACATTGTCATTCTTTTTAAAGGGTTATAGTACAGTTTTCAAAGGGAAATTGGATCTTAATCTCTTGCAAAGATGAAGACTCTTCTTTAGAAATTTATGTGTGTGTGCATATAAAAGTGAAGGGACATGGATTTTTGGAGAAAAATCTAGTTTTGTTTAGGGAGGAGTTTATGAGAAGTTTCTGAATAAGAAACAAAACTGCCACATTTAATGAACTACAAGTTTTCAGATAATTCTCAGGTATCTCTTTATTAGATAAGTACAAGTTCATTTATTTAATAAACACAAAGCTAATTACTATTAACTGGACACTGTTCCATGACCTTTACAAGCACTGATTCATCAAAAAACCTTCCTTTTCATATTCAGCTCCTTCCCTGCCAGTCTCACGAAAGCAGGCATATGCTTATGTGATTAATCTTATTTTCCAGTTCTCTGAGCCATTCCTAGTAGAAGAGGTGGTAGATAGTAAAGGTCTTGAACATCAGGGCTTCAGTGACCCAATTCACTGATTATTTTAACTGGCTTCATAAAGCAACACATTTGGACAATCATTTTAAAGACACCAGTTCTGTCATTGTTTTTTTTGTTTTTTTTAAAGATCTGAATTTATCAACAACTCAGGGCCAGTGTCCTTATTTACATTTTCTTTTTTTTTTTTTAATGTTTTTTGAGGGGCACCTGGGTGGCTCAGTGGGTTAAAAGCCTCTGCCTTCGGCTCGGGTCATGATCCCAGGATCCTGGGATCGAGCCCCGCATCAGGCGCTCTGCTCAGCAGGGAGCCTGTTTCCTCCTCTCTCTCTCTGCCTGCATCTCTGCCTACTTGTGATCTCTGTCCGTCAAATAAATAAATAAAATCTTTAAAAAAAAAAAGTTTTTTGAGAGAGAGTGCAAATGGGGGGGAGGGGCAGAGGGAGAGGGAGAGAGAGAGAGAATTTTAAGCATGCTCCACATTCAGCATGGAGCCCAATGTGGGGCTGAAGTTTGTAACCCTGAGATCACGACTTGAGCTGAAATCAACAGCTGGGTGCCCAACCAACCACGCAAACACTCCTCCCCTTTTTTTTTTTTTTTTAAGTTTTATTTTTTTGTGGGAGAGGCACAGCGAGAGAGGAAGAAAGAATCTTAAAACAGACTCTATGCTGAGTACAGAGCCTGATGTGGGGCTCAATCACATGACCCTGAGATCACAGCCTGAGCAAAACTAAGAGTCAGTTGCTCAACCAACTGCGCCACCCAAGAGCCCCTTTATTTACATTTTCTAATTTGAATTATTATTAAAAACATACATGTATGTATGTATGCTTTTACATACGTGCTGTAATAGCTCCCATAAACCTGTAAGTAATATTCTAAAGTTAAACTTCAGGGAAAAAATTGTATGGAAAACAATG
Source organism: Enhydra lutris kenyoni (assembly GCF_002288905.1). Taxonomy (NCBI): domain Eukaryota; kingdom Metazoa; phylum Chordata; class Mammalia; order Carnivora; family Mustelidae; genus Enhydra; species Enhydra lutris. Next base: position 6,718,413 of record NW_019154130.1, read on the forward strand.
GCATGACTTTTTTTTTCAAAGATTTTATTTACTTTTTTGGGAGAGTGAGCGAGAGAATACGAGCAGGGGGAGAGGGAAAGGCAGAGGGAGAGGGAGAAGCAGACTCCCTGCTGAGCAGGTGCCCAACAATGGCATCATTATTAAGTACACTTTCATAAAGTGTTTTGAAAAAGACTCTTAAAAACTAAATAATGTATAAAGACATTTAGTATAGAAAATTTCAAGCTTTATAAGTAAATAATGTAATGAATTCATGTGTAACCATCACCCACCTTCGTTATTACACTCATGACCAGTCAGTTAAGCATCTGCCTTCAGGTCAGGTCATGATCCCGGGGTACTGCAATCAAGCCCCGCATTGGGCTCCCTGCTCAGCAGAGAGCCTACTCCTCCCCCTCCCGCCACCCTTCCCCTTCCTTGTGCTCTCTCTCCCTCACTCTCTCTCAAATAAGTAAGTAAGTAAGTCAATAAATAAGTAAAATCAAAAAAAAAAAAAAAAAGAAAGGAAACCTTAAAGCTGATTTCCTCCATTCTAGTAGAGAAATTGTGTGTTCTGTGCACCCTCTTCCCTTTATGGGATGACATGCCATACTCGAAAGGAAAAAAAGAACTAAGTTCATGCTTGAAAACACATATTTGAATCAAGTTGTAAGCATTCATAGAGATTTTTGGGTTTTAGGATTTAGTATGATTGTCAATAATTTGCTTTCCTCTAAACATTTCATATGTTAGGTAATGTATTTTTTCATATGAAAACATTTCTCTATTTTATTTTGAAAAGTATGTGGATGGATGCTTTGTGTAGAGAAATATTTATCAAATCTGAATCCTTTTAAAGACCCAAATGTAGTTGCTAAATCTAAATAAAGATTATTCTTTCACCTTCCAGGGTGGTGTTTTATTGCAGGGTCTTTGCAAAAAGGTAACAGCACTCTGACAAGTATATTTTGGCAAAAGGAGACATTGATCAGCTCATGCCCCAATCGTCAGTCTGTATCATTTAAGAAACAAAGTTCCTCAGTCCTCTCATTCCTAGAGTAGATCTAATTTTTTTTCTTTCCAAATGCTCTTTCTTTTTTTTTTCATTTTTTAAAATTAAAATCAATTAACATATAGTATATTATTGGTTTCAGAGGTGGAGGTCAGTGATTCATCAGTCTTACATAACACTCAGGGCTCATTACATCATGTGCCCTCCTTAATGTTCAACACCCAATTACCCATCCCCCTACCTCTCCCTTCCAGCAACCCTCAGTTTGTTTCCCATGATTATGAGTCTCTTGACCGGGGGGTGGGGTGGGGGGGGAGTCTCTTATGGTTTGTCTCCCTCTCTGGTTTCATATTTTATTTTTTCCTCTCTTCCCCTGTGATCCGCTGTTTTAATTCCACATACCAGTGAGATAGAGTAGATCTAAATTTTTAAGGAAAACACCAAACCTAGCCTTTAAAAGTGATGATAGCCTAAGTCTTCCAAACCAGCATAGACTGGACATCCATAGACCTCCTCAGGCCAACCTGCTTTCTGGAATTAAACCAGCCTATAGTGCTGCAGTTCACACTACCATACACTAGAATTTGCTTTCCTAAGTACTGTGGAGTACTGTGCTGAAGGTTACAACTCTCCTCACCCCCACTATATCACCTCCCCTTTAAAGAATCCTGAAATCTGTGACAAGTATTCTTCTACATTGTAACTATCAACAAAATAAATCTGTATCAAGTCACAGTAACATTAAAAATAAATTATATAGGGGCGCCTGGGTGGCTCAGTGGGTTGGGCCTCTGCCTTCGGCTCAGGTCATGGTCTCAGGGTCCTGGGATCGAGCCCCACATCGGGCTCTCTGCTCAGCAGAGAGCCTGCTTCCCTTCCTCTCTCTCTCTCTGCCTGCCTCTCTGCCTACTTGTGATCTCTGTCTGTCAAATAACTCAATCTTTAAAAAAATAAATAAATAAATTATATACTAAGGCGGTTGTATACAAAAAGTTAAAGGTTTCAAACACACACGGTTATGAAGCACATTAAATTCAATATTGCTCACACAGACAGTGCCCACATGCAGTCTTCAGTTTCTTTAAATAACTTATAGGTTGTTAGGATTTTTGACAAGGAAATTATTCCAGTGATATAAGAAAATTTATAGTTAAGTAGTACCTTAATCTTAAAATCATGCTAAGAACTCTTAAAATTCTGGATCTGTCTTACTACTTTTGTTTTAGTTCATGAAGATAAAAATGTTTGTTTTAAGATAATTTATTTTTAAGGTTTGTTTTTTTTTAAGATTTTACTTATTTGACAGAGAGAGACACAGCAAGAGAGGGAGCACAAGCAGTGAAAAAAGGGAGAGGAAGAGGGAGAAGCAGGCTTCCCGCTGAGCAGGGAGCCCAATGCTCCCAGAAATCATGACCTGAGCTGAAGGCAGATGCTTGACCAACTGAGCCACCCAGGCATCCCTGTTTTTAAGTTTTTGTTTAAATTCCAGTTAGTTAACATATGGTGTAATATTAGTTTCAGGTGGACAGTAGTGATTCAACACTTCCATACAACACCCAGTGCTCTTCACAAGTGCCCTCCTTACTCCGCATCAACTATTCAGCCCATCCTCCCACCCCCCTCCCTTCTGGTAACCACCAGTTTGTTCTCTACAGTTCAGAGTCTGTTTCTTGGTTCGCCTTTCTTACTCTTTTTTTTTTTTTTTTTTTTTTTTTTTTTGGTAACACAGACTTAAATAGATGTATTTGCATTCCAGGTATTGTGTCAAAACTTTGCTAGTTACATTTAAATTCTGTTTTCTTTTTGTTTATATTTTATTTGTTTTTGAGAGAAAGAAAGCCTGGGCGCAAGCACAAGCAAGGGGAAGGGGCAGAAGCAGAATCCCTGATAAGCAGGGAGCCCCTACATGGGGGCTCAATCAGTAGGCCCCTGGGATCATGACCTGGGCTGAAGGCAAGCACTTAACTGACTGAGCCACCCAGTAACCCCTAAATTCTATTTTTTTTAAAGATTTTATTTATTTATTTGACAGAGATCACAAGTAGGCAGAGAGGCAGGCGGGGGTGGGGGGTGGGGTGGGAAGCAGGCTCCCCGCTGAGCAGAGAGCCCTGCAGGACTCAATCCCAGGACCCTGAGATCATGACCTAAGCCGAAGGCAGAGGCTTAACCCACTGAGCCGCCGAGGCACCTGTATTTTCTTAATTCTGCATTGTTTCCTGTTGCTGTTTGCTGTTAACTTTGCTTTCATTAGCCATGGCTGAGGAGGGCAGTTTTGAATCTGGTCCTAAGCTTAGTTTAGCCTCTTATTTGGGCAAGTACCAAGGACGAGCCTTCTCATCTGTGTCCTTAGATCAACTATTAGATGAACCGTATACAATAGAGGAAAGGATGGGGACATTTCTGTGTGACCTGCTTCCGTGTCTTTGCTTATTTTTCTGTCCTTGGTGATTTCTCACACTCAGTGTTACTGTGTACATTTCTGTCACACTGTTTCCTGATGTGTGTACTCTCATCATCTTTGTTTTCCCCTGACTACCCACCTGCCTTCCTTTCCCTCTTTCTTCCTTCCTCTCATTATCTCTGACTTTCTGCTATGCCTCTTTTCAGTCACCCTTTCTGAATTTGCCCTAATACAGGACCAAAGTATATTTTTATAATTCAATGAGACATTTTCTTATTCCTGTTTATAATTTTAGAGTCTGTGAGTAGAACAGTTTTGACAGATGGAATCACGTAGGCTATTAGTAACAAAAGTAATTCTGGGGGCACCTGGCTGACTTGGTTGGTAGAGCATGAGACTCTGAATCTCAGGGCTGTGAGTTCAAGCCCCACGCTGGGCATGGAGCCTACTTAAAAATAAATAAAAATAAAAACAACTCTGATAAGGATATGGCTTATTTAATAGTGTACTTTTTTAAAAATCACAAAACCGTCTTCCTGAAGAATATATGCATACAATTTTATTTATTTGGGTGCACATAGTGCACACAAAAATTCAGGAAAGAATATGCTATTTAATAATAATAACAATGTATAACATATGGTAGTTTATCAAGTATTTCCAGATCTATTATGTCATGTAAAAAAATAACCTATGGGGCCCCTGGGTGGCTCAGTCGGTTAAGCAACTGCCTTCAGCTCAGGTTATGATCCCCAGGTCCTGGGATGGAGCCCTGAGTCAGGTGCCCTACTCAGCAGGGAGTCTGCTTCTCCCTCTGCCTTACCCCCTGCTCATGCTTTCTCTCACTCTCTTGCTCATGTTCTCTCTCTCAAATAAATAAATAAAATCTTTAAAAATAATTACAATAATCTTATAAGGTAGATAATTTTATATCATTATCCCCTTTTATTACCCTTAATTGACAATTGAGAGAAGTGAGGTCCAGAGAAATTGTCTTACAGCTCGTGACAAAGCCAAGTTTGAAACAAAAGTCTTCGGACTGCAAAATCTGCATTCTTTTTCCCATACCATGATACTGTTCCATTTTCCTGATTCCCTTTATTTTCCCCTCCCTTTCTTTTATATTTTTCTATTCTTTTTAACTTCAAGCTTCCTGCATCTTTCATCAGTTTAACTTTTATCATCTTAGCTTTCATACATCTCAGAAGAACTGGTTTAGTTCACTGTTACTCATTAGATGTACAAAAAGCAGACCATGTTCTTCTGATGATAGCAATAGAAGTAAATCCCTGCAACTGAGATTTAATCATTCTTGATTTTTTTTTTTTTTTTTTATGGTAGAAACTCCGAGAAAAACAAAAAGCTGTACGAGAAAGTCATGGTCCAAATATGAAACAAGCGAAAATGTGGCGTGATTTTGAGCAGTTGATGGAATGTAAGAAACAGTGCTTTCTGAAACAACAAAGCCAAACTCCCATGGGTCAGGTAATTCAGGAGGGCGGGGAAGACCGGCTGGTGCTCTGAATCTGTGTGCCATCATGTGGGGTTTTAGTTGATACTACTAGATATAAGCATAATCCCGTAATTTATTTCTTTTCTGGAAAGTGATTTGTACAACATTCTGTTTTCAGGTTAACCATTCCTATTAAGTTGCCTTGGAAGGTAATGTTAAGGTAGATTTAGGTTTTAAAGTTTTTTAATATGAAAAACGGCTTTTATTGTTTTGCTTAGTTTAGAGATTAGCGGTGTCTTAGGAGTTTTATGAGACAGGAGACTAAATTTACTCTCTGTAAATGTAAACATATGTCCATTAAGAAGCGTGTAGTTTTTTAAAAATGTAATAACCCGATGGCTTAATGTTCTTAATCTTTTTTTTAACTTTAGAGGAATCTTTTAGGAACTAATATCTCTTGTTTTGAAGAAACATTTATCTGAAGTTCAGCAATTCCTACAGTTTCAATTCAGTTTCTCTTTCTTCTGTAAAATTCAAGAAAATTTGCTATTTTGAATAACATATTTGTTCTGTCTGAATTATTTAAAGGCAAATAAAACTTGATGTACGTATGTATGATGACTATTTATTTTTGAATTATATAGCTGTGTCAAATTATTTTTTTTAACTATTCATGTTATAATATTGTATTAAATTTGAGGATTATCACTTATTTTCACCCAAAATCTAATATAGTATTTAGGTCTTGAGGACTTTTATTTTAAATATAAAAAGTAGTCATAGAATATAGAAATTATCATGTGGTAAAAAGCTACAGTAGGATTCCAAGTGAAATTCAAGCATCCAAAGTGCTTCTGATTTCTGCTTCATTTGGACAGGGTACTTGAAGATTTCTTTTATTATTCCTTAAAGAAAGATACTAAATTCATATGCTACCTTGTACTTCATTTCAGTTTCATTATACTTTTTAAAATGTCTTCCTTTAAGGGTGTCTAGATGGTGCAGTTGATTAAGTATCTGACTCTTGGTTTCAGCTCAGGTCATGATCTCAGGGTCCTGAGATCAAGCCCCGCATCAGGCTCCACGCTCAGCACAGTCTTCTTGGAACTTCCTCTCTGTACACTCCTCTACCCTGTCCTTGCTTTCTCTTTCTCTCTCTCTCTAAAATTTAAAAAAAAAAAAAATTCTTTAAAAAAATGTCTTCTCTTTAGATTTGAAAAACTCCGATTTCAAATCATTAGCATGTCCATCTTGGGTTAGTAATTCTCGGTAGCTATCCTGGGGATGGCAGTGAGAGGCAAAGAACATTTCAGTGAAGAAAGTTGTTTCTACCCCATGCAAAACATGCGAACTTGATTATGACTTTGGATCTTTTTGTTTCCAAGTGTGTTCTACTCTTACTTTATGTTTGAAAGCTTCTTCCTTGGTAATTGGATAAACTTACCAACAGGGAGAGTATTGGTAACTCTAGAAGCTATGGCAAGAAAAGATTAGCTCCATCAGAGCAAAGAAGAACTTACCAAGAAAGTGTGGAAAGAAACTTTCTTTTAATAAATTTCAAGAAAAAAAAGAAGACTTTTAATATTATTATTATTATGTGGTTTCAGTCTGGTTCTTAGCTTACTTTAGCCTCTTATTTGGTCAAGTATCAGCTACCAGAATTCTTATTTGTGCCTTTAGATCAACAACTAGATCCACCAGATATTAAACGAGGGAAGGCTGTGTTTCAGTGTGGAAACAAACCTTTCTTAATTCAATAAATCAGTTTTTGAACACTGAGGTAGTTGTATTTATTCAGTGTCGGCTACTGGCTTGTTATTTTTAAGCCAGTGGCAAGTGATGTTCCTTTAACCAGAATATGAATTCCTTTGCAAGTATTTGAAAAAGACTAGAAGTCCCTCACAGAAATGAAACAGCATTTTATTCCCATAGGGAAAGTCAGCTTCTAAGATTATTAAGCTTGGTGATTAATTTTTTTAGCCTTCACTATTCTTGCTGCTCTTCTCTTAATTTTAAAAATCATTAATGACAGATACTCCAAGGAATGCTTATAATTCTGATTTGATTATTGCTTGCCATCTTTATTCCACACAGAAAGAATATGTGGATTAAACACTAGGCAGCTCCAAAATTACTTTATTAACTGAAGCAGAACATCATTATTACTTCAAGAAAAGCAAATTGAAAAAAAAACCTGAGAGTACAAAGTTATTTATAGTTTTTATGTAACATTGGACATTTAGTAATGCATCTTAATGGGTTTTATACAGTGACTTTCCGCTCATTTTGTGATTTGATTGGAACATTAAAAAGCTCTGACTAACTCTGACAGTTTTTGACAGCTGGCAATTACAGAAGAGCTTATTGCATTTTTCCTTCAGGATTGATACTCTAGCTGGCTAATTGATGAGAGTACTTAATCATTTTGGAAAATAATCTGTCTTCCACATGATGGCCCAAATAAAGAAGAAGAATGTAGCCTGTGAAATCTGCTTTTGGGTTCATGGATTTGCTCCTCCTAGGACTCGGTGTTGCCAACTGTTGCATGGGACTGACTATATAAACTGTAAATTTCAAAAGGCCACTGCTTATCTTGTGTTCTATATTAGTTCAGGAAATAATCCAACTTTAAAGGTTGTCCTTTAAGAACAATCTTATAATAGGATAATATCTTTTTAATATCTAAATCCAAGATCATGTATTTTTCCGGTCCAGAGAGTGTACCAGAAGGGTCTTAGAACATTGTTCAAAGGCTTGTGGAAATCAAACCAGATCTTGGAAATTACAGAACACTTAACTTTCTTCTTTAGATTAATACTTTCTATCATTTTGCTTTAGTTCAGTAGGCAGCAATAGTAAAAGGAGCCATTTCGTTAAACTGTCAAATCCAAATGTATCATTCTGCCTTGTTAGTTTATATAACATATATAAATTTTCTGGAAAATTTTTAGGTCTGTGCATATTCCAAGTATGATTATTTCTTAACTTTTTAGGCTAACATGATACAGAGCACCTTTTGGTAATTGGACTAAAAAGAAGAAACTGAATTTGTTGCTCAACTAAAAATACACAAATGTGCTGAATGCTTCTGAATTGAATTTGAAAATATGCACAAACGCATAACTTGCCAAAGCTGCCTTTACAAAGGCAAAATCCAGTTTGTATTGAAAAGTGACTTCCTATGGAGATGTGTGTCTTATAGAAACCTCTCTGTCATACACAGGCATATACCCTACAGTTAGTGACTAACAAGCATGAATCAAAGGCTTGTTTCTACAAATGGTTCTAGGCGCTTACATCATTCCTCTTGTTTGGCATGAAGGAGTGTTTAGCCCTAGGGAGTGGGTAAGTAAGCAGCCTGATGATTAACTTCCATTAAACCTGGTTATTTTAATAACTTATACATTGTAGTGAAAGTAAGATCTAGATTGTGTATACAAGGAATCCTTCATTTTTAAACAATCTGTGGCAGCCAGGAGATTTTTTTTTTAAAGTTGCACTTTTATTAAATATGTAATTGTGTCTCTACCCAGAAGGAGCTGCTGGCTTAGCTCCTCCTCCCTTTCCTTTTAATGAGAACAGTTTAATTAGAGCTGTTTCGTGTATGGCAGCCAAGCATGAGGGAAGCATTTTATCCAGGAAGGATAGAGGTCATTCAGAGTTATCTGTATGTTTTCAATCTTTGACTCTCCTGTCTTAAGACAATATAAGAAAGAGTAAGTTGGCTGTAACTGTTATTCATTCCCATCCCAGCCTTATAAAAGAAATAAAAACTGAAACACAGAATCCAAACAAGTATTTTTTAAAAGATTTTATTTATTTATTTGACAGAGATCACAAGTAGGCAGAGAGGCAGGCAGAGAGAGAGGGGGAAGCAGGTTCCCCTCTGAGCAGAGAGCCCGATGGAGGGCTCCACCCCAGGACCCTGAGATCATGACCTGAACCGAAGGTAGAGGCTTTAACCCACTGAGCCACCCAGGTGCCCCCAAACAAGTATTTTTCAAAAGACTTGGACGAACATATGCTTTCTGCTCCCATGCTCCCTCTCTTGGCAAACTGGAAGTACTTTCTCAGCAAATGTAATTTCACAATTTCCTCTCTAGAATTGCCGAGAGCTTGAGTCACCAAACTCGGTTTACTGCTATGGAAATTCACTATTCAGATAGAACACAGGAGGAAATTAAGGAATTCTGTTTTTCAGTGACAGGATTAGTTCCCACCTCAGTTCAGAGGGTCCCAGCAGGGTCCTGGCAGGGCTGCTGCTCTCTGCCCTGTGCACGGTAACCTAGTAAAGAGCCGCGGCATTCTGGGGCTGGAAAGGAAGCTCAGAATAATTCGGGTAATCATGTATTAAATTGGGACCTTTGAGAGCTCTCTTTCACCCTCTCAACAGTGCAGAAATCAGCACTGCGCCGCTCGTAGCAAATCACTTTCCAGCCTCAGTGGAGTAACCGCAATGCGGCTCACTCCTCACGAGGGAGCCTGTCTCATTGTTAAAGAGCACCGCCTGATTAGTTTCTGGGTTCTAAAAATGAAGCAAACTTACAGAGGGAGGACATTTTTTTTAGAAACAGCAGTTTGGCAAAGTGAGACTGAACCAATTTTACTCCCTGAAGCTTTGTAATCATAATCATTATTGAGCACTTAGAATGGACCAGATACTGTCCTAAGTGCTTCATGTGTCTGAACTAATGGAACTCTCGCAATAACCCCAGGAGGTAAATACTATTATCTCCATTGAGTAGATGAGGAAGCAGGCACAGACAGGCTTCCACGGTATTAATGCAGCTACTAACTGTGGGCAGAGCCGGGGCCTAAAGCCTGTGCTCTTCACTCCTGTGCTGTATGAACTACAGTGCGACCCATGTATCAGACTCAGGCTGATGTCCATTTAATGAACTATAATATGTGTGAAATTAGAGCTCTTTCTTATTTTTTTAAAGATTTTATTTATTTATTTGACAGAGACAGAGAGAGGGCACACGCAGGCAGAGGGAGAGAGAGAAGCAGGCTCCCCACCAAGCTAGGAGCCTGATGCAGGACTCGATCCCAGGACCCCGGGATCATGACCTGAGCTGAAGGCAGCCGCCCAACCAACTGAGCCACCCAGGTGTCCCATAGAGTTCTTTTTTAAAAATGTGCTCACTTACTGTACCTAAGAGGAAAAAAAACTTTAGTAAATGAGTAAAAATGAATTCTACCATCCAGATATGGGAATTATGCTAAAAACGAGTGTCAAGAAAGAAGTAATACTTTAAGACATAGAACAAATGGAAGCTGTATCGGTTATAATTTAAATCTTTCTGTAAAAGTGTTAAAATCATATATGTCTTTTGTTGCTGGACATATACATAGATTCCAGTTTTTTTTTAATTTTGTGAACAATGCTGCAATGGAACTTAAAAACTGAAATACAATACAATACTTGAAATTTGAAATACAGTATTAAGCAAACCACTAAGTTTATTTAATTTGGTCAAATCCAGAATCCATTGAATTGTTTTATAGACATTTCTTGCCTTCCTCTATGAAAATGCCAAGGCTAAACCAAAGAAGTTAGCAAGATATTACTTGATTAATTGGAGAAGGAAATTGTAAATTCATTTATTTATTTGCAAATATTTATTGCGTATCTTCTGTGTGCTTGACATTGTGCTAAGTGATAAAATATAAAGTAAATGTAACCTGGTTTTGGCTTACAAAGAGCTCACAGACTAGAAGACTCTAATATTATGTAGCAAAAATTAAAGTTCTTTTATGTATAAAAAGAACTAGGAGCTCAGAGGAAGAAGCAATTAATCCTGACACAGGAGACTGAGAAAAGACTAATGGGAGAGGTGGGACTTGAGCTGGGTTCATAAGAAGGAGTTAAGATTTCAATAGCCATGGGAAAGGAGGAAGACATAAAGACATTTAGTAACAGGGCACGCTCAGGAAATGACAAGTCTAGTGGCTCAGAAAGTTACCCAGATACATTAGAGAGAGAAATGAGCTCCTGTCGTGCCAAGCCCTTGTGCTGTGTAATCTGATGGGATATGCGCTCAGCTACACTCTACGAAAAGGTATAGTAAGTGTATAAGACATGGCCCCATCCTTAACAGAACTAACAATAAATTAAACAGTAGCGGGGCGCCTGGGTGGCTCAGTGGGTTAAGCCGCTGCCTTCGGCTCAGGTCATGATCTCAGGGTCCTGGGATCGAGCCCCGCATCGGGCTCTCTGCTCAGCAGGGAGCCTGCTTCCTCCTCTCTCTCTCTACCTGCCTCTCTGCCTGCTTGTGATCTCTCTCTGTCAAATAAATAAATAAAATCTTTAAAAAAAAAAAAAAAATAAACAGTAGCAAACATACCAAAACCTAGTAATCAAGTGCTAAATTCTGTAGTGCTATCAAAATTCAATCACAACAGAGATTTAGAGAAGACTAAAGGGTCAAAGTGGAGTCCAGGAGGTCTTGTCCAAGAGGGAGGAATGATCAGGGCCTGGAAAGATGAGGATTTGGACAGGTGAATGGAAGAGTGTGAGAGCACCTCAGGGATGAAACCGGCAGGTGATCATTGGCCCTTTCCTGCATCCAGCTCTGTATCAAGCACATCAAGCAGGAAAGGTATGGCCTCCCCTTTCAGGGAACTTGAAGTCTTAGTTACCAAGATGAGAAATGTAACCAATAATTGAAGCAGTCTTCAGCATTGGATTATCCAGTAAGCAAATTGATACACTCTGAATTTTCTGCAAGTGTTTGATATTTCAGAGATCAAAGAAGTTTTCATTAGAAAAATCAGAACTAGGGGCACCTGGGTGGAACAGTCGGTTAAGCATCTGCTTTCAGCTCAGGTCATGATCCCAAGGTTCTGGGATCAGATCCCACACCGGTCTTCCTGCTCAGTGGGGAGCCTGCTTTTCCTTCTGCCTCTGCTGCTCCCCCTGCTTGTGGTCTCTTGCTCTCCTTTCAAATAAATAAAATCTTTAAAAAGAAGAAAAGAAAAGAAAAATCAGAACTATTAGATTTCCTTATACTTTTCTCAGAGTTTAGGGTCTCTAAAAGTTTCAGTGCAGGTTTTTGGAATGGGATCAAGTTTAACAGATCTAAAGGCAAAAAGAAAAAAAAAAAAAAAAAACTTTGGGCTGGAACAATTTGGGTAGGCTGGAGATGCAGGTACAAGTTAAAACCCTTCTGCACACGAGGGCAGAATGTGGTATCTTCAGGTACTAACCAGGCAAGACCAGAGGGAATCGGGAATAATTTGGAGATGGAAACCAAATTGCTGAAGGTTTTGAGGTGGTGCAGTCATGAGTCATGTCCATTTGGTGTATGATAACTGGGAGTTGTTAATATCCCTGCTGCTCCTTGAACACTCGAAGAAATGAGAGACTCACTGCATTGTAGAGAATGACAGATGATCGCTGCCACAGGAGACTGCTAACATGGACTAAGTATGTTCTTTTTTCCATGACAGAGGAGAGGCAATAAGCCAATTATTTATTTCTTTGCATTTAGGGGGATTTTTTTTTTACCCTAACTCAAAGTTTCAGCATTTTATTCTTTTTTTTTTTTAATATTTTATTTATTTATTTGACAGACAAATCACAAGGAGGCAGAGAGGCAGGCAGAGAGAGAGAGTGGGGGGGGGAAGCAGGCTCCCTGCTGAGCAGAGAGCCCGATGTGGGGCTCGATCTCAGGACCCTGAGATCATGACCCGAGCCGAAGGCAGAGGCATTAACCCACTGAGCCACCCAGGCGCCCCATCAGCATTTTATTCTTTGATTCAGGTTACTCTGTGTCATCTCTATGTTGAGATGACATACCACTTTTTTGTTCCATGTAACATTTTCAGATGTGTGAAAAGGATTTGATAATTCCAAGGAATTGAGCTTAGAGACAGTATATTTAAGAGTTCTGCTTCTGTTGAGAGACATTTTTATGAGTTTAGATGATTCTCTATATATTAAAAAATGTGAGAGAAAATTCAGAGCTGGTGTTTAACTGTGCTTTCTTTCTTTTTCTTGAGAGTAGGAAAAAGAACTCCTTTTTGTTGTAGTTAATTGCCAAGTCACCAAGGAGAGCCTCCACGCTTGAAGAGACCCACTTGCTAGTGACTTGGCAGTGTCAAACAAATGTTCAACTTTTATTCTGACACTTCTTGAAGAATTTGATTGAAACTATATATGTCCAGATAACACTCAGCAAAGTGCCCTTCTTGCATTTGTTTCAAGATATATTTGGAAACAAGAGAGATGACCTTGGATGCAGCTGCTTTTCCAATTTAGGACTTCTCTCTGGGTCTACTGAATAATTCCCAACATTGAAAATTCAAAGGATGGAAAAACATTTTGGTTACTATATGCCCTAAGTCCCATGATGGAGGATTTTTTCCCCCCAGCAATATGTTCTGCCTCTGAAAGAATGATATATTTAGACCACAAACTCTATGTTAGCTTTCTAACCATCTATTTCAAAATACATTTAGGAACACATTTGCTTTTCATCAGAGCGCCTTTTTGTAATCTAAATTGAGCTGTCCCTGCTTTTTAAAATATTTTAGCATCTGAGAAATAAAAAATAACGAGCGGTTAACCCTTCGCCTTTGCTTTCTGGCATTCAAAATTTGTTCCGAAGCCAGGGTTCATTGTAGCTTGATGTAAGATCTAAAAGAAGACTGGGGAGGCTCTGATATCCCCAGCTAAGGTTATTGCCACCTGTCCAGACGACAATACAAGTCCTGCTAGTCTAACCTCAAGCCTGAAAGCCAAGGTTAGCTTCCAGTTGTATCTACATTTAGCCCACAGAGATGGATGGTTTTAACTGTCATTGAAGTGACGTTCTTTCAGTTACCATTATGCATATTTTGGAGGTTTAAGCAGTTCCATTTTTAATTTATTGTCACAGTCACAGGACAAGACTTAGGTAACCTGTTTGATAAAGCAATTTTACTTTCAAGCAAGTAACTAAGAATTAAGAGTCTGATCATTGTCCTGCACAGCATGTCACCAGAGATAGTAACATTTTCTATTTTCCTATGGTTTCCTAAGATGTTATAGTCAGTCAGAGCATAGAGATGATTACATTGTTAGCAACAATCTCCAGCATATGCAGTACATTAATTCCCAGTAAAATGTGTTAGACACGTGCACACACACACGCACACACATGCACGTGCAGACACAGAAAAACACCATATTATAATACTTCAAAGGATAGCTTATTCTCGACGATTCCTTGTTGCTTGATTTGGAATCAGATCAGTAACATCAACTGTTAGCCACAACGTGAGTGAATTTGAAGAGTCAACAGATTTTTAAAACTATCACCACTGAAGATACTTCTAAAGATGATCCATCCCATCAGACAACAGTCTAATCTTAAATTTTATTTATTTATTTATTTTTTAAAGATTTTATTTATTTATTTGACAGAGAGAGATCACAAGTAGGCAGAGAGGCAGGCAGAGAGAGAGAGGGAAGCAGGCTCTCTGCCGAGCAAAGAGCCTGATGTGGGGCTCGATCCCAGGATCCAGAGATCATGACCTGAGCTGAAGGCAGAGGCTTAACCCACTGAGCCACCCAGGTGCCCCTAATCTTAAATTTTTAATTGTTGTAAATTATTGCCCCGGCCTCGCTTTGCAGTTTCCCAATTCAAAAAATGGTGACTTTTATTTATTTATTTATTTATTTATTTAGATTTTTTATTTATTTATTTGACAGAGAGATCACAAGTAGGCAGAGAGGCAGGCAGAGAGATAGGAGGAAGCAGGCTCCCCGCTGAGCAGAGAGCCCGATGCAGGGCTCCATCCTGGGACCCTGGGATCACAACCCGAGCTGAAGGCAGAGGCTTTAACCCACTGAGCCACCCAGGCGCCCCGGTGACTTTTATTTTTAATCTGACATTTACTCATTTATAAGAACAGAATTTCCATCGGCGTGCCTATCTTGTGTACATTTCCATTATTTTATTGATGTTAAGTTAGAGTATTGCTATAGTCACCACACAGCCCTAATTAAGTAAATAAGAGTTAATAGTACCCAAACTAATGGATTTTATAGGATAAGCAGTAAAGTTATCCTATCCTATCCCAGAGACAACTCCAACTGCACATTTGAACTATGCTTTTTAAAGATAGGAAAAAGGAAAATAAAGTCATACCTACAAAATGTTCCCAAGATCTGTAGTGCTCGAAGATTATTTTAATGAGGGAAAAGTCCCATAGAAAAGGTAGTTTTATTTTAAGTAATACAGAGATTAAATGTGATTTTTGTGGAATGTTTTTATAAAACATTACTTTTCAAATGTATGTTTTCTCATCCTTCTTCTAAAAACATGTACAAAACTTTGAGCCAAAAAGAATATTCCTGCATGGTTTCTGTTGATTAAATGTGTCAGGATGTTTCAGGAGCCCTTTTCTCTCTCTCCAGCTCTCCTTATATTCTCAGATACTCTTAACCAAATCAGAGCATTATTGATGCTCAGTTAAGTATTTATTACTTGGGAATTAGTATCTCGCTGTCAACATTCCTAACCAGGAGAGATTGCTGGCAACTACAAAGTGAGTATATTTCTCTAAACTCTTTTTATCTGTGTCTTCCATAGATGGAATTCATATCCAGCCTTCTGCAGATTTATAGAGAATCTAGTTTATCCAAATATTTGCAGTACCATCAAATCAAGAGTTTCTTTATTTCCTTATCATGCCTGAATATCTTACCTTGATCTTTTTGTTACAAAATCCAGATATGTTTATTTAACAAAGGCAGGTCTAATGTGTTCTTGGTTCAAACTCATTTTAACATCTTTCTTTTTTTCTGTCCACGACCCTCTCCAACTTTTTCTGTTCTTCTATATTTTTTCTTCTTTTTTATGTGTATCATTCCATTACCATTTAAACTTCCTCTGATTGTATCTCACACATTCTCTTGCCAATAATAAGTTCACTTTTGGAGCATCTTCCGTTTTTTGGGGAGGGAGGCAAATTTGGTATATAACATTATATGAGTTTCAGGTGAACAACATAATTATCTGTGTACACTGATGATTATACAACTCTGTGATGATGGTACAGCTCTGTGAATATATTAAGAAACACTGAATGTGTGAATACTAAAAACCACTTTAAATTGGTGAATTGTGTGGTATGTGAATTATGCCCCCAATTAAACTGCTAAAAATAAAAATAGAGCTCAATGTAACAGGAGTAAAATAACATCAAACAGTATTAATTAAAAAAAATAAAAAGCCCTCAGCAACCTCAGTCTTCTCACTTCTCTGAGGCATTTCCAAAGTTAACTTTTGGAATATTCTTCCAGACGTTTTCATTGTACACAAAGGGGGTTATATTCACTGTTCCGCAACTTGATTTTTGCACTGAACAGTCTTTGCACTCTTATGCAAGTATATCTGTCAGGGAGAAAAAAAAAAAGCCCTTAGAAGTAGCATTATTTTATTCAGATGTATGTGCATTTAAATTTTCATAGATAGATATTGCCAAATTACTCTCCAAAAAGTTGGTGATAATTTGTAATCCCATTAGTTGGGTATGACAGAGCCTACTTTGCTGTTCCCTTGCCTAAGCTAAGTGTACTAGCTTTATAAAATCTTTATCAGTATGATAGGTCTAAAGAATTATTTTAATTTGTATTTTTAAAATTATGAGTTAAAGAAATTATGAGTGAGATTAGTTTTTATGGCTTATTTTTAATTGATCATGTGATATTTTTTCTAACTGAAAATTCCATGTTAATTGTAGAATTTTGAGTAATTAAAATCATATATAATCCCACCACCCAGAGATTATCACCATTTACAAATTTACTTCTAGTCTTCTTTCTATGAAATTTATCTTGTAATTTTTTTTTAGCAAATAATGAGGGTTGATAAAGGAGCTTTTTTTTTATATTTAAAATACAATATAATTCAGCTGCTTAGAATATTGCTTCGAGCTCTTTTAATCAAGGTACTATATAAATATTCAGTGGACTGAGTTCCCCTGTGCCAAGCTTTTGGGATCAGCTAGTGGAAAAATCATTAGCATTCTTTCCTTGACACTGTACTGTCACTACCAGGGCTCAAACTGGATGAGATTTCCTGGGAGCCAACAGGTCTCTTAGTAAAGTAGACAGAGCTCTATGATCCTTTAATGGCATGGAAGATAGAGAATCCTGTACCTTAAAAAACAAACACACATTTCATAAGACATGTTTATGTATGTGCCCACATGTATAATCATTATTCTCACTCACGTGCATAAAACAAGACGAGATGACATGACATGAGTGAGCCAAGATAGGAACATGTAGAAAGAGTGCTGGACACCTGGGGAACAGTAAAGTGATGAGCATTCAGAGATCAGCCATTCAGAGACACAAGTCCTGTATGGTAATCATGTTTTCTTACCTGATTCTTCTTGGTACTGGAAAAACATGGAGTGCAGGATGGATTTCTGTTCACAGTTACATTCCCCGTGCCTAGTTAGGCACACAGGCAGCTTTGATCGGGAAGAATGAATGAATAGAAGTGAAAGACTCTGACCTTGAATAAATCACATAATTGCTTTAGACCTCAGTTTCTTTCTCTGACAGCTTCAGAGAATTATCAAAAGGATAAAATAAGGTAATATATGAAGGTGATGGGTGAGACTGGCAGTCCCCTCCAAGCTGACTGTCCCTTCTTTATTATTACAGAGCTAGATACAGTTGCCGTTCAGACCCTCCTCAAGGAGGCCCTACTGTAGCAACTGCCCAAGAATCATCCTCTTGGTCAACCAGACAGAAAACAAAATAAACACCATGGCACTTTATAATTAGAAATAATTACCAGTAGGACCTGGAGACTGTGCCATCTTAACCACTGCCTCATTCTCAGTATTTAAGGGTATCTGATGTCAATCTAACACTAGAACTCCCATCAGGCTTTGGGTCAAGTTAGAGAACATTTAACACACTTTGAATTGCATCCATATGATGATTGTTTAAAAGCAGAGATGACAACTCAGGAAGGCACATGGTACAGGTTTAGAATAGTTAGTAGCTATTCCCAGAGTTGACCTATTGTACGTGATTGTAAATGAATGCCTGTCCTTTATGGCTTGTTTTGTATCAAATTGTCAGAGGCCATTCCAAGCAATGATTACATTTCAGAGTTAATGTAAAGAAGTTTTTAAAAATTCTATGAAAGATTTTGTGATTTACTCAAGATAGAGTCTATGACCTTTTGAGTTTGTTGAAAGAGGAAGCTAGTGTGTTGTAAAACCAGTTAAAATAAGAATAAACTTGGAAATATAAAATAGCATCAGCTCATAGCCCTTAGGGAAGATAACTAATGGCCCAGGCCCTAAAATTCCAATTTATTTAGAAATACGTTTTCATAAAAACTTCATATAAATAGAAATATTTCTCAGTCCAGTCCTCTTTAATGAAATGCTGTAAAAATAAAAGACTAGCACATAAATTTTTCTTTTTTTCCTCTTTGTAACCAAAAGCATTGCATAATCAGGCAGGAACCAGGAAGTAAAAATAATCACAAAATTAAACCAAGTGATCTGTTTTCATTACTCCAGCAGGAGTAAAAAGTGAAGATAAACACAGCCAGCAAGTTCCTTTATCAAATTCGAAAATCCTTTCCTTGTCAGTCATTCCTTAATAGAAGAATAAAAATGAAATTTCTATTAAGCCTTTTAAGTCAACACTGCCTTAAAATTGTTTTAATTGTGGTAAAAAACCCATAACCTAAAATTTACCATATTAACCATCTTTAAATGTTCATTAGTGTTAAGTATATTCACACGGCTGTGCAGTAGACTTCCATAATGTGTTCATGTTGCAAAACTGAAACTCTGTATCCATTAAACAACTCTCCATTCCCCTTCCTCCTGGCAACCACCATTCCATGTTATGTCTGTGAGTTTGAGTACTCTAGGTTCCTGATGTAAGTGGAATCATAGAGTAGTTATCTTTTTGTAACTGGTTTATTTCATCCATCACGATGTCCTCAAGGTTCACCCACACTGAAGCATGTGGGAGGATTTCCTTCAAGACTGAACACTGTCCTTCTTAATATCATTTTTACAGCACTGTCTATTCTACCCTGGTGTTGTCTGTTTCAATGTTCCAGAACATGACTAAATACAGAATGATGAGAAGCAAGGCAAAATGCACGTTTAACCTTCCGAATTCTCCTGTCAAGAAATCAGGGGAGGTTACACAGTGATGGTAGACTGTAGGACTTCCTCAGAATGAGAAAAATTATTAGATGCTAAATTAGCAGTCAAGATTCTAGAGACTTTTTCACAAGCCCTTTGTATTGAAGGTTTTTAGGTTTCACAAGCCCTTTGTATTGAAGGTTTTGTTGTTGTTGTTGTTGTTTTAAATATTTATTTATTTATTTGGCAGACAGAGATCACAAGTAGGCAGAGAGGGGGAAGTAGGCTCCCCACCGAGCAGGGAGCCCAATGTGGGGCTCGATCCCAGGACCCTGAGATCATGACCCAAGCCGAAGGCAGAGGCTTAACCCACTGAGCCACCCAGGTGCCCCAAAGGTTTTTAGTTTTTTCTAGAAATGCATTTAACCTAAAAAAAAAAAAAAGCATTTAACCTGTTACTTTTTTTTTTTTTTTTTTTTTAATTTAAAAGTCCCTGCTAATCTATCTCCGCTGCTGGGTTATTTTTTCCCTTCAAGCTACAGACATTCTCTCCAACTTCTTCAGACTGAGTTAGCTGTGTTCCTGTTTGTGAATAAGCCCCCTCTCCGATTCTGTCGTAGCAACAGCCTCATGTTCCACAGTTTGTTAAGAGAATGCAATTGCCAACTGTAGATATTGTTAGGTCACAGAGCCTAACAGGAGTAAGTTTTAAAAAGAAGCAGAGCTCATTCATTTTCAGTCTTCCTACCTTAATTTTTGAACAGCTTTGTTGAGCTATAATTCACATACCATACAATTCACAAATTTAAAAATTCAGTGGTTTTCAGTATATTCCCTGAGTTGCACAACCATACCTACAATTCACTTTGAGAATATTTTACCACCCCCAAAGGGAAGCTGGTAACCAGTATCAATCACTCCCCATTCCCCCCCTAGATCTCCCAGCCCCCAGCAACGACTAATCTCACATTTGCCTATTCTGAAATTTCATGTAAATGGAACTGTACAGTGTGTGGTCTGGCTTCTTAGCGTAATGTTTTCAAAATCATCCATGTTATAGAATGTATCATTACTCCTCTTTTTTTTAATTGTGGAAAAATACACAACGTGAAATTTACCATCTTAATCATTTTTAAATGTACCTTTCAGTATTTTAAGCACATTCTCATTGTTGTGCAACCAGTCTCCAGAACTCTCTTCATCTTGTAAAACTAGACTCTATTCCCATTAAACAAGTTTCTCCTTCTCCCTTTCTCACCGCCTGTGGCAACCACAATTCTACTTTGTCTCTCTGAATTTAACTACTCCAGGAACTTCATGTAAGTGGACTTATACAGTATTTGTGACTGGTTTGTTTTGTTCAGCATGATAGCCTCAAGACCCTTGTCATTCATGTGACAGAACTCCCTTCCTGCTTCGTTCCTTTTTATCACTGAATAATATTCCCTTGTACAGATACACTACATTTTGTTTCTCCGTTCATCAGTTGATGGGGTTTGGGGTTATTTCCACTTTTTGGTTATTATGAATAATGCTATTGTAAACATTTGTATACAAGTTTTTGTGTAGACATGTTTTCAACTCTCTCAGGCATATACCTTGGAGTAGAATGGCTGAGTCACATGGCAGACTATATCTGTTTGTTTGTTTTAAGATGGGAATTTCTTTTTTTATTTTATTTATTTATTTGACAGAGAGAGAAAACACAAGCAGAGGGAGCAGCAGGCAGAGGGAGAGAGAGAGAAGCAGGCTCCCCACTGAGCAGGGAGCCCAATACAGGCTCGATCCCAGGACCATGGGATCATGACCTGGCAAACTATGTTTAATGTTTTGTGGAACCAGGCAGCTTTTTCATACCAACTGCATCATTTTACACCAGCAAATTGTGGAGGTGCCAGTTTCTCCACATCCTCACCAAGGATGCTGGAGAAAAGGATGTTGTTATTGCCCACCTTATTAGTCAACCTAGTAAGCATGAAGGAGTTTTGTTGGCATTTCCCTGGTGACTAATTTTCTTATGTTTAATTGGCCATACTTTTTTGGATCAATGTCTGTTCAGATCCTTTGTCCATTTTTTCATTGGGTGGTCTCACTATTATTGAGTTGTAAGAGTTATTTATGTATTCTGACTGCAAGTCCTTTGTCAGACATACGACTTACAAATATGTTCTCTTAGCCCGTGGGTTCCCTTTTTCACTTTCTTCATGGTGTCCTTAGAAGGTTTTAATTTCAATGAAGTCCAATTATCTATTTCTTCTTTTGACAAGTGTCAAAAGAAGAAATAGATATTTGGTATTGTATCTAAGAAGGTTTTGCCTAACCCAAAGGCACAAAGTTTGGAGCCCCTGGCTGGCTCAGTTGGAAGAGCATGTGACTCTTGATTTCGGGGTCGTGAGTTCAAGGCCCATGTTGGGTGTAGAGATTACTAAAAAAACGTAAATAGATTTAGGGAAAAAAAGGCATAGAGATTTACTCCTGTTTTCTTTTAAGAGTCTTTAGTAATTTCAGCTCTTATATTTAGGTTTTAGATTCATTTTTGATTAATTTTTATGTATGATGTAAGGAAGAGAGCTAATCTCAGCGTTCTGCATATGTGTACGCATTTGTCCCACCAAACACCATTCATCCCCTACCCTTCATCATTGACTTAGCACCCTTGTGGAAAATCAGTTGACCATAATTGTGACAGTTTCTTTTTGGATTTTCAATTCTCTTCCATGGATCTGTCTGTCTCTCTCTGTATATATCGTTATGCCAGTACCATACCGTCTTGATCACCATGATTTATGAAGTAATTTTTTAATAAAGATTTTTATTTATTTATTTATTTGACAGAGATCACAAGTAGGCAGAGAGGCAGGCAGAGAGAGGGGGAAGCAGGCTCCCTGCCGAGCAGAGAGCCCGATGCGGGGCTCGATCCCAGGACCCCGGGATCATGACCCGAGCCGAAGGCAGAGGCTTTAACCCACTGAGCCACCCAGGCGCCCCTATGGAGTAAGTTTTAAAATCAGGAACTTCAAGTCTCCTAGCTTTGGTTTTCCTTTTCAAGATTGTTTCAGCCATTCTGAAAGGATGACCTTCAGATTTTTGTCATGTACTGAGGAAAAATCAGTTTAGGTAAGGTTAGGTAAGGTTGGTCAAACGAAGAGTTCTGCTTTGTGTGAAGTTTGAGGTGCTATTGGACGCACAAGAGGAGCTGTCCAGGAGGAGCTGCGTGTAGGAGCCTGGTGTTCCAAGGAGCCATTAGAGCTGGAGTTAAAGATAAGTAAAGACCTGGGGCACCTGGATGGCTCAGTGGGTTAAAGCCTCTGTCTTCGGCTACTGGTCATGACCTCAGGGTCCTGAGATCGAGCCCCACATCAGGTTCTCTGCTCAGCAGCGAGCCTGCTTCTCCCTCTCTCTCTGCCTGCCTCTCTGCCTACTTGTGATCTCGGTTTGTCAAATAAATAAATAAAATCTTGGGGCGCCTGGGTGGCTCAGTGGGTTAAAGCCTCTGCCTTTGGCTCGGGTCATGATCCCAGGGTCCTGGGATTGAGCTCCACATCGGGCTCTCTGCTCAGCGGGAAGACTGCTTCCCTTCTTCTCTCTCTGCCTGCCTCTCTGCCTGCTTGTGATCTCTGTCAAATAAATAAATAAAATCTTTTTTTAAATAAATAAATAAAATCTTAAAAAAAAAAAAAAAAGACTTGAGAGTCAAGACCACATAGGTCTCATCACCCTTCCATCTATTCCTCCATCCCTCTCTGCTCTCTTGCGCTCCCAACAGTTTTTCTCAAGTTATTTTCTTACATCTTCCTAGGTGCTCCAGACCAGAGCGATCTCCCCATGTTGTCATTCTCTGGAAGCCTTTCCGTTTATGGAACTGCCTACAGCAAGGTTGAAAACCTTCACCCCTCAACCTTTCAATTATTCCTTTTCAAAATTATTTATTCATTTATTTATTTATTTATTTATTTATTTATTTATTTATTTGACAGAGATCATAAGTAGGCAGAGAGGCAGGCAGAGAGAGGGGGGGAAGCAGGCTCCCTGCCGAGCAGAGAGCCCGATGCAGGGCTCGATCCCAGGACCCTGGGATCATGACCCAAGCCAAAGGCAGAGGCTTTAACCCATTGAGCCACCCAGGTGCCCCTCCTTTTCATTTAGATGTTAAATATGCAATCATCCAGGGACACCAGAAGGGATGAGTTGGTTTGGGGGAAGGAAACTTTGGAAAAAGATGTTTATGAAGCTGGTTCAGATTTGGACGGGCTCAGAAAAGATGGCTAGGTGGTAAGGAAAGAGAGTGGAATGGAGAATGGACAGCCCCTCTGGCACACAGAAGGCTGTAGTTGTAGTACTCCACTGTGGCACTTCCAGCTCTTCCAGCTCAAAAGGATTTTTGGTATTTTGGGGGGCTATTAGTTTATGAGAGAAAGATTTCACAAAAGAAGGTCAGGAAGGGCCTTCCCAGGGAAATCAGTACTTTGCTGTGATCATCACATTACAGAGTCTGATTAAAAATTTTGCAGATCTAGGGGTACCTGGGTGGCTCAGTGAGTTGATCGTCTGCCTTTGGTCAGGTCATGATCCCGGGGTCCTGGGATCGAGCCCCACATCAGGCTCCTTGCTCAGTGGGGACCCTGCTTCTCCCTCTGCCTGCCACTCCCCCTGTTTGTTCTCTCTCTCTGTATCAAATAAATAAAACTAAAATCTTTCTTTTTTTAAGATTTTATTTATTTATTTGACAGAGATCACAAGTAGGCAGAGAGGCAGGCAGAGAGAGAGAGAAGAGGAAGCAGGCTCCCTGCGGAGCAGACAGCCTGATGTGGGGCTCGATCCCAGGACTCTGGGATCATGACCTGAGCTGAAGGCAGAGGCTTTAACCCACTGAGCCACCCAGGCGCCCTAAAACTAAAATCTTAAAAAAATTTTTTTGCAGATCTAGGACAGTGGTGATGGTTGCACAACAGTGCGAATGAACTTACATTTAAGAACAGATAAAATGTTAGATTCTATGTTATGCATATTTTACCACTATTAAAATGTTTTGCAGATCGGGAAACCAGATCCCAGGGCCTGGAATGTTTCCATCTAGCCCCTAAGATGCCTCTTTTCCTGTTATCGAAAGATCTGAGACACCCCGTTGGTAATCAGAAACTCTTACGGGGAGCCTGGGAAGTGGCTGCAGAGGCCTGAGATGTTTTTACTTCTGATTATGTATGCAGGGCTCTGTGGCAGCTGGGAAACTGAGGAGGAGACTGTGTCCCTGTCCTCACCTGCCTAATATAAATACCACCAAATTCCTGTTGTGGATGGTCTCCTTTTGTCAAAACCCTGCAGGCCATCCCTCTGTTTGTTGGTACACAAGACCGAGTTCAAGTACAGGGTAGCCGGGTGCAGCTTCCTTGGGTTGTCCATGGTGGGGAGGCCTCAGCTGCCAGCTACAAGGAGACCAGAAGGGTAGGTAGAGGTCAGCCCCTAACTGGAAGTTCACAGTCAGCTATACATCTCTCGTGACCTGTCTGCTTTTAAGTGGCAGACCTTACTCTTGTTGGATTCTCACTAGTTTTTTTCTCAGAAATTAACATTATGAAGAGCCTCCGGGGGCCTCTCCTACATAATCCTTTGCCCTGGGGCCCTGTCTTCCCTTCCCACTAATCCTCAACAGGAAAACCCGTTTCTCCATTCTCCATGCCTTGTGTGAGCACATCTCCAGCACAGGGGAAGGGGACCTGGGGGCCTTGGTTATTTTTCGTTTAGGACTAGCATAAGGTTGAGGCATGGCCAACCAAACACAAACCTGAGCCCACGGAGAGCTCAGATTTTAAAAAGTGCTCACCAAGTCTTCCCAAGCGCCACCTTTCACTGCCCTTCCTTTCACTTGTCTTGACATCTTTGGACCCTCCATGGTATTGTTTTATCACCTCCCTCCATCCCGATTTTTCTTTTTTCAAACATGGGACGCCTCGTGAATTTGCATGTCATCCTTGTGCAGGGCCCACACCGACCTTCTCCACATCATTTCAATTATAGTAAATGCTCTGCCAGAGCGAGCACCCACCATTCGGATGTTGAGGGTCACTTGACTACCTTGTGCAGCTGCTGTTTTCTGCCACCTGCCTGACGCGCACAGGGTCCACGTTGTGGTTCTGCCCACTCTGGGCCCCTGGGGAGGGCACCGAGCAAGATCAGCTTAATTTCTCCATCCACTTTGCCAGGACAGCCTCATTAGGAGTCCATTACACTTTGAAAATGCTAAAACCAAATCACTCCATTCTCTCTCTCTTTTTTATGTAAATCTTATTTTTTAAAGATTTTATTTATTTATTTATTTATTTGACAGAGATCACAAGTAGGCAGAGAGGCAGGCAGAGAGAGAGGAGGAAGCAGGCTCCCTGCCAAGCCGAGAGCCCGATGTGGGACTCGATCACAGGACCCTGGGATCATGACCTGAGCCGAAGGCAGAGGCTTAACCCACTGAGCCACCTAGGCGCCCTCTTTTTTTTTTTTTTTTTTGTCTTACAGAAAGTTTTTTTTGTCTTTCATAGCCTTTGAGAATCACAAAAAGTGGGTGGTAAGAAAGGAGGGCGGCCATGCAGACCCGCTGGGTGTGAAAGGGGAGTAGAAATGGTAGAGTGCGC
Source organism: Enhydra lutris kenyoni (assembly GCF_002288905.1). NCBI lineage: Eukaryota > Metazoa > Chordata > Mammalia > Carnivora > Mustelidae > Enhydra > Enhydra lutris. Next base: position 6,744,005 of record NW_019154130.1, read on the forward strand.
GGTGCTCAGCGGCATTCACGCAGAGCCGTGGGCCGCACCTGTCTGGTGTAAGCCAGCGCAGTCCCCTTGCCGTGAGCTTGGGGAATCTGTTAGCTTTGCCCCTCAAGTTAGATTCCGTGCTGTCTCAGAATGGTAGAGGGAGAGAGAAGGGGAGGGATGAAAGAGAAGCTAGGAAAAGATGTGAACTGATGCTAGACAAAAAACGAATGCTCTTTGTGGGTTTACGTACTGCAAGGTGTAGTGCAAATAACTTGACCTGGCAGTTCCGCACCGCTGACTACCTTCCAAACTCACGCATGCACGTGTGTACGCACACACACATCAGAGACACGGAACAACTCAAAGCTCTGGTCTGGGAAATCTTTCCACTGGGGTGTCTGTTGGTTGCCTTGTGATGACAGGTTTAATGGTTTTATATCTCTGCATTCCACTGAGACCACCTACCCAGAGGCCATACCCTGCTGACCTGGTTAGCCAGGGCCTGAGACTCCACACGGGAATGCAGGGGCCATGCGGATGGAGGGTCAGGAGGCCTGTGCTCTGGCTTGGGTGAATCGCTCTGACCTGCTGTGTGACTGCATCCAGGTTGCTTGCCCTCTCTGTAATTTGGGGTCCCAAATTACAAAATGGGACTAACGCTTCTTGTCTCCTAGAAATGTCACAAGACAGAGTAAACTATGGTGTTCCAAGTGCTTATGCTTCTGAGAGTCAAGAAATCAGGGAAATCTTGTATTTCTCTCTGTCTTTGTTGTTGTTGTTGTTGAGGTAGGGTGTTCTGGGCTCTCTTATGCAAGCCCTTAGAAGATAGGAGAAGTAAGGAGATAGGAGAGTAAGACTGGAAAAATAAATAAATAAATAAATAAATAAGGCGAGCCTGCTCATGAAAGAAGAGTCTTTCCTTCCAGACAGAAGCCTAGGAGATGCTCCGGTAGTTTCTAGCCAACAACCTCAAGTGGGGAATAGAGGTGCTTCTTTTTTTCTTTCTCTCATTTTCCCTTTCTGGTCTGATGTCTCTTTGAGTGACACTGGTCGGGCCACAGGTTATAGTAGAAAACAGTGTCCCAGATGCTCGAGTCTTTCTATGGGGTAAAACACTGATCAGCCACCTTGTGGGTTAAAAAAAGCAACAGCCCTTTTTATTGATGTGCATTTATTTGATTATTTGTTTAATCAGCCCAGCTGATTGCGTGCCCTCTGATGGTCTGGTCGTCTGTGGTAAAGTACGTCTGGAGGGAAATACCGTTGTCTGAGGTTCTAGGTAGAGTGCGGTGCCCGAGAAATAATCTGAGGCTTCTCGTTCTTGGGCAAGAGCCCCAGGTTCTCAGCTGCTGTCTCCGCCTCCTATTGTTGCTGCAACCAATTGCCACGAGCTTAAAACAACACAAAATTTTCTTAATTTTGGAAGGTCAGAAGTCTGGAAGGCTGTGTTCCTTCTGGAGCCTCCAGGGGAGAACTAACTCCGTGCCTTCTCCAGCTTCTGGAGGCCACCGTGCTCCTTGGCTCATGGCCCCTTCTCTGTCTGTCTTCTGGGTGGGCCACCCCAGCCTCGGTCACACTTTTCTCTAGCAGACCCTCCTGCCTTCCCGGACCAAGGACCCTGGTGATTATGTCGAACCCCACCCCCACCTTTCCTGGGTTTCTCTGGGCCTCAGGGCCCAGAGCCGTTGGGGAAGTGCATTGATTAGAGTCTGTGGAACTTTCCTTAGGACAGGAGGTGGCCTGATATTACAGGCCTGTTGACCCCTCTCCCCGTCAAAGGTGTCAGTGATGGTGGAACGGACTAAGAGTATGGGCATAAAAAGAGGGACCCAATATGTCTGATAATAAGAAGCTCATTTAGGAAGGGTGGAAGCAGGCGAAGGGGTTAGCGCCATAAGCACGGCCTCATTGACGACATTCTCCTTCACCCAGATTTTGGAATCACTTCACCAGAGCGCCACCACATTTTCCATCGTTTAAGGCCTTTATTTTTAGTTTGGGGTATTTTCTATTGTTTGAAGGTTGCCTTGCAACCCATTTGCCTGCAGGGTTTAAACAATATAGAGTTTCTTTTCTGAGCAGGAACAGTAGCCAAGAGAGACCTAGTATAAACTTTTAAGTCTATTTTCTCAGAGTTCATACATCAGCAATGGCTTTAAACAGAAGAGCTCATGCCCCCTGGCTTGCCTGTCCCTGGGGGAGGGGGAAAGGGTGGCTTGTGGAGAACATTTTGTGTTCTCTTATCTTTCATACTAGTGGAAGGGGATAAGCACCAGAATAGGAAAACAAAATATCTGGCTATTAATATACCCTAAGTCCTCTAGCACATGGATTGGATTTGTTTATTTGTGAAAGAGAAAGATGCTTCTCTCTGACCATGGGCTCCCCTGCCAGCTGGAAGGGAACGGCAGGCATAGTGCCCTCCATAAGGTGAAGGGGATAGGGAACCAGGACCTAACTTCCCACTTAGAAGAGAAAACCCTCAGACTTTTCTCCCAGAAAGTTGCTTTTCTGGCTCAACTCGCCTCAAGCCCCAGCAGTGTCACTCAAGGAAATTAAGAAAGAAAGAAAAAATAATGACAAAGCAGGAGGATTCACCATGAAAGTGCTAGAGAGTGCCCCCACTTTCACACCAGACACGCATGTGGCACCTTCCACATGTCCAACCTGGGGAACCAGAGGACTGGGGAACCTCGTGGGAAGAAAGGACATGCAGGTTCCTCAGGCCGACCACTTAGCTGGCCGTGAGCAGGGCAGACACAGGAGTATCTCCCCCCTCAGAGGATGAGCCCTTAATGAGGAAGACAACCCTGCTGAGCTCAGGTTCGGGGCTACTCTCCTCTAATATGTTCCCTTGGGCCTCTTTGTGGTTTGAAGAAAGCAGTGTCCCAGAGTAGACAGAGTTTTCTGGAGGGACAGATGGCTAATTAATTATAAACCTTCTGGCTGGGAAAAAGCCAGAAGGGAAGAGATTTCTTCTGGGGGCAGGAGCACGCACACGCCTCCGAGCCCCATTCCTGCCGTGTCTTGAACAAGTTTCAGAGCGTCCTTTGACTGCCTCAAGAGGTCTCTGCTTGCCACCCACCAGGGTCAGGCCTTCTCAGGTTCCCGGGAACATTCTGATTAGCCAGGAGTCCCAGGCACACACGGAGAAGAGTTGGACAGGATTGGCAGGGCCTGCCCTCCCCAAGAGCAAACAGGGACAAAGGTTGGTGTACTTAAGGGTGCCCCTCCCAGCCAGGCCAGATGCCCCAGGTTGTCCCCTTGTTGCTACATGATGGAGGAATCTGTCATCTCTGTGCCTGCTGGGTCACCCATTACCCCAGATCCAGTTCCCAGGCAGGGAAGGTTAGGACACCTGAGCAGAAGCAAAGGCTTTGGCATTCAACAGCTCTGAGACAGAAATGCTGTCATGTCTTTACCTGTTCGGTGGAGAACCAGACATGTTACACGTTATGACGCGATCATGGAAATATGCGTGAAAGGAAGAATTGGTGAGCCAGCTCTCCTGCCTGTCTTGGGAACGGGGGCTCTCTGAGCGAACCACAGCTCTTCAGACACTCAGATTTGGAACATTCTTTGTGATGATTTCTCACACTGTATTTCACTGTCCCCCTGCCCCCACCCCAGAGCGTTTGAATTTGTCTCTGCTCCAGCCGGGTCTAGGTATCCACCGGGCTTTGCCGTGAGAATCTCAACGTGTTGGAGGTCACTGAGGTCGCCAAGCATAAACCAGTCTGGCACAAATCTGGCGTGAGAGTGAGCAGGGAAAGAAGCTTGGGGCTTTACGAAATCATCACGGCTCCGGCCCGCAGCCCTTCTTGTTTGGGAAGAGAATTAAAAGGGGTGTTTGCTTGTTTTCCTTCTCCGGGCCCGGGAACTGTCTTCCACCAATGGAAGGAGGACGCCGCGGCTGAAGTTCACGGACGTGTCCACCTGCATTCTCTCATTTCACTTTCACCTCACACCTGTGAGGGAGACATGACCGACCCCCAGCCTGTGGGTGAGGCCCAAGGCTCAGAGCCACTGCCTGCTACCGTCATCGGCGAATCTGACCTGCCAGCCCCCCTTGTTCTGAGCGCCGAGGAGGAAGAAACAGGAGGGCTGCACTTGCGGACAGGTTTCTTGGAAGCTAGGGCCCTTGTGATTTATGTTCCACGGGGCCATCTGAGGAAGCTGTTTAGTTTCTGAGGTGATAGATGAGGGCAGAGCACGGGCCGAGGGGTAAGTCAGGACAGTGTTTCTCGTCTGGTCCCCGTCAGGGAGTCCACAGGCCGACTTCTGGGCTGTGTTTATATCATTATTTTTAAGGCACCAACCCCAGCTCAGCAGCTCTAAGCTTTCTCTTCCTTTAGCCATCCTCCATGAGGAAAGGAGCCAAGAGGGAGAGTTTCCCCAACCATTTCCCTCAGGCAGCTGATCCCAACTTGAAACCCAAGACCTGTCACCCTGCGGCCCAACTGAAGCCCGGCTAAGCCGCGTGTCTTTAGACCCAGCAGGAAGCCATTCCCTGCTCTTGGATCAAGAACCATCTCCGTGGTCCAGGGGGGCTCTGCTTCCACAGTTTGACCTCAGCGGGGTCAGCTGGCTGCTGGAGCCTGTCAGTAGCGATCCTATAGACTGGAACAGTCAGCAGCAGTTTACTGGAAGTGAGGGGGGAGGGTGCCCAGGATTTGCCTGTTGAATTTGGGGCCTCTTCTTGAAAAGTAGTCTCTTTGGAAAAGGAAGGCAGTAGAGGAGTTCCTACAGCATTGAAAGAGCCCATCTGTTGCTCTGAGGGGAGCAGTGGTGATCCAGTGCCATGCCCTGCCCCCCACAACTAGGGCTCCTGCTCCTGCCTTCAGAGCCATCCATCATGCTTTGTCTCAGCCGACAGAACTCTGTGGAGGGGCCGTGTGGTTAGTGAACCCTGGGGGCCTCCTGGCCACCCACAGGTCACAGGACCCTCCAATGTGATGCTCCGGCAAGACTTTGGTTCCATTCTGCCTGCCTGTGTCTGTCCCAGACGACACACATCAGCTTTGCTCCACTCTGCGATGCTGAATTACCCTCTCTGGCAACCGGCACCAGCAATCCCCTCCCAGTGTCCTGATATCCCCTGGTTAATAAGCAGCTCACATAAAGACACCAAGGACTGTTGCAAGAGGGGGAGAAAGGCTGAGGTTCCCTGAATACAGGCCAGAAAGCCCTGGACTTGGCCCAGGAGCTTGGTGGCTGTTTCTGTTCTCTGCCCTTTGGTAGCCTTCCTCACGGGTTACAGAAGGAAGAGAAGCCCGAATGCCTCATCTCAAGCTGGGGTGGGCCATGAGGCCACGAGGTATTTATTAATCAATGGGAGACTCTTGCTGAAGCCTGAGGTCCCTTCCTGGAGGATTCCTGTCCTCTCTAGAAGAGAATAAATTTCTGCCCTTTGTTCTTTCAAACCTATTTCTAGAAGGGTCCTAGGTCCCTGTTAATTAAACCACTAATCATTCACTTCCCTCTCCCCTGTCTTTCTGAGCTGCCCAGATGGCACTCTTCCCACAAACCACCCCCACCTTCCGTACTGTTTTATCCCCTGGAGTTTGGAGATGTCCTTGAGATGTCCCTGTGGAAGGAACTAGTGGGGAGCGTGTGCCAGACACCCCCCCCCCTTATTGTCAGTCCGGGCTGAATCCAACCCACAAGGGGAGCTGGGGCCCTCTCCCTGGGACTGCCCACTGTCAAGGTCCTGGTCACCTTTAAAGCCTCCTGCAGGGATCCCCACTGCCAACAGAGCCTTTTGCTGAGGCCCAGCACTGTGACATTTTAGACTTGGAAATCCCTAGACAAATATGTCTCACTTAATCCTCACCGAGCTGGCCCCCAGTGGAGATGCATTTGGCCAAACTTATCAAGTACCACTAGTTCTTTGCAGCAAACATTCCCTTTGTTCCAGGCTTTGTGTTCGGGGCTGGGAATGCAGGACAAACAAGGTAAGGTCCCTGTCCTTGAAAAGCCACCAGACTGTTGGAGGAGACACATGCTATGGGCCTCTCTTACTGGGAATGCCTCCGACTCAGCACTCCTCTACCTTTCCAGGCTCGGGACAACCCTGTTCTCTGCCATTTACCAGCCCCGTGACTTCAGCTTTATTGCTTACCCTAAGCCTCAGGTTGCTTATCTGTAAAGTGGGGCCATTAATGGTATCTATCTCATAGAGACATTGCGAGGATTAAATAGAACCACTTCCTTTTAAGGCACCTAGAGCTAAATACATACTGACTGTTCTCATTTTCCCCCTTGAGGTCACGTGTGCTGGGGGGCGTGGCAGAAGCAGGGCCAGCTGGGTTTGAGTCTCAGCTTCCAGGCAAAAATGATTCTCCCGAGGGGCGCCTGGGTGGCTCAGTGGGTTAAGCCGCTGCCTTCGGCTCGGGTCATGATCTCAGGGTCCTGGGATCGAGTCCCACATCGGGCTCTCTGCTCAGCGGGGAGCCTGCTTCCCTCTCTCTCTCTCTCTGCCTGCCTCTCTGTCTACTTGTGATCTCTGTCTGATAAATAAATAAAATCTTAAAAAAAAAAAAAAAGATTCTCCCGAGCTTCATCTTCATCAGTGATAAGAATTTACTTAATCTGAGTAAATTGGCTGACGTATGTGAAAGTACCTAATACATAGCAGGCGCTGCCCACGTGTTAGCTTCTTGGAACTTCTTAAGGATCTGAAGACTCTACCGCTCCAGGAAGCCAGAAGGGACTCGGAGAGAAGCCAGCACCTCCCTTAGGAGATGTCCCCCGTTCTCCCAGTTAATACTCAAGGCTTGACCCTCCCTGATTCGGTTCTCATGCCCTCAGAGAGGCTTGCTCCGTGATCAAGTGTTCCCTCCCTCTGTCCTCTGCGCTTCTGTACTAAGTACCTGGAGGCCCTTGTCCTGTCCACACTCAGGCACCACTCGGCCTGAGATAGCCATTCAGCTGCTCTAATCTCCCCTCCAGCTCCAGCTACCCCCTCCGCAGCCCCTACTTCATCCCTCGTTCCCCTAACCCCTTAATCAAATTAAGGGAAAGAAGAGCATTTAGATAGGGTTACTAAATATATTTCTGTTCAGGGGAGGGAGAAAAAAGGAAGAGGTGGGTGGGGGGGCGGGGAGGCAGAGTGTGAAATTCCTTAACGGAATGTGCTCTGAGAGCCTCCTTTCTTTCGAATGAGCCCCGAATCACCTATCTGGGGTGGAGTTTTCTCTCTGGCAAAGTGCTTTCACAAACATTATCTCATTACGATGCAGGCCTGGTGGCAGGGTGCCCACTCCCTGGAAAGGTCTGCCGAGGCCATTGTGCCTCACGAGCCGGGCTGACCCTGGTCTGTATATCTCACAAGACACCCTGGCCCCACAGGGGTGACTCGGCCTTCCGTGGGGGCATGACACCAACGGCGGGGCCGCTCACGGCTGGAGGTCACAGTTTTCCCTTCTGTGTTCCACACGCACACACCCCCTCCCCAGATCCGGAATCTTCTGAACGTTTTTGCTTTTCGAAAACTGTAAAGCGCCAACTGTAGAAACCTTTGACAATGTCCTAATGTATCAAGGGGAGAATGAAAGTCCCCCATAGTCCACAGCTCAGTTCCTGGCGAAATCTTGAGGTGGCTTCTGAAGCGTGTCTGAATTACACCCACGTATTTGAGTGTGTGTCTGTGCATTTGTGCAAGAGGAACCATATGCACACCTATTGTTTGTGTTCAGCTTTTATACTGAACGTGTTTTTGTGTTCCACTTCGTCAGAAATCCCTCTGACATAATACTTTAAAATAGCACAAATTGGGGACGCCTGGGTGGCTCAGTTGGTTAAGCAGCTGCCTTCGGCTCAGGTCATGGTCCCGGCGTCCTGGGATCGAGTCCCACATCGGGCTCCTTGCTCATCGGGGAGCCTGCTTCTCCCTCTGCCTCTGCCTGCCACTCTGTCTGCCTGTGCTCGCTCTCTCTCCCTCTCTCTCTCTGACAAATAAATAAATAAAATCTTAAAAAAAAAAAAAATAGCACAAATTGGGGTGCCGGGGTGGCTCAGTCTGTTAAACGTCTGCCTTCAACTCTGGTCATGATCCCAGGGTCCTGGGATCGAGCCCCGCATCAGGCTCCCTGCTCTGCTTCTCCCTCTCTGTGCTCTCTCTCTCTCTCTCAAGTAAGTAAATAAAATCTTAAAAAGTAAAAATAAATAAAAATAAAATAGCACAAATTCAGATTTTTCCCCCCCTTATTGAAAAACAAGACATGTCCATTTCGAAATATTGTTCACACTGATTGAGTCTTATAAGGCCGGGGACCCTGCTCAGCACTTTACACCCAGGATCACACTTAATTCTCACAGCAACTGTCCCTGGTAATTGCTGACCAACTCATTTTACAGAGAAGGGAGAGAAGCCTCAGGTGAAGGCGCTCCTCCCGGCCAGCAAAGGGATTTCACACACACTGTTTCATCAAACTGCCTACACCACTGGCCTTATCTGATGACGACATAATGTTCTTTAATATGGGTTTGCAGTGATTAACCATTCCCTTTTGTTGGGCATTTAAAGGTTTGGGGTTGTAGTTTTTCGTTTTTTTTTTAAGATTTTATTTATTTATTTGACAGAGATCATAAGTAGGCAGAGCGGCAGGCAGAGAGAGAGGGGGAGGCAGAGAGCGAGGGGGAGGCAGAGAGAGGGGGAGGCAGAGAGAGAGGGGGAAGCAGGTTCCCTGCCAAGCAGAGAGCTCGATGAGGGGCTCGATCCCAGGTCCCTGATATCAAGACCTGAGCCGAAGGCAGAGGCTTTAACCCACTGAGCCACCCAGGCGCCCCAAGATTGTAGTTTTTTTAGCAATGATCATCTTCGCATGAAATCATCTTTGTTCACATCTCCTGCTATTTCTTTAGAATGATTTCCTAGAAGTGACATTACTGACTCATCCTTTTTCAAAGTCTTGTTACTTATTACCAAGCGCGTTTCCGGAAAGGCAGAGGGCACTCCCCGCGCGCCTAAGATCCTCTTTGGGAGGCTCTCGGTGTGGTCGCTGGAAGGTGTGTCTCTTTGACTGGGTTTAGGTCTCTGGGATCACCAGTGAGGTTGAACTTCCCTCTCACACACCGATTAGTGGTCCCTAAGAGTGGCCCGTCACTCTTGCTGTCACTTCTTTCTCGCTCTCGCTCCCTATTGCTGCAGGTTTTGCATTTCAGTCCGGACCCAGATAATTCAGAGGTGCATTAGCGAGGAAAATTGTCTCGCAGTCAATGTACCAAGCAGAACTTTGTTCTTCTCAAGGACCTGCGTCCGCATTCCGACCCCTCACCTCAGCCCCTGACACGCACCACTGCCCCACCTCAGAAGAAAGGTCAGGGTTAAGATTGCCTTCACCGAAACTCAGTCTGCAAGTTCAGGCCCTTCTGGAAACAGAGGTGGTTTTTTTTTTTTTTTTTTTTTTTTTTTCAGGAAGTAGCTGAGCCACACACAGCCAGAGGGCCCATGCGTCCTGCTTTCTCTGCCCAGAGAAGTTTCCATTCCTTTTGTTCTCAGGGGAGGTGAGAAAGGGAGGAGGGCCAGAAGAAGAAACCCGACTTCTCGTGAGCCCCCATGTCCTGAGCTTTGTGACAGGGACCCCGGTCTTTGGAGAGCCTGCAGGCCTCTGAGTTCGACAGGAAAGCATCGTCACCTCCCATAGGTTGTGTAACCCCCTTCCTCCGGGACAGAAGGTGCAGCCGGGCTCTGAGGACAGGCGGGCGCTCGCTGCTTAGTCACGTGCAGCGTCGGAGTCCAGAGGGATTTGCACGAGTTCCTCACCTCAGACTCCAGCCTGAAACTCCCGTGACGGTGTGTCCACCTGCCTGCTGCTCCGGGATCACCTAACACTTCCTCCGGCGTTCAGTCTGGGCTGTCCTCTGACTGTCATTGAAGAACTCAGGAATCTCCCTTTCGGGGGACTCCCTCCTCCGCATGGCGCCAGCTTTTAGCTCTCATTTCCCTCCTCCTCACCACCACTTAGGATCCTTGGCTCAGGTTGTTGGATGTCCAGTTCCCTCAGGTTTTGCCTGCGTGGGGCCAGAGGTTTCAAATCCCTGCAGGTAGGGGAAGTAAAAAAAAAAAAAAAAAAAAAAAAAAAATGCAGGCATCTGGCCTGAGGACTGGACCATAGACCTTTCCTCAGACTCTTTTTGTTTTTTTCCTCAGACTCTTGACGTACATAACTCCTATGTGGGTTCACATCAAAATCTTGTCTTTGGCTCTATTCCCTATTTGGAGTCGGATTCCCAAAGCCCCTCTTGTGTTATTTCAGCATATCCGAGCCCCAGGATACAGGTGGGGGTGCTCCACACCATGAAAATGTTGGCACTTGTGAAGCGACAGGAATAATGAAATGCCTCAGAAAGCTAAAGATGGCACCTGCTTATGTGGGTAGAGCTTCAATAATGTCATCAACTACATCGTTTGGGTGGAGCAGCTATTAGGGTTAGGGAAACAAAGACCCAGAAGTCACGCTCTGACCCTTGCAGGGTCATCACAAGACCAAGCTGGTCTGCAGGCCAGGAGAGTAGTCACCCACAGCGTTGTATGAATTCACAGGAGGGAGCCCTCACACGTCTGAGGAAGCCAGGAAGTCTTCACAAAGGCAGCTCTCCAGCCTGGATCTTGAAGGCAAGATATAAGACTTGACAAGTGGCCCCCCTGGAGGAGAACATCTCACTCAGGGATGTAGGCAACAAGGTAAGACTCACAGGTGGAAATTGCGAGATCATTCTAGCAGCTCCAGGACCCACGTGAGGGGTTCTGCCTCAGAAGGTCTCCCAGAGAAACAAAACCAGGAGGAGATATGTAGTGAGAACTGGCTTATGTGATTGTAGGGGCTGGCCAGGAAAATGTGAAACCCCTAGGGCAGGCCACCAGGAAGGGCAGGCAGGAAGGAAACTCTCCAGCAGGAACAGAAGCTGCTGTCCAGGCAGGATTTCTGCTTCCCCATGTCAGCCTTAGCTCTCTCTGAAGGTCCTTCAACTGCTTGGATCAGATTATCCAGAACAAATTCATTTGAAGTCAATTGATGTTCTTTTTCAGCTTTATTGAGGTATAATTGACAAAATTTTAAGATATTTCAATTGTACATCATGATGATTTGATTTGTGTGTATATTGTGAAAGGGTTTCTCCCATCTAGTTAATTAACACATCCATCACCTCACACCTCATATTACGCATTTAACTTGTACTCTCAGCAAATGTTAATGACACGGTATAGTGTTATCCACTATAATGTTATACATCATATCCTCAGATTGGCATTATTCATCTTTTTTTATTAAAAAATATTTTATTTATTTATTTGAGAGAGAGAGAGATCACAAGCAGGGGGAAAGGGTAGAGGGAGAAGCAGGTTCCCCACGGAGCAGGGATCCCCATGCAGAACTCGATTCCAGGACCCTGGGATCATGATCTGAGCCAAAGGCGGATGCTTAACTGACTGAGCCACCCAGGCGCCCCTGGCATTATTCATCCTACAATTGAAAGTTTGCGCCCTTTTACCAACCTCTCCCCATTTGTCCTAACCTCAGCCCCTTATTCTCTGCGGTGTCTTTGAGTTTGACATTTTCTTAGATTCCACATATAAGTGAGATCATGCAGTATACGTCTTAATCTGACTTATTTCACTTAGCGTAAAGCCCTCAAGTCCCATCCATATCGTTGTAAATGTCAGGTTTCCTTCTTTCTCATGGCTGAATAATATTCCATTATCATTCCAATACCATTACCAACGGTGCTGGATAATAATGCTCTCCAATAAAATTATCCAGTAACATTCCACTACCATTCCATTTTCATTTCAACTGTCTCACCTTCACCTACCAATGGACACTTCTGTTGCTTCCATACCTTGGCTATTATGAATAATGCTGCAATGAACATGGGAGTGCAGAACTCTCAATACCCTTTTTTCATTTCCTTCAGATATATGCTCAAAACAGGATTGCTGGATCATATGGTAGTTAGTTCTATTTTTAATTTTTTCAGAAACCTCCGCACTGTTTTCCACAGTGGCTGTACCAATTTACATTCCCACCAGCAGTGCACAAGAGTTCCCTTTCCTCCATGTCCTTGCCAACACTTATCTCTTGTCTTTTTTTTATGACAGTCATTCTAACAGATGTGAGGTGATAATTCATTATGCTTTTGATTTGCATTTCCCTGATGATTAGTGATTTTTGGCATGTTTTCATGTACCTGTTGGCCATGTCTCTTTGAGAAATGTCTACTCGGTTCCTTTGCCCATTTTTTAATTGGATTGTTTCGGTTTTTGCTATTGAGTTGTATAAGTTCTTTGTTTGTGTGGATATTAACCCTTTATCAGATAGATGGTTTGCAAATAGTTTCTCCCATCCCACAGATCGCTTTTCATTTTGTTGATGGTTTCCATTGCTATGCAGAAGCTCTTTAGTTTGATGTAGTTCCACTTATTTTTGCTTTTTTTTTTTAAAGATTTTATTTATTTATTTGACAGACAGAGATCACAAGTAGGCAGAGAGGCAGGCAGAGAGAGAGGAGGAAGCAGGCTCCCTGCTGAGCAGAGAGCCTGATGCGGGGCTCGATCCCAGGACCCTGGGATCATGACCTGAGCCCAAGGCAGAGACTTTAACCCACTGAGCCACCCAGGCACCCCAATGAGTAGATCCTTTATGTGTGGATTTATTTCTGGGCTCTCTATTCTATTCCATTGGTCTATGTGTCTGTTTTTATGCCAATACAATACTATGTTGATTACTTTAGCTTTGTACTGTAGTTCAAAATCAGAAAGTATGATGTCAATCACATCCACAAAATACCCTCACAGCAATAACTCAATTCGATCAAATAACTGGAGACTACAGTCTAACCACGTTAACACATAAAACTGAACATCACAGATAGTGATCAGAAATGAGAATGGAAAAAGGGAATGAGGTCAACATGGTTTTTCAAATCCTGAGACTCACATACGTGAGTAAATTTATAATTTACTTCCCATGAAGTCAGATTTCCATTATCTTTCCCTAGTCCCAAATTCTCCAACTGGGCAACTCTTTAGTGGAATCTTAGTATCTAGAGAAGGAAATTAGGTTCATCATGATCCCTTTTTAGAACTACAACCTCATTTTTTCAAGGCTAAATCAGATAGGGTAGTTAATATGTACAGGTTCCAGCCTATCCCATGTTCCCAACAGACAGAGTACCAGTAAGCACTTGGCCTGAGAATTTATGGTTAAGGAGGAAGACTATTTTGAAGTTTTCTCTCCTCTCTCTTCCACTCTATCTCTACTGCAGCTGAGGTTCTAGAGGGCAAGAATAATGTTTGAAAGTATTGTGTCTTCTTTTATCCCTGCTACCCTTCTCCAAAAGTCTAAGGTAGACCTCTCCACACCAACAGGTCACATCTACAGCTGAAGCCAACTGAATCAGGCACAAGTGGGAAGCCGACCCTGGTTAGATGATTCGGGATTTACCATCTCAGGACTGGCAATGAGGCCGCCTGCCCATTAGTGGGGTGGTCTTTCAGAAAGAGAAATAGATGATAACTTTCTGGTCTGATATGGAGCTGATGTAGAAGATCTGAGGAAGGACTCCATCCCTCTGTGACTTGAACTGAATCACACATGACTCTGGGCCTTGCCGTTTAAGAGGTCAGCGCTAGCCAACCCTTAGAGCTCCAGGTGACCCTGAGGAACAACGGGGAGGAAGCTTCTACTAAAAGTTGAGATTTGTATACCTGGGCTTCTGAGAGCTCATTCCCTCCACTGCGGTAACCTCAAGAGCAAGAGAGATGACAGAATGAGGCTGACAAACTCCTTCTGACAGTTACGTCTGCCTTCCTGGAAGAAAGCAGAGGAAAAATAAGAAACAAGTGGCAATGCTTCTCAGATTTAGAAAGCAAAAAATAGCTGATACGGAGTCTGAGATGGTTTGGTCACTGGGACCTTGGGTCCTGCGCCTGAGCCCTGCTCCATCTGGAATCACTCTAGGAGACCTAACCCTGGTAGGCAGAATGAGGTGAAGCTGCAGTCGAATGAGCAGGGTGAAGGGTGGGCCTCACCAGACTTGGTGGGGTGAAGCAGGAGGGTACAGCAAGGATCCGAATGAGGTGGGGCACCACGGCTGGTGGGAGCAGCTGCTATGAAAAACAATATGGAGACTCCTCAAAAGTTTAAAAATAGAACTACCATATGATCCAGCAATTCCACTTTGGGTATATATCCTAAAGAACTGAAAACAGAGCTTGAAGAGATATTTGAGCCCCGTGTTCACTGCCGCGTGTTCATAATAGCCAAGAGATGGAAGCCACCTACATGTTCACCAACAGATGAATGGATAAAAGGATAAAAAAGATGTGGTGTGTACATGCAACAGAATATCATTCAGCCTTAAAAAAAAAAAATAAGGAAATCCTGTCATATGCTACAATGTGGATGAACCTTGAGGACATTATGCTAAGCAAAATAAGCCGATCATAAAAAGACAAAGACCACATGATTCCACTTATACAAGGCATCTAAAATAGTCAAACTCTTAGAAACAGAAAGTAGAATGTTAGTTTCCAGGGACTGGGAGGCTGGGGAGAGAAGGGGAGTTGCTATTCAGTTGGCACAGAGTTTCGGTTTTGCAAGATGAAAAAGTTCTAGAGATCTGTTGTGCAACAATGTGTATGTAGTTACTACTACTGGACTGCACACTTAAAAATAGTTAAAATGGCGGCACGCCTGGTTGGTTCAGTTGGTTGGGGGTGGGACTCGATCTCAGCTCAGGTCTTGATCCCAAGGTGGTGAGTTCGAGCCCTATATTGGGCTCCATGCTGAGTGTGGAGCCTACTTTAAAAAAAAAACAGTTAAGATGGCAAATTTTATGTTGTATATTCTTTTTTTTTTTTTACGATTTTATTTGTTTATTTGACACACAGAGAGAGATCACAAGTAGGCAGAGAGGCAGGCAGAGAGAGGGGGAAGCAGTCTCCCTGCTGAGCAGAGAGCCCGATGTGGGACTCGATTCCAGAACCCTGAGATCATGACCCAAGCCGAAGGTAGAGGCTTAACCCACTGAGCCACCCAGGCGCCCCTTTATGTTATATTTTCAAATGCAATTAAAAAAAAAAAGGAGGTGGAGCACCATAAAATCAATTATGCATGTGCTAAGGTTTGCTTCATGAGGAAGCTTCAGGTAAAGCTGTCTGCTGTGTGGGGGCACCGCCTTGCCAAACCTCACCAAGCCACCCAGTCCACCCAGAACACATTATCTGGAAGACCCAAGGCATCAACTTCATAAACATGGGCCATTTTCCATGATACCCTGAACTGATTTTGTTCTTCCTGTATTTTTACAAATCCATGAAATACTACTACTCTCCAATAATAATAGTAATAACTAGCATTTATGGAAAACTTACAACAAAGGAATTACATTATATATGATGAGTAAGGTGAAAATTAACTACAGTCAAACCAATCCCTGAGAGCCCCTTAAATTGCCCACAAAATACAATATATATATGATTTAGTGTAAACAACCCTCCCATACGGTAGTTCTCAGGCCAACAAAAGTGATTGAATTATTGAGGTAGCTCAGAGGAAAGAACAAAAGGAAAGTTTATATGCAGATGTCTGGGATTCATAACTATAGGGAATGGGGCTTGTGAATGAAAAATTCATGCTGACCCACAGGCTTTACTTGATTTTCTTTTGATATTAAGGCTCTATCAAAAGTCCCACGATTCAGAAATTGTCATCGGCCGGTATCCCCACAGTGCCAGAACCCCATGGCAATGCTGGCTTTGGCTGTCTTCAAGGTAGGAGCAGCCTTCACAGTCTGAAAGAGGAGGTGGGACCTATCACATGGAGATGAGTTCTCTACAGTGCACACCAGTCTATTTCCAGGCACCAGCAGTGCAAAATTTGGCAGCCCTAAATGAAGTCTCATCAATTTTGGAAGCAGGGGGAAAAAACAGAGCTAAGTGTTTTAGGGAAGAGAGAGTGAAATTCTCATCTTTGATTTTATCTGGGAAACCCAACATTGTACACTAATAATACGGACTACAGAGGAAAAAGAACGATGGAGATTTCAGCGCTTTGTTTGTGTTGTTTTACTTGTTTATTAAAAAAAAAATACATGTAGGGGCACCTCAGTGGCTCAGTCGTTGAGCGTCTGCCTTCGGCTCAGGTCACAATCTCAGGGTCCTGGGATCAAGCCCCACGTCAGGCTCCCCACTCAGTGAGAAGCCTGCTTCTCCCTCTCCCACTGCCTTTGCTTGTATTCCCTCCTTGCTGTCTCGCTCTGTCAAATAAATAAATAAAATACATGTAATGAGAGAGCAAAAAAATGAAGTAACTATAGATGTAGATAGAGATATAGCTAAACCTAAAAAAAAAAAAAAAAAAAGCCGTAATTGTGAGTGAGGAAAGGCAAGATGCAGGATATGCACAGCATCGGTGAGGTCTGTATGTGCGATGCAGAAAATGCAAAACAGCATGGTTTGCAAAATTTCTTGTGGATCGACATATATTATGTAGTAGAAATATAAAAATGTGCATGAGGGCGACAAACTTCAAGTTCAGGATAGAAGTCACCACTGGGAAAGAAAGGAGGAGGAATTCACAGAGTTCATGAGGACTCCCATTGTACCAAGCACGTCAAATTTCTTAAACTGGATGGGGGGGATGCATATGAGTGCTTATTATATAATGATTGTACTTTTTTTATATGCCTGGCATATTTCTTACTTTTTTAAATTAACATATAATGTATTATTTGTTTCAAGGGTGCAGGTATGTGATTCATCGGTCTTACACATTTCACGGAGCTCACCATAGCACACACCCTCCCCAATGTCCATCACCCAGCCACCCTATTTCTTACTTTAAAAAGGTGGGAGGGGAGGGGCGCCTGGTTGGCTCAGTGGGTTAAGCCTCTGCCTTCGGCTCAGGTCATGATCTCAGGGTCCTGGGATCGAGCCCCGCATTGGGCTCTCTGCTCAGTGGGGAGCCTGCTTCCCCCTCTCTCTCTGCCTGCCTCTCTGCCTGCTTGTGATCTCTCTCTCTCTCCATCAAATAAATAAAATAAAATCTTAAAAAATAATAAATAAATAAATAAATAAATAAGGGGGGAAATGAAAACTAGGAAGCCTCTACATACTCTGTAATGTTAGTAGATGTGTTTATTATGAGATTGAACCAAATGATTTGTTTTGAGAAAGCTGGATCTGAAGATGATCCTAAGATAAAGGTGTGTCTCTCTCGCAGCTCTTCTCCAGGTGCTGTGCTAGACACACTCCACTTCATGAAAGCTACGTGAGGTCAGTTCTCTTTCCCACATTTCACCAAAGAGGAACTAGGGGCAAGGGTTAAGTAGTTTGCCTAAGAGCATACATTCCTTACTAGATGGCTGCAATTCCCTGAATTTGTTTCCCTACAATTGCCAAAAGGCGGTATTTTGAGGACCTGTGATAAGGTTGAATCATGTAGCGGGAAGAATAGAGCAAATCACAAGCTAAATCATACCTAATGCCTGCCCTTTAGGAAACACTCATTGAGAGCATCATTAGCCGGAAGTGTGGGTCTAATGCACTAAGCCAAGCCCTTCCCTCCTAACCAGGGCCATGTCTTTAATTGACATTTAGTTGCCTGTGGTAAGACTTCTTTTAATCCCAGTGCCTACAGGCTCCTGATCTTGGGGGACCGGGAGAGCTAGACCTAGCTTTTCTCAGGCCCACTGCCTTCTCAAGTTTTATTCCTGGCTCCATGGGCTTATCTTGCTTTACTTCCCCTTTTGTGTGTGTGTGTGTGTGTGTGTGTGTGTGTGTGTGTGTGTGCGTGCATACTGCTTTAATTGGGCAATCATTATGCCACTCTCCCATTCACTTTGGTGGGGAAGTGAGTAATCAAACTCTCAGTCGAACACTTCGGTAAGATAAGGTCAGCAAGTTGTGTGGCACCAAGATGGCACCCCGCACCTGCAAGAGAAAATGACTCAGTGGCTCTCATTGTTTTGGGGCTTGTTTGCGTTGCTGTGCAGTTGTAATGGAAAACGAATAAAAATAAAAATCCCGGGCCCGTTTTGGCCCGTGCTTGGGAAGTTAATCCCACTGTCCTGGCAGAATTCCAGCTCAGGTCACTGCATTCTGCTGGCGGAAGCTGCCTCATGCGGTTTTCAGTGGATGTCACTTTCTTCTTTGCGTCTTTCTCAGCTCCGTGTGCAGCGAATTAAACAGCTGTCCCTCCCCCACCCGCGGGGACTACAGCTCTGCAGAACTCAGAATGACCCCGCCTCTTGCCACAGTGGGCTCAGGGGCCAGGAAACTAACCTGCTCCCAGAATCAGCCACCGAGACATTTGCTACAGTCAAGATCCGGATGCTTGTGTCTTTCTCTGAGTGCATGTACGTTTCGAATCAGACTCCTGGCATTAAAAGATTTTTCAGGAATCATGTAGTTTCTTTCCCACTCTCTATGCATAGAGTCCCTCCATTTGTTTTGTCACCTTTCTATGCAAATTAAAATGTTTCCTTATATGAGGTACTTAGAAATTTATCTCCCTTCCATCTGTATATGCTTTTGTTGATGCTTTTAATTGTTTTTACAGATTTTTTTTCCCCAGTGTTTAACTCTTTCCCCTATGAAATGTATTGCATTTCATGGCGTGAGGAATGGTTCTAACTAACTAGTCCTTCTCCCATACAAATAATCTTGTTTTTTTTTTTTTAATTTTATTTATTTGAGACAGAGAGGGAGAGAGAGAAAGAGCACAAGCAGAGGGAAGGGTCAGAAGATAGGGAGAAGCAGACTTTCTGGTGAGCAGAGAGCACAATGCGGGACTCGATCCCAGGACTCTGGGATCATGAACTGAGCCTAAGGCAGGTGCTTAATCAGCTGAGCCACCCAGGCGCCCATAATCTTGTTTTCTTAACAATGTTTACTGAATAGCGATTTCTATGTGTGTGACTTCAGCAAAGGACTTAAACCTGTCTGAGAGTCAGCTGTCAGTCGCTGGGAAAATAGGAGTAATAATGATACCTACCAGACAGGCTCGTCCCAAGGATGGGGTAAGACAACACATGGAAAGCTCCTAACACGTTGCATGCATGGCCGGTATGTGCGTGATAAATGTTATCTTCCTTTTTGTCTCCTTTCCTTCCCTTTTATCTGCATCAACCTATTTTTTTTTTTTTTTCCTAGAGCCCTTTTATGTACCACTGAAATCAAGGCTCTCTGGCATGACCCAAAAGTTGTCTATCCCAGGTTTTGGGTTTTTTTTTGTTTTTTTTTAAGGTTTTTTATTTATATGACTGAGAGATCACAAGTAGGCAGAGAGGGGTGGGGGAAGCAGGCTCCCTGCAGAGCAGAGAGCCCAATTCGGGACTCGATCCCAGGACTCTGAGATCATGACCTAAGCCGAAGGCAGAGGCTCAACCCACTGAGCCACCCAGGCACACTTATCCCAGGTTTTATATTAGGAAGCTACTAAATAGAAAGTTTGGGGGAAGTGGAGGAGGTAGGGGGCCATGAAGGCACTTTTCTTCAAGGGACCCCACCTAATAACACATGTACTTTCTTTGCCTGCAGATGATGGGCTGTTTCTGCAATTCCCTTTATCCCCAGGTCAGAGAATCCTCTTCGAGGCTGTTCTCCCAAGGCCTTAAAGACTCCCCTCCCCAAGTTGCCATGTCAGATCTTTGGGGGGAAATCTGATTTTTAAGGACAAGGCTCTTTGTGTGGGTTGTTTTATTTTGGGGGTAGGGTGGGGGTAGGATTTGGCCATGGGTTTGCTGCATTCCAGGAAGAGGGAGGACTCTGCTCTCCTCCGATGAGTCATGGAAGAGAAACGTCTAATGTTTGCAAACATCCCCAGCCAAGCCTTTACTTTCTTGTACTCTGCCCATCCCCCCATCTGTGCTGATGGAACCCACCTGAGAAGATTCAAATGTTAAGCTTAAAGGCTAAAGCAGAGGCTGTGGGTTCTAGACCAGATGAGATGGAAAGCTGCTCAGAGAAGGGAGGGCAGTACCCTTGTATCTGGCATGTGAGAGACAGAACAGGACCTTGGGTGTATGTCTCTCCAAATCGGGACATGATCTGGGTGGTGCAGGAGGACGGAGTGAATGGACAGGGCTGTCCCAAGGGACGTGCATGAGCACACTTCTGCGCAGGACTAGGAGATTGAGAGAAGCCTCAGGTGGGAGAAAGGAGCAAAGGGGATTGCAGAAAAGAAGGCAAGAAGCCTGGAGCTGCAGCCTTCAGGGAGGATGAAGGATGAGCGGGCTGGAGAGGGACTGGAGCAGGCGGGGGTGTGCGGGAGAGGACCATCGGCAGACTGCTGGAGCCAGATGGGGCTCATGATGCATTCTCCCAGATGGAACGGATCAGCCTTGTCAGACATGCTTCCTTCAGGATACACAGTGTCCCCCCTCCTCCCCCTCTGAAATCAGGAGAGAATCACAAGGTGACTTGGGAGGGCGGCCAGGCTCCTGGGATCTTTTGTGAACTATCAGGTAACGACAGCGGGATCACAATAGGAGACCTAAACATGCCTCCACTGCCACCCCCCCCCCTTTATTTTTCTATTGTGGGACATCAAGGGAGCGAGCTCATGAGCTTGGGAACAAAGATCCTATTCTAGGAATTTGTCCACTGCAACCCTATCCGGGGCATTCGCAAGCTTTGGATTTCTGCCCGACGGAAACTCTACCTGCTCCCTCCGCCCCAACCATCACCAGAGCAGCACCCTGGCCCCGGGCAGGGAAGGGAGACTCTGAGGAGCTCATCATTTAAAATTAAAATCGCGTTTAATCACTGTTCATTTCTCTACCAGGCTCGGTAAGCACTGTCATCTTTTCATTTTAAACATTTCGCTGTTTAAGTTCTGAGCACCTTGGGGGGTGAGAAAGGAGGGCAGTGGAAGAGAACTTTTGAAATCTTTCCACAGAAATCAAAGAACAAACCAACCGGAGGGAAAAATAGCAGCTATATTTAAACTACATTATCCCATCAGGGAGCTATGGTTTTGAAAACCATTCCACAGTACTTTGTTTGGCACTGATGCATGGGTTTCTTTTCTTTAATTTTTTTTTTTTTAATGGCAACATTTTTCCCCCCCAGAGCAGTAATTGCAAAGGAAGTGAAGGGCTTCATGAATTAGTGCAGGGAGCATCTGCTGCGTGACCCACCCTGCTCTAGGCACGGGGACACACAGTAAAGAAGGGAGCACTCGAAGACCTCACAACAAATAATTATCATGCATTCATTCGTTCCTGTACACCTTCTAAGTACATATGATCCTTGTTCTCCTGGACCTTATAATTTGGTGGAAGAACACAGACAATAAACAAGTGACTAGTTACTAAGCGGGATGAAAGAAAGACATGTACGTTTGCCAGTTTGCCGGTCCTTCTGTTCCAAATGCTGTTCTCAGCTCTGACTGTGCAAATGGCTATATATTATTCACGGCTCACTGCTCAGAGGGCGGTGACCATCCCACCGCCCCACCCCACCCCACACCTGTCACTCTCTCATGTGAGTCCGTGTCCCAAACAAGTGGCAAGATCAAGTAGACAGCTGGGTATAGGAGTCTGGATATACAAATGGGCATGTCATCGATATTTAGGTGGAATTTGAAGCAGTGGGCCTAAGGAAAGATTGTGGATAAGGAAGAAAGTCCCACATCCAAAGTCCTGGGACACGCTGCATTTCAAGTTAAGTAGAAGATGGGGAGCAGGCTGACAAAGATACACCTGAGAAGTAGGAGGCAAACCTGAAAAAACAAAAACAAGAACAAAAATACCACAGAAAACCCGAGTTACTGAACTACAGTTGAGTGAGGATACAAAGTGCCATGTGGGCTGTAGGACCAGGAGCAACTAATTTCTGGGGTGGTGAGAGTGGAAGTGCTGGAGAAGAGATGACCGTGGTCAGAGAAGGCTTCCAAGATGGGGTGGGATTTAGCCCTCATCTTGGACAGAGGATTAGGGGTTCGCCAGGCAGATCCAAGCAGCAGGAACAGGAACAGATTGAGCAAAGGTGCAGAGGAACAGATGATAGTCCCTTGTGTCAGGAGCTTAGAATGGAGGGGAGGCTGTGGTGGATATATGGCAGAGGCTGCTGAGAACTCCAGTGGAACTCCATTCCCAACCAGACTTCCCAGTGTTCCATGCCGGTTACTTCTGCTTCCTCCTAAAGGAGTTAAGCTCTTTGACTTTCCTCGATGAAGTGGACATCTTTTGTCCAGTCAACCCACCATTCAATCCCTTCCTTAAGTGGTTTTTCCATAGAGGCACTGTTTTCCAGGATGCAAGTCCTTAACTAGCAGTGTCAACATCACCTGGGAACTGGTTAGAAATGCACGTTCTTGGACTCCATCCCAGATCTCCTGAGTGAGAATTCTGGAAGGGGGCCCCAGAAGACTGTTCACAAGCCCTCCAGGTGATGTTGCTGCATGCCAAAGTTTGAAAACCACTGCTTCAGGGAACCACTTCTTCCCTACTCTCAGTGCATCTAATTCAGATCGCAGTCCCTGTTTCAGGTGGGATGCAGGACTCTCAGAAAATATTAGGCCTTTCCCTCCATGAAATTTCTAAATGTGGTGGATTTTAAACCGGAGATGCTGGGGGCCATGTCTGCTGTCACCTGGACAGAACCTACATCAAAGACAAAGGCAAGGGAAAGCAGCAGATCCAAGGGATAGAAAGAGATTCTCAGTGACTTTATTCTGGCACCTGGATCAAGCTGTTGTGAATTTGGAGTCTACTTCCAGTAAGTCCCTTTATTATAAACATAAGCTAGTCCGTCGGCTTTTGGACACTAAACCATCAAAAGAATACTTACCAATGGAGACAGGGAGGCAAATTCTGGAAAAGGCATTCTGTCAAGTTTGGCAAATTCTCAGATGTTAAAGTTATGGTTTATGAACCTGTAGAAAAAATGGTGGTCGCTAGGCTCTGGCATGTGTTCAAAGACACAAGCCAGCAAAAAACAAAACAAAACACAAGCTATGCCAAACCAGACCCATTTCTGTGAAAATTCACTAGAATGTGACTTGGAGTCTGTTCACTAGGACATGGACTTTGAGTCTGTTGTAGACAATATATCTAGAGTCAACAATACATTTGACTGGTCCTCTCATTAAGTTCTTACGAGCAAGTTAAGAAATGTGGGCTAGATAATAACACAGTGGACTAACATCCCATGGTTACCTGAAGAGACTTTAATATACATAACAAAACATTTTACTATTGCAGCAATTCTGTCCATTCTTTTTTTTTTTTTTTTAAGTTTTATTTATTTAGGGGTGCCTGGGTGGCTCAGTGGGTTAAGCCTCTGCCTTTGGCTCAGGTCATGATCCCAGGGTCCTGGGATCAAGCCCCACATTGGGCTCTCTGCTCAGCGGGAGCCTGCTTCCCTTCCTCTCTCTCGGCCTGCATCTCTGCCTACTTGTGATCTCTGACTGTCAAATAAATAAAATTTTTTTTTAAGATTTTATTTATTTATTTGACAGAGACACAGCAAGAGAGGGAACACAAGAAGGGGGAGTGGGAGAGGGAGAAGCAGGCTTCCCACAGAGCAGGGAGCCCGATGTGGGGGGCTCGACCCCAGGACCCTGGGACCATGACACGAGCTGAAGGCCCATGCTTAAGGACTGAGCCACCCAGGCACCTGAATTCTGTCCATTCTTTACTCAACGTGCATATGTTCCAGAGTCAGTAAGAGATGCCAGATGTGACTGAGTTGGACAGCCTTAGTTCCCACCTGCCTCTCAGTGTGAACAGCTTGCTGTTCTGAGTCTAGCATGTAAATATGTACTTTTCACATAACATGATCCTTAAGTCAAGTTGACTACATCAGGTGCTCAACAGAAAGAATAGTCTGTTCACTGTTGTATAACAGAGTACTATGGGAGACAGAGAGGCAAGAGAGTACATTCTAGGATTTTCACTTTCCTGACTTTGGAACCTGTAGCCAAGTTGACATTATGGCTGTTGAACAACTAAATCCAGTTGATTGATTATTTTCTGATCTGGGATGAATGTCTAGACGTTCTATTAGATAAAGATATCAAAGTTGTAAGTTATACTTTCCAGATTTATGCATAACCCAAGCTGGGACATAGAGATAAAATATGTCTTGAAGATGAAAACTCAAAAAAACCCACAGCGGACTGCAAGGACCAAAATGAACATGAGAACATTCCGTTATAGTCAGAGTTCAGTGCCTGGGTTAAAAAGAATCAACAGTGCAAGTACACGATGGGAAGATTTAATAAGACTGTAGTTTATGTATACAGGATTCAGTTTTGAGTTGATTGTTAAGATAAATCAACAATGTTCGGGGGGAAAGAATCAGAACAAGGGAGGATAGTGGTACCTCCACTAGGGCTTTGTTCCAAGACTATGCCTAGACTTTTGTGCTACCGTGTTGGGTGTCTCCAAGACTGGCCAATAAGCATGCTGAGGGGTTGTAGACTCCTGCTCTAGGAGGAACAGCTCAGGAACCGAGATGTTTCTTTTACCTGAGAAAAGAGTCTTTATAAAGCACCACAGATATTTTGAAATACTCAAAGGGATCTCACACAGAAGAGGGGTTAAATTTATTCAGCGTTGTTCCAGAGGGCTAAACAAGGAAAAATATAGGGGCGCCTGGGTGGCTCAGTGGGTTAAAGCCTCTGCCTTCAGCTCAGGTCATGATCTTGGGGTCCTGGGATGGAGCCCCACATCAGGCTCCCTGCTCAGTGGGGAGCCTGCTTCCCCCTCTCTCTCTGCCTGCCTCTCTGCCTACTTGTGATCTCTGTCTGTCAAATAAATAAACAAAATCTTAAAAAAAAAAAAACAACCAAGAAACAATATATAGGGGAAGTTAGTTAGGGGATGTGGATTCAGCCTAGAATGAGCCTACTTTAATGATTAAAGCTGTCCAAATATGGAACAGACTGCCTTTTGCAATCTCCATTGCTCTACAGGAGGGCTGTAGAGGGTTAGGAAGTTGTCTGGGGCCTCCTTTCCAGGTCACTCTTTTTTACTGGGCCTTTTCTGTCTGCCTAGCTTTGAAACTAGTCTGCCTATTACTAGGTAATGTCCTCCTTTATTAATTCCTTTGAGGTTCTTTGATCAAATCATCCATCATTCTGAATCACTGTTTCTCTTCTTTCTCCCCTCCCTGTCCTCAATTGATTGAAAATAGCTGCAATCTTTGGTAGACAATAGAGTACTTCCAAAACCAATTGTTACTTTTTTTTTTTTTAACCTTGTTCAGGAGAAGCACATGTAGTTCAACACGCAAAGTAAATTGAACATAAGGGGTTTTTTTTGTTTATGATTTTTAAAAGATTTTATTTATTTGACACAGAGAGAGACAGCAAGAGAGGAAATACAAGCAGGGGAAGTGGGAGAGGGAGAAGCAGGCTTCCCTCTGAAGAGGGATCTGGATGATGGGGGGCTCGATCCCAGGGATCATGACCTGAGCCAAAGGCAGATGCTTAACAGCTGAGCCACCCAGGCGCCCCAAGTTTATTTCTACATAAGAGAAACTTGATTTTTCTGCCCTTCAGAGGCTGGCTTTATGCTAAATTTTGGCTACTTATAAACAAAAATTTCAGCGATACCCACAGGTTGATGAATCAAGCACATAAATGGTATGTGACATAAAAGGGACCAACTCCAGGCTAAAAAATCACAGTTTCGGTTTAAAGGAGTATTCCAACCTCCAGCAAATAGCAGATTTGCAAAGAACAGTCTAGGAGGTGATGACAATGTGGTAACAGCACCAATGTGAACTTACACATCACTCCTCTCTGAGAAGCCTTTAATGCTGCCTCGTTTTGTATTTGTTAAACCTGACTAACCTTCACGGCCATTCCCATGAGGCGAGTAGTTCGGAGGCCCTCCTGTTTATTTCACGAATTGGAAATCAATGAACTTTGTTGATTGATTTGTTGAGGCTTCTCCCGTGCGGAGGCCGTTTGCAAGTCACCGATGGATCAGGGATGGTGGAACTCATAACTGCAACAGCAGGCATTCAGTAAATGATGAAAGTATACCAGGGACCATTCCACATCCTGAGGATGGACAAGACAGACAAACCCATATTCTCATGGAGACTGTATTCTAGTTAGTAGAGACCGACAGTGGACAGCTAAAAAAAACCCCCCACAGTATTGCAGATAAATGCCATGAAGAAAATAAAACAATGTGAGAGCAAGGGTGACCGGGAAAGGTAGCCACTTTAAGTAGTCAGCCAAGACATCTTCAAGGAGATGACATTCTCTTTCAAGGTGAGTGCTGAATGATAAGATGGAACTAGGCACGTGACAATCCCAAGAAGACCACTGAATACAACAGCCAATGCTGGGAACCCCTTAAAAAACCTCATGATCATACCAGAGGTGCTTACAACCGCAAGGATCCATGGAGCCATGGAACAGAGACCCAAAGTCAAGTGGCTAAGATAATTTCCAGGCTAAGAGAGTTACCAATCCTTCAGCTTATAGTACCTTTATTGTTGCTGAAAGAGATGAGGTGAGGCAGAAGCAATGGTGCAGACCTGTTCTCAGAGGGAAAAGAACCACCAGCCCTCCATTACCACACCCCCACCACATGATCACGTGTCCCTCCAGGAGGAGGCTCCAATTCTGTGACCTAACCAGTTTCCACCTTGCTTCTCTTAGCGCATTGCCATACACTAGAATTTTGTTTGTTTATTTCGTGTAGGGTTTTGTTGGTCCTTTTCCAAGTATCAATCAAAACTGCATGCCAGCCTCCACTCCTTGGAAATAATTAAATGAAATGACGTGACTGATTTTTTCAGCTGGGTAATATACTGTGATTTGCATCTGCTGAAGGAATTCATCTTAAGTCCTGAGCAGAGCCATCTGGGACAACTGAGGTGTTTTTTTTTTTTTTTTTTTTTCTCTGCTATGGCTCATGCCAATCGTACACTATTGCCAAACACAAAAGTAGACTAAAAGCTTCATTCTGCGACATATTCCCCTAAGAAAGCTGCTCTTTGTGATGTGAATATGGTCCCCTTTTGTTCATGAATTCATCGCAAAGTTCCCTTTCCCTGTTAAGTAATCTAACTTTACATAAGCAAAATGCCCTTTATTTTGCTGTTACCTAGGTTTCCTACAGACTTCTGGAGCAAGTCATCTCTGGTTTAAGAATAGGTTTTGAATTAAAGTCCTTTCTCCTATTGGGGGAAGTGGAATCTAGAAAATAGCCTTGATCTTAAAGCCCAAGTGAAGCACCTCCTAGCACAATTCTCATTCTTTAGCAGTTAACGGTGGCATAGCCCGTGACTTCTAGGCAGGCATGTATCAAAAGGCTGTGTGGGCTGTTCAAATTAAAACCTCCTCCCCTCTCCCCCGAGTGGGATTCCTTCGGTCAGAGCACAGACCCCGCCGGGGAAGGGCTGACATTGGTGCGCGATGGAGCGCCGGGCTGCGGGTGTGGGATGCGGTGTTCCTAAGGCGACAGATGAGGGATTTGGGCCGTGTGGGAAGTGAACTGCGGAATTCCTCCCCTCGATTCCTGAAGGGGGCTCTAAAGCAGTCAGATTAGGATGCAGAATGCTGCCGGCAAGGCAGAGGGCGAGAGGGCGGAGGAGCCAAGGACACCGAGCCGGGCACGTTTCGGGAGGCCCAGTGCGGACCGAGTTCCCAGGTTCCCCGGCCTCGCCTACCCAGACACCCACCCCAGCCCCAGGCCCACCCCGAAGGGCAGGCAGTTTTCCTCGGGGCAGCGAGTGTAGGGAGCCCGCCGTGAGCACTCAACCTCTCCGGGCTCTGTGTCAGCGGGCTGGCGGGGATGGAAGACCACCGGAGCCCCGGGACGGTTTAAGATTAGCTCTCCACCCGTCCGCGGGCGCGGCATCGCGCGCGCCGGCCTCTATCCGGGTTCCTGGGGGCGGTGCGCGGGAGGGGCGGGGCCTGCGCGGCGGCGTGGGCGCGAGTCGCGCGGGAGGGAGGGAGCCCAGGGGAGGGGGCGGGGCCGTGCCGCCCACGCCGCGCTGGGCTCTCTCGGCCAATGAGCGGCGTCCACATGCCGCGGCGGCGGCGAGAGGGGAGGCAGCGGCGGATAAATGCTATTAGAGCAGCCGCCGCGGAGCCGTCCCCGACGCCACCTCCTTCTCCTTCGCCGCAGTTTCCTCCGCCGCTGTCGGGGGTGCGGAGCTGAGGGAACAGGGCGAGCGCGCCACGCGCCACCCCGCCGGCTCGCCGCCCCCGCTCCGTTCTGCCCTCAGGGGTCGGCCGGGTGCCCCCTCCTCCGGCCCGGGCGGGGCCGCGAATCACCTCAGGAGAGCCGGGAGGGGGTTCGGGGGCCGCGGCCTGCGTTCCCGGCGGGCGGTTGAGGGCAAAGGAGGCCCTCCCTTCTGACGAGGGGAGGGAGGGTCAGGAGCCCCCCACCGCCCAGCTGAGCCCGGGGCGTGCACCGGCGAGGGCCGGGCAGCCGGAGGGGCGGTTGTCTGGGGGAGGGGGCGCGGGGTGATTCAGCGCCCGGCGAGGCGGAAGCGGCTGCAGGAGGAGGAGGAGTGGGAAGAGGCCAGTCTGCGCCTGGGCGCCCGGGGTGGCACGAGCCCGCGGCCCGAGTGCGAGGCGGAGGCGAGGAGGCCGCGGGGACTGGAGGCGAGGCCGGCCGGGCTCCCGCAGTCATGGAGAACGCGCACACAAAGACGGTGGAGGAGGTGCTGGGCCACTTCGGCGTCAACGAGAGCACGGGGCTGAGCCTGGAGCAGGTCAAGAAGCTCAAGGAGAAATGGGGTTCCAACGGTAGGTGCCCGGCTCCGGGACTGCAGGGGCCCCGCGCGGCCCGGCGCGGGCCCGAGAGCCGGGGAAGATGGCTGACCGGGCTCCACCTCGTGGGTTTGGGCTCAGCGCCCGCCGAGGGCTGCAGCCGGCGGGTCGAGCCCGCGTGCCGGCCCCGCGGGAGAAGGGACTGCAGACGGGGGCTCTGGGCTTGTCTGTACCTCCTGGACCCCGCGCCTCGAGCCCTTGACCTTCCCCGCACGCAGTTAGCTCGGTGTCTTCTCACCCGCAGCAGCCGGCCCCGCTGGAGGGAGGGACGCGTTCTCCTGCAACTGGGTTGAACCCTGCGAGACATTTTCTTGTCCCCAGCCAGTTTATGAGGCGTCGTTGCAGTTGAGAAAGCCTCTAACCGTTCTTGTACTACCCAAAGTTACACATCTGGCAGAAGTCATGACATAGCTGAAATAA
Organism: Enhydra lutris kenyoni; assembly: GCF_002288905.1. Taxonomy (NCBI): domain Eukaryota; kingdom Metazoa; phylum Chordata; class Mammalia; order Carnivora; family Mustelidae; genus Enhydra; species Enhydra lutris. The sequence continues at coordinate 6,773,161 of NW_019154130.1, forward strand.
GTCCTTGTTTCGGTAGCCCTGTTTGCTAGATAGCGATGAGATTTTACGCTTCGGGATACACTAAGGTATTGGTTACAACAGATTTTCCTGGGGTACCATTTGGTGTGGTTTTCATTAAAAATGGTTGAAGGGTCATAGATCTGGGTACGTCTTTCGAAGACTGATAATTTTAGCAATTCTCTTTATAAAGACCGTGCTAATTTTTCCCCCCCCTTCTTGACACGTTGCCTGGCGAATTTCTACATTCTGCAGAGTTACCGGCTGAAGAAGGTGAGTAATCTTAATACTTTTTTTTTTTTTTTTTTAACCCCCCTTTGTGTGCTGTTGTTAAGATGACATTTACAACAATTGTTTGTTTCTAACAGGAAAAACCTTGCTGGAACTTGTGATTGAGCAGTTTGAAGACTTACTAGTTAGAATTTTATTGCTGGCAGCTTGTATATCTTTTGTAAGTATAAAGAAACTTAATTTCTGTTCTTTTCAGAGATGAAAAACCAAGAACAAGTCATGTCTATTGAGTGAGAACATTATATTTAGAGATTTCAGTGGTGTCTTCATTCTTTAAAAAAACCTAGGTATTTTAAAATTATAAACAAAACACTCGAACCGTTTGTGTGCGGAAAATTAATGCCTGACATTTACAGTGCAGTTAGAAATTGGTTCCAAAATGAGGCAGAGTCTTATAAATTTTTGTGGTTTATCAGTTTTAATATCAAAAAGTTCTTTGTTGGAAAGCCTTTTCTGTTTTGGGTTCTTCCATTGTGTAAGATCATACTAAGATGGTGTTGGGCCTTTTGTAGTCTGTAAATAGAACTTACAAAAGGAATATTCCAGTTGCTCTCCCTTCCTGGTAATGGCAAGGTGACAGTTGTTTCTGACAGTGACAAGAATGATGACGGCAGTGATGGCACCACTGTTGACCAAATTTGGTCACTGACCTTTAGGGTGGTATATTTATCTAAATTGGACCCCTGTCTTAAGTGACTCCTAGGTAGAGAGAACAAGATTCAGTGCAACTGGTTCTAGATTTTTAAAGAAAAAAACAAAACCAGATCCATTTTCTCTTGGTCTGTGTGTGGTTACTGTCTTGAGTCCTGTATGGTTGCTAAGAAACTGGTGAAATGCAAAGAACTACAGCAGAAGAAGGGTGATGAGTTGGTGAGGTTATTTCTAGGTTATTAACATTTTTTTCCTGTTCAATATTAATTTTTTACTGCATTTTTTCTTGGGCAGTGGACTTCTTGATAGTTTTCCTGAGAATGGTCATGAATAGGACACAGATGTTCCTAATCCTAACAGCATGAGATGACTTTTGTTCTTAAATTACAGTATTGTATTCTTATAATAACTGTGATGGGAAATGAAATTCACCCAGTGCAGTACTTTTTCAGGCTTCACAAAATTGGCACAGTTTCAGGGTTTCATTTTTGTTTGTTTGTGCATTTGTAAACCACAGGAATCTACCTCAGTCTTTATGACAACCGTATCATAGAAGGCTATTTTGAGAACTAAATCAGAAGGAAGCAGTGGGCACTTCTTTAGGTAAGGGGGGGAAATTGGCAGGAGGTGAGCTTTTGGAGTAGTAGTATATACGGATTCTGACATGAGACTTTAATATATCTATCATGCCATCTTGGCTAAGTGATATGTAGTTATTAATAATAATTCAGTTCTCACGAGTCTTTTTTCTGTGGTTTTCATTGAATATAATTGAGAGTGTCATAGCAAAGCATACAGTGTCCTGAATTACTCCATACTTACATGTCTGTCTGTTCTTGATTAATTCACCGCCACCCCTCCTAAATGGCTCCTGTTTTTACTGATTAAGATAAAGGAATAGAGCTGTTTGATTATCAGTTTCAGTACATTGTTGTGGGGCAAAACAAATACTATGTTATGGGTAGTGTAATGTTCATGTATGTTTAAGCTACTTGCATGATTCTGAAGTAGCCTCAGCTTTGGCGGTTAAAGTACTGGGGTTCAGTAAGGTTATCAGGGACATCTTAGAAGTAAATCACCTGGTATATACAAGGCAGAGATAAAATAAATTTTTATTGAGTTATTCTGTATATCTATTTAAGGCTGTGTTGTAACATCAGCATTATTTCCAATAAACAGGCTATTGAACATTTGGGTTTTATAGGATCTCTTGAGTTGCCAGTTCGAATGACTTTTGTATTAACATTTTGAGTTAGTGATGTGTGTGACTTTTATTTTGAAGAAAGGAGTTTATAGTTTCTAAGCATTTTCAAGTGGGTTTTTAAAATGCTCTAATTTTATCATAGGGTAGGATGCTGGGTTTTTATAGCTTTATAGAACTGTATTTTGGAATTGAAATTTGAATTACCTTTTTAGTAACTACTTGGAGTTAATGCTCTGGACATGAACTGTGTGACATTTTTATTTCATGGATTGCTAAACAAAAATAATAAATGTTTAGGAAATACTGTTATTTTGCTCTGACTTGTTTGATCAAGACATTTTGGATATCAGACCTGTTTTGTTGATTTTCTTCATGTGAAATTGGCACAATACTACATTGTTCTTGACCTTTTCAGTCCTTATTTATCTTTTAAAAGATCACTGAGTCTTTTTTGTGGTGATCAGTGTATTCCTAATTTACACGAAAATCATGGTAGAATATTCATACTCTTTTGGAGAATTAAATAGTTCCTACAATATGTACATGATATATCATCAGGTTCTGCTTGAGTTAAAAAATATTAGGCTTTCATGATTTGTTTCAGATCTCTAACTAAATTGTTAACTGTAGGAAGCTGCATTAATGTGTTATACTCATGACCTGTAGGGATAAAGTTTAATTGCAATATTTGCCAGGTAGAAATAGTTTTAAGTTTCCTTGGATTGGAAGAAGTGAGCTATAATTTCTCCCACTACACATAAAGTAACATTGGAAATTCCTTCATTTGCCATTCATGAGCTACAGTCCTGTCACTTTGTCTTTACATCCTCCTTGGTCACAACTTTGCCCTTCATTTAATACATCATACGTTTGCTTACTGGAATACCTGTTCTTTTCTTTCACTGCTTCATTAGGTATTTATTGAACACCTGGGACGTGGCACAGACACTGGGGATACAGCATTTGAACAAAATAGACAAAGTCTCAACCTGGAGTCGACATTCTAGTGGAGACAGATAATAAACAAGTAAAATGTGTAGTCTGTTGGACAGTGATAGTACTATGGAGAAAAATAAAGCAGGGAGATAAGAGTATGAGGAGGAGGGGGCACCTGGGTGGCTCAGTGGGTTAAGCCTCTGCCTTCAGCTCAGGTCATGACCTCAGGGTCCTGGGATCGAGTCCCACATCGGGCTGTCTGCTTGGCAGGGAGCCTGCTTCCCCTCTATCTCTGCCTGTCTCTGCTACTTGTGATGTCTCTCTCGCTCTCTGTCAAATAAATTAAAAAAAAAAAATCTTTTAAAAAAATAAAAAGAGTATGAGGAGGAGGGTATAGTTCTCACGTAGGGTGGTCAGGAAAGTCCTCCAGGAAGGTGACTTTAGAGAAAAGACCTGAAGGAGATGAGCAGGAGGGCCATATTTGCCTCGTCGGAATTCAGAAAGCGCTTTGTGGTAACAGTTTGCAAAAGTTGCTCCACCCTCCATCCCCATTTCCCCACCACAGCTACTTGGATTCACCCTAAAATGCTGCTTAAACTTGCTTAGACTTAGGCACTTCTCATCTTGTCACTTGTTTTTGAATAGTGTCTTTCCTTCCTACTGGACCCTTTAGAAGGGATTCTTCATTTCTTTTAGAGCCAGGGTTAGTGATTTTGATAAAACAAATATATTTGAACTTGGATTAGTAGCATTTTCAGAATATATGAGGTCTGGTTTCTTTGGTTTTCTTAGTACAGTATAGTCAAGAAGTAGTTTATATATTTGTAATGATTTTACTTTTTTCCTCTGTGTTTTGTTTTAACTTTTTTTTTTAAAGGATAGAATGGGTAGTTCACTAATTGGTTTAACTAATTTATTTAGAGCCTTTCTTTAAAATGTTTTGAAAGGTGAGTGTGTGTGTGTGTGTGTGTGTGTGTGTGTGTGTGTGTAAGAAGATTGTATTCTCAAATCTAAAACCAGTATTTTTAAATAAGTTTTTGTGTGGATCAGAAGAGAATGTAGTCGGGACGCCTGGGTGGCTCAGTTGGTTAAGCAGCTGCCTTCGGCTCAGGTCATGATCCCGGCGTCCTGGGATCGAGTCCCACATCGGGCTTTTTGCTCGGCAGGGAGCCTGCTTCTCCCTCTGCCTCTGCCTGCCATTCTGTCTGCCTGTGCTCGCTCGGTCTCCCTCTCTCTCTCTGACAAATAAATAAATAAAATCTTAAAAAAAAAAAAGAATGTAGTCAAATCCTACCTTTTTTTTTTTTTTTTTAATGGCTAAAAGAATTTGTTTCCCAACCCAGAAAATTGTCATAACATTTATTGGTGATGCCTTTCTTTCTTGTGAAGTGTTAAACTTTTCCTCTTTTAAACTTCTTTTATTATGTAAATTTCTTCATTCGTTGAACAAGTATTTGAGTACTCAGTGTCCTTGCAAGTTTCTAAGGACACAAAGAGGAATGCAGACAGGTGCCCTAAGTCTTAAAAATATGCTTATGATCACTCTCACTTTCTTTTTGGGGGGGGGACCTCATTGAGTGCTCATTACATTATCCCAACATGTAGCTAAGATAATGGAGTCACGGAACTATGACTGTCTCCCACTGAAACACGCCTTTTTACCTTGGCTTAAAGTTTGCTTTTGTTCTTTAAACTCCACTCTCCAGCATCTTCTGGTTGTGCTGTTAGAAGTTACTGTGATATGCAGAGATCAGTTTTACAGCTAATTAGAAGATAGTCTGAACTACCCTGTTGAAGCAGTCTAAGTTGTAGTTGAGTATTCATTAGTAAGTGGCTACTGAATAGGATTGGCAAATTTGAAACTTTGAATTTGCTGGATTATATAAGCCCCAGAAGACAAGTATTGTTACTGTATTAATAGTGCAAAGCAAAGAAGAAACACTGTGCCTAAAATTAACTGCAGTAGCTTTTTCTTCCACTTTCCTTTGAAAGTGTTGATGAAATTGGTTACTTATTGCTCTAGATGTTTAAGTTCAAATACTGCCCTCAGGGTCTTGTACCTTATAGGTTATATGAGATTTTGTTTCATTCGTTTGTGCCCCTGTAATAGTGAGCATCATCTGTGTACCAGAGACACTTCTAGGCCCCTGGTGAACAAAAGACAGTACAAATAGGTAATCATTTATGTTCAACGTATTCTCAGTGAAGATTTTAGAAACATTTACCCCACCATAGGAACATATTTTGTATGACTCAATAAGCCATATTTATGAACTGACTATTGTATAATGCTAAAAGGCATCTTTCATTTTGGTGATGTGTCACACACTCTTCACTCCCTCATCTCCTGGGATCTTTCATTTGTCAGCATCATCATCTCATGTACACTAGGTTTCCTTTCAATAGAACAAACCAGGAAGGACTTCATAATATGATCTGAACATAATCAGCTGGATTAGTTCTTATCAGTTAATGACAAATGCATTGATCTTCACTTTGGGCTGTAGCATTTAATTATTTGGGTTCTTTGTAGTTTCAAAACAGACATTTAAAAAAGTATTCAGGAAATTGATGGTTGTTGATTTTAAATAGGTTTGGCACCAGCCTTCCACCCTGAGAGATTTGCCCACTAGTTTCTCATCATCTGGTAATTAATATACTTGTGGAACCATCAAATAATTATGACTGCTTGGGTTTCTTGCACATAAACACTTGAAGTCCTATGGTGGAAGAAAAGGTTACTGCATTATACAGATTAGGATTCTACTTCTGCAGAGCAACCACACATTTTTTGAAAAGTAAAGATTTGCTCTGGTAGTTCTGTCACTATTTGCTGTAGTCTTCCCTTTGCTCCAACTGTTAGGGGATAAATTACTTTTAAGTTTGTTCCTTAGGCCTATCTGCCAAGAGGGAAGTTCATACCCTCTTTAACAAGGTGTGAAGCTTATCTTACAGTTGCTAATGTCTCACTGACCTTTTGCATAGGTCCTAGTTACTCATCAGGTTGAGTGATTTTTTTTCCCCCAAGAGCTAATTAACTTTCTTATTTCTGAGATGCTCTCCTTGGCAAGTGTTTGAAAGGCTAGTATCAAAGCAGCTGTGATCTTGCATCTATCAAAATTTATAACTTCCTAGAGAAGTTCTCATTTTGGCACTAGGCCTGGTCTTAACACCAGGAATGCCCTGTTGAAAGCCTGTGGCAACATTTATATTCATTCTGGTTTTCTGCCTGCCCTAGTTCACTAGCTGTCAGTGGTCATTGGTACCTCTCAGGACCCGGTCCTGGTGTCTCCTGATTTTTTTTCCTGCTCAGGTTGATCTTTCTTGTTCATTCATCATTCCCTTATCTTACTTCGAAAATTCATTTTTGGCCTTGTCTTACCTCTCTGGTTGTTTACTATTTGTGTAAAAGCTCACTTTATACTATTCCACTAAGTATAAACATGGATGGTTTCATTATTGCCATGAGTCCTATCTGGTTGTATTAAAAAGTATCAAAACCAGTGCTTTCATTGTTTATTAAATCAGTCTTTTAAAGAAAAATTTTTTTGTGAAATATACAGACATTTTAAGCAATGCTAAAAAACAAAGGCAAATCGTATCTCCCAGATTGAATCATTAGATACATTTGACATCCTTTCTGGATAGGCAGTTTTTCACAAAAAGTCGGTTTTAACTATTTAGATGGCTGTTTTACCATGTTCTTTATCATTCTTAATGATTCATTTCTTGGGTTCTCTTATCAACTTAAGTTTGCTCAGTTATGAAGTTTAATTTCTAGCTCGCACAACCATAACCTTGTCAGTATGTAAAAGCTACAAGTTAAGAGAACCACAATAAAATTCATTTTCTGCTCATTTTCTTTGGGGCAGTGTTCTGTATCTAGATATAAATAACATTTGTAGACTACTGTCTTCTCTGAACTGCTGTGTTGCTAGATTACATGTCATATGGAGGATAACCTTCAAAATACATTCCTTATTGCAGAACAACCTTGAGTAATTTTGAGATGACTTATAGTGATACCATTGAGAATAACTGGGGTGCTATCAATACTCTATAATATGGAGTCCATGATCAAGTGATTTTTACAATTAATTTATACCTATTAGTATTATTTGGTAGGAATATTAAGCAACCCAGCAAAGTTGCAGATGATTGCCTTTTCCTTTAACAAGATGGAGAATTTAAGTTTTATTTCTTCTGAATATATCCATGTAAAATGAATGGGTTTTATTTCCCCGAAAGTATTTTATTTAGATTTTAAAACAATTAGTGTGTGAAATATTAAGTAAGCTTTTGAAGAATAGTAAGAAGTTGTATAATTCTGATTCTCAAGAATTACTCTGAACAAGGGACATAATAAACTGGTTGTTGCTGTCATTACATTTTGCCACCATTTGTTTCTAGAGATGGTAAGAAGAGTTTGTGTATTGCAGTTCCTTTAGTGCCCACCACTTTGGTTGTCAGGTGGCGCTAAGCCTAAAAACACGTTACAGTTCTAACACATGCCATTTCTTTTTTAGGTTTTGGCTTGGTTTGAAGAAGGTGAAGAAACAATAACAGCCTTTGTAGAACCCTTTGTAATTTTACTTATATTAGTAGCCAATGCAATTGTGGGTGTGTGGCAGGTAAGCAAAAATTCTGCAGCGCTAGAGCTTAGCAGTTTATATAAGTGATTTAAATTGCGTTAATCTGTTTTTCCTCCCGATATATTGACTAGAAATATCATTGAAAAATCTACATGTGGTTTTTCTTTTGTCTGTTTATTTAATGGCAACATTTTAGACCTCTTCTGCATGATTATACTGCTAAAATTGCTCATCCTTCATGGTAGCATAGAGTTAAGAATAATGGATGAGAGAAGCTATTTGAGGAAAACCAGGACGTTAGAGAACCAGTATCTGCCTTTTTATTTCCTAGCTGCTTCCTGTGAAAAGTTTCATAAATTCGATGTCATTTTTATTCTCCTTGGATTTTTAAAAATATTTATTTATTTATTTATTGTATTTAGCTGTAAAAATTGTTTTCCCTTAATAGCATACCCCTGACTGTTTTCCTTCTGTTGCCCAGGACTTTCTGACTCACAGAATGAAAGCCAGTTTACAGAAGCATAATAGGATTCCTACCCACCCCCCTTCGTGTAATTGCTATTCTGTATATATCTAGTTTAGAGGACTTTAACTTTTTTACTTTCTTAGGACTATTGATCTGTTTGTTTTTTTTTTCCCCTAAGATTTTATTTATTTATTTGACAGAGATCACAAGTAGGCGGAGAGGCAGGCAGAGAGAGAGGAGGAAACAGGCTCCCTGCTGAGCAGAGAGCTCGATGCGGGGTTCGGGGTTCAATCCCAGGACCCTGAGATCATGGCCTGAGCCATAGGCAATAACCCACTGAGCCATGCAGGCGCCCCATGATTTTTTTTTTTTTATATATATATATATTTTAACAGATGGAGACTAACACTTCAGATTCATCTTGCATATTGATACTTAAATATGGTATAATCACCCCTTCGAGGACTAAAATAGAGTGCGTCTGCGTTCTTTATTTTTTTTTTTTTTTTTTTTTTTTAAGATTTTATTTATTTATTTGACAGAGATCACAAGTAGAGAGGCAAGCAGAGAGAGAGGGGGAAGCAGGCTCCCCGCCGAGCAGAGAGAACCCGATGCGGGGCTCAATCCCAGGACCCTGAGACTATGACCTGAGCCGAAGGCAGAGGCTTTAACCAAACACTGAGCCACCCAGGTGCCCCTGCATCTACATTCTCAAAGTGGAAACATTTTATAAGCATACTTAGTCCTATTAGAATTGTAAACTTATGGGGAGCCTGGGTGGCTCAGTCATTTAAGGAGTCAGCTCTTGATATTGGCCCAGGTCATGAGATCCAGCCCCATATCAGGCTCCCAGCTCAGCAGGGAATCTGCTTGCGGTTCTCCCTCTCCCTCTGCCTTTAACCCTCACCACACACACACTTGCACTCTCTCTTTCTAAAATAAATAAGTAAATCTTTTTTAAAAAATTGTAAACTTCTGATCTTACTAATAAACATGAAGGCTGGGGCGCCTGGGTGGTTCAGTGGGTTAAGCCTCTGCCTTTGGCTCGGGTCATGATCTCAGGGTCCTGGGATCGAGCCCCCTGTAGGACTCTGCTCAGCAGAGAGCCTGCTTCCCCCCGCCCCGACCCCCGCCTGCCTCTCTGCCTGCTTGTGGTCTCTGACTGTCAAATAAATAAAATCTTTAAAAAAAAAAAAAAAAAAAGGAAGGAAAGAAAGATGGTCTGCTTAGAAGAACATTTTATTGTGCTATATTTCTCTTTATTTTTTCTAAAATTGTCTAAGTAGAAGTAATCCTCTTGTCACTAGTATAGGCAAAAGAGACAATAATGGAGCATTTGATTGTCCTTCTCAAGCAGTAATGTATATTTTCCTATTAAATAATTTATGCTAGTTATAAGGTAGATACTTTATGTACATTCCCATTTCATTGTTATAGTGATCTTATGAGGCAAATGATATTCCCACTTGACAGGTGTGACATTGAGGTTCAGAGTGATCAACTGACCTCTTAAAGGCCATACAGGTAGTACAAAGTATCTGGGACTTGAATCCAGACCCAGGCTGATCCAAATTCTAAAGTAAAAACTTATAGCAGTTTTCATAGGGCTTTTATATATATATTTATTTATTTATTTGACAGACCGAGATCACAAGTAGGCAGAGAGAGAGGGGGAAGCAGGCTCCCTACTGAGCAGAGAGCCTGATGCTGGGCTCAATCCCAGGTCCCTGGGATCATGATCTGAGCTGAAGGCGGAGGCTTTAACCCACTTAGCCACCCAGGTGCCCCATTCATAGGACTTTTATATTTATTTTCATTTAAAAAACAACATTCTTATGTCTTAATTTCATTTACGTGGTATACAGAATGGTGTGAGCAATACTAAAGAATTACTGCCTTCTGGAAGAGAAATTATAAGTATAGCGTAAGGTAGTAATTGGAGGTGGGGAGGCACATGCTGCTGACCAGTGTCATTAAAGAAGGTGACAAGTGATTGTCACCAAGAATCACAGAAACCGAAAATTGTTCTAATTTTAGTATATATGCTGCTGAAGTGAGCACTTGATATATCCTATTTGAATATGTGATCATTTGTTTCCCTTTCCCACCCTACTTTCTAAATGTTCCTTTTGATCATTTGAGGGGAAGACTTTTAAAGTAATTTTAATTGGCATTTTTGTCCTTAGGGTCTGAGATAATTTCTCTTTCATGCTTCTAATTTAAATATACTTTTGCTAATTTTGAGTAGAAGTAAAATACAGTGCTCCTGGGATATTTCTTAACCTTGAGCAGTCTAGTTAAACTCTACCTGACATGACCTTGAAGAGGGAGAAAAGGAATTAAAACTGCTACAAGTAACAAATGGGAGAGGTAGTCCTATGAAAAAAGTGGTTTCAGATTTGACTAATCGAGTATCAGCAGTGCTGAGAATTTATTCTTTTACAGTATCAGTAGCATTTGAACGTAAGGACCTTATAGCAATGGCATTTAATTAGAATTAAATATTCTAGTATTTCTGTTAATACCTGTTATACAGGTTTTCTTCAAGCAGATCCGATATGGGGTTGAAATTATTTTTATCATGAGCTTCCCAAATTTAAAATATTCTATACTTTTTCAGGGATGTAAACATTTAAAGTGAGACTCATGCTATTAGCTTTCAGTTTTAAGTCCTCTAACTTCACTTTAAGCAGGTTTTAGGATTTTTTTGCGACAGACCATAAATCTTACACTAAGGTAAAAAATGAGATCACAGGGATGCCTGGGTGTCTCAGTCAGTTAAACATCTGCCTTTAGCTGGGATTGTGTTCTATGGGTCCTGGGATTGAGCGCTGCATTGGGCTTCCTGCTAAGCGGGGAGTCTGCTTCTCCCTTTCCCTCTGCCCCTCTACCCTGTTTGTGCTCTTTCTCTTTCTCTGTCTCAAATAAATAAAAATCTTTTTTTAAAAAATGAGATCATGTAGTATTGTGCATAAATTCTACCCAGGCAAAGGTTAAATTGAGCTTTATATCAGAGGGCAAAAAATGAGAAGTGAGAGAAATGAATCCTTTGTGCATTGAGTGATGTCTCCTGGGCATGCACCGTGTAGATTTGTTCCTTGACTTCTAATTGCTTACTCTCTGAAAGGAGCTAAGACAAATTTGGCACATGTGCTACTTTTCTTTTTCTTTCCCTTTCTTTCTTTTTTTTTTTTTTTTTTCCTTAATGGAACTTTCCTATAGCCTTTTTTTTTTTTTAAACATGTTGATTTCTACATCTTTCATCTCAAAATTTGGAAAGAAAAGCTATTTGTGACTAGGATTTGACATGTTCATATACAGTATTATAGTAAATATAGTATATATGTTACGGGTTTTTTTGTTTTTTTTTAGTGGGGAGGTGGAAAGGGATAGAGGGAACCCTAATCAGGGCCCATGCCCAGTGCAGAGCCCAACATGGTGCAGTTTCACAGCCCTGGGATCATGACCTGAGCTGAACTCAAGGGTCAGCTCCTTGGGGCACCTGGGTGGCTCAGTCAGTTAAGTGTCTGACTCTTGGCTTTAGCTCAGGTCATGATCTCAGGGTCATGAGTTCTAGCCCCACCTCGGGCTCTGCACTCATCTGCTGCTTTAGGTTCTCTTTCCCTCTCTGTCTGCCCTTGCCACCCATACATTTGCATGTGCATACTCTCTCTCAAAATAAATGAATCTTTAAAAAAAGTTGGACATTTCAAATGACTCAGCCACCCAGGCATTCCAGGACTATCAGTTCTCTGATGAGATTCCACCCATTTATTAGTCTTGACTACTGCAGAAAGATTTCCTAGAATTTGTGAGATGTAACTTGATTTTCTTAATTCATCACTCATAGTATGTATTATGTGCTGAAACATAGTGTAAATAGTTTGTAAATCCTCATATCCCTTGAGGCAGTAGCATTGGTGTCCAGGTTTTGGTACCGGTAGGTACCAAACCGGTGTGTTGTGTAACTCCTGCATCGTCACATAGTTAAGTGGAAAAGCCTGGAGTGAACCTAGGCAGTCCAGCCCCAGACCATCACCTTTCATGTGCGACAGGATCAGTTTTCAGTGGTGTGGCTGTGGCTGGAGGTGAAAGCGGTGTTACACAGTGGGCTTGGGGACAGCAGATTCTGTAACTGCTTTTTCTATTAGGATTTTATTCCCTGTTTAGGCCTGTTAGGGTGCTTAATTCTTCATTTCTTAGCACAAAATTGTAAGAGCCTAGTGTTTATCATCATATGTGAATTGTTTATAAGTATCAATGTGTATCTTTTGTGTCTTTTTCTTAAAGTTTAGAACTCTAAAATTTTATTTCTTGGCCTAAAATACTAATTTGCAACGGCAAGTGTGTGTTGACTCTCATCTTTTTTTATAGGAAAGAAATGCTGAGAATGCAATCGAAGCCCTTAAGGAATATGAGCCTGAAATGGGCAAAGTATACCGACAGGACAGAAAGAGTATCCAGCGGATTAAAGCTAAAGACATAGTTCCTGGTGATATTGTAGAAATTGCTGGTGAGTTGAATTTCTCATTTTAAAATTTTATTTTGTTCTCTTTATTCTGTTTTATTATTTTATTCTTTTTTTTTTTTAAAGATTTTATTTATTTATTTGACAGACAGAGATCACAAGTAGGCAGAGAGGCAGGCAGAGAGAGAGAGGAGGAAGCAGGCTCTCTGCTTAGCAGGAAGCCTGCTTCCTCCTCCCTCTCTGCCTGCTTGTGATCTCTGTTTATCAAATAAATAAATAAAGTCTTTGAGAAAAAAAAAAAAAAGTTCATACTTAAGTATTTTAAAAATTATGCTTCTATGCATCAATTATATTAACAGGTTTTGGTGTCTTCCAAACAAATCAAGTTTTCTGTATATTTCTAGGTGTTTGGCACCTCCCCTTGTGTTGATAAAATTTGTTTGTTTAAAACAAAAAGTATTTTGAACTACTGTACCTACTACTTTTGGTCCATGGTAGTACACTAGCACTAGTGAAATAATGAACTCAATCTCTATTTGACAATTAGTTGTAGTGAGCAATTTAGAATACTAGTTAAGGGGCACTTGTGTGGCTCAGTTGTTAAGTGTCTGCCTCCATTTCCGGTCATAATCCCAAAGTCCTGGGATAGAGTCCTGCATCAGGTACCATGCTCAGTGGGAAGCCTACTTCTCTCACTCCCCCTGCTTGTGTTCCCTCTCTCGCTGTCTCCCTCTCTGTCAAATAAATAAAAATCTTAAAAAAAAAAAAAAAAAAGGAATACTAGTTAAAGGATACATAGTTTTTTGTTTTTTTTTTTTTAAGATTTTATTTATTTATTTGACAGAGAGAGATCACAAGCAGGCAGAGAGGCAGGTAGAGAGGAGGAAGCAGGCTCCCTGCTGAGCAGAGAGCCCGATGCGGGGCTCGATCCCAGGACCCTGAGATCATGACCTGAGCCGAAGGCAACGGCTCAACCCACTGAGCCACCCAGGCGCCCCA